>NC_142342.1:33710227-34034545 GCF_054954075.1 Amborella trichopoda
CTACATCACAACTATTGTGATTGGTTCTTTTAGCACTTTGAAAGTGTTTCAACATGGCATACTCATTAAACTTAACATTATAATTAATAATAAACTTAAGTGAGTTAGGATCTAAGCACCACAGTCTATAACTTTTAATTTCATCTACATAACCAAGGACAATACACTTCATTGGTCTCAAACTCAACTTATCATATTTTACATAAACATAAATAGGACAACCAAAAACTTTCAAACAGTAATAATCAATAGGTTTATTGGTCCTTACATATTTAAGTCTTTTATACCCTATTACCATAATTGGTCACCAAATGATGAGATAGCATTTACACTGACTGCTTCTGCCAAAAGGTCCTTTGGCAAATTAGCACTATTTAACATGTTATGACCATTCTTGAAAAGTGTCATGTTCATAAGCTCCATAACTCCACTCTATTGAATCTTTCGAGTGGCATAGTGATGGACAATCCCTTCACTCTTATAAAAGTTCACTAACTTTGGTGAAATATACTTTCCATTATTATCGGTTTCTAAGCACTCCACCATCTTCCTACACTGTTTCTTGACCTTATCTTTCTAATGTTGAATATATTTAACACATCTATTTTCTTCTTTATGGAAATCCAAACCTTCTTTGAGAAATTGTCTATGAAAGAAATGAAGTATAGAGATCCTCCTTTTAAGACAATGGACTGTACTTAAGGATGTCCTTTCTGATGTGCAAGGACATGTAAAACTACACCCTGCATTGCTTATTATAGATGAAGTGGTCATAGAAGTTCAACTTGCACTTCTTTAGGTCATTAATCAATCGACATTTGCTCAATTATGCTAAAGCTCTCTCACTCATGTAACCCAACCACATATAGCACAACTGCGTCAAATGGGAATAACCGTCAGCAAATATAGAATTGTTGCTTTTTCAGTCACTGTACTTTCGATCAACACATACAAATTTGGCCAAATCTTCTTACTTTTCGTCAAAACTAGGGCACCCTTAGAAATTTCATGACTACACCTTCTCCATCAAATTTGCATCCATTGGAGTCTAAGACACTTAAATAGATAGGATTCTTTTGTAGATATAGAACATGTGCAACAGTTAGGGTTCTTATTACTCCATTATTCATCTTGATGCTAATTATCTCTATACTATTAGTCTTATAGGCCACATCATTTCTCATCAAAATTGAGCCACCTGTCCCGATGAGGGCACATATGATAAGAATAGCTGGAATCATTGATCCATGAGTCCTTAAAATAATCAAAATATATCGAGAATGACAACATATTATCTCTTCCACTTTTTAAACTTTCATCAACAATATTAATAGCATTAGAGGCTCTGTTTTTCATCTCTTTGATCTTTGACAATCCTTATTGACATAGCCCTTTCTCTTACAGCAATAGCAATGAACATTTCCTTTTCTTAATTTGAATTTCGATCTGGATGTGCCTTAACTTCCATGTCCCCTTTTTTTTGTCAACCGACCTCCCTCGAGTTACTAAACCTTATGTGTATGATTGAGCATTACCCTGCATCTTCCTCAAATCATTCAATATGAGATTTGCAATCATTTATTCTATCTTTGTAGCATCTTTTTCATAGAAAAACATCGTATAAGATGCTCATATGACCAAGAGATCAAGGATAACAAACCTTCCATCTTAACCCAATACCTATAATCGACAAATAATTTTATTAAATTAATTTAGGTACTCATGGATATTTATACCTTTATTTATCTACAAGGTGTGTAGTTGTTACTTCCCATACAATTAATTCATGAGGGGCTTGGTCATATTTAGGCTCTCAACCTTTGAACAAGGCCTTGTTTCTGAAAGTTGATTGATGATGTTGTAAAGTATTCACTCGATAAACATAATCAAGTAATGCTCATAGCCCTATGGTCTAAGTCTTTTAAGTCCCAGTAGATATAGAACATTTTTCCTCTTCTTTCAATGCTTTATGTAGATTTTGTTGCACTAGCAAGTTCCAAATATTGGTCTGCAGATTTTCAAAGTTGCTTTTTAATCAAATTTCTCCATCTTGAACATTACATTCGAAACCTTTGATGCCATCTCAACAACCGTAAACCATGGTTTGATACCACTTGTTATGAGTAAAAGCTTTAAACCCAATAGATAGATTTTTGGCAATTGAAAAGCAAGAAAAATGCAACCAGTCAAAAACAAGCAGCAAGCAAAAAAAAGTACACAAAGAAAGAAATAATGCAAAGAAGATCATGAAACAGTATTGGCAACATGTGTGGGTGTAAGATAGTCATAGTATTTTTCGCTATGCAACAAAAAAGAAAAGAATACAAGAAGGCTCTTATCCGAGAGAAATTGATATATAAACTTAATTTCTCAATTAGCCTCTCATGTACTTTATTTACATTTATTTACATTGAGAGTCTCTCTACACCTTGCGCACACAACCCAATGACTTTTTGCTCCATTTCTCTCTCTATATGCCTTGTTTATGGCGAAGAAAAGAAGATCCAATAAGAGACATGCATTAACTTTCCATAAAAGAGATAAATATAATGCCCCCATGTCCTAGGCATTCCAGATTAACAAGACCACCAAAAAAAAAAAAAAAGGAAGGTATTTCCTAAAACCTGGGATTCACTTCTTACAAAAATACATGTAGACCAATCCCAAAAAACTAGGAAACCCAAAAAAATATCACCACATACTTTATTTGGATTCAAGGTAGCTCCAGGGCATGGGCTTGATTGATTACAGTACTGAGTAATACTAGCTCTCAATCCCATGGTGGACATACCTCAAGAAAACAAAAAAGAAAATTATTTTGGCCTACCAGTTTGATTTATACCCTCTTTTTCGGCATTACAAAGAATACAAGGACACGTTTTTTGTGCTCCCTTTCCTCCTGTCATTGAGACAAGCATTCAAGAAAGTGGTCTGAGGTCAATGAGATAAGATAATGGATGAGTGGATTTTAAATGCGCATGCCAATTTTGATTTTTAGTCGAGCATCGCAATAAAAAGTCAAGAATCAAATCTTAATCAACAACAAGCCATATTATAAACTTCTCACATAATTTGATGAAAGAATGGGGGATGTCCATCAAAATTTGAATGGGGCTCACCAGCGCCCTCTTTGCAAATACAGCTGCCTTTATCAAGTAAATTGGTACCAAAATTTTATTCTGAACCTTAATTCCTCGCTACTAATTTTTTCATACGATTTGAATACAGGGTAGTTTTTTTTTTTTTTTTTTTTTTTTTTTTTGGGTGGAAATTTATGCTTTTTTTTAAAATGAGTCAATGGCAATAGGATCAAGTACTTTTGCCACAGTTTCGGAATGGATGCGTTCTTTGAGAAAGCTTCTGGAATTTTGCCATGTGAGTGACACTGATTAGAGGACAACAGGTGCTGGTTTTGCCACACACAATTTCATTCGTGCAGTTATGAAGCACTCCATATGGAAAGGGTGCCAACCCTTTTTTTCTTATAATTTACAGTATGGAAAGGTGCACTGCCAATGAGTACCATCCTTAACCAGCATCATCCCAAAGGAAGATTTAAGAAGATAGTCCTTTGATGTGAAGAATATGTTAACTACAAATTCTTTACAAAAAAAAATTTGAATCTGTTAACTGGAAATGGAATTAAAAGGCTTACTTAATCGGTGCTGGGTTTTATTCCACCACCCCATGCAATGAATCACAGGATTCCTTTCCAATAGAATCTTATGCTATCAACTGTTCTGTTTTCCTATTCTCCATTAATGTCCAGGCCTGACCGTTGCAATGGAGCTTTGAACCTCTTCCTGAGTCAATCTCCTCAGTTTCTATTAACTCAATGCTCTTTATTGTTTCATTGTATATATATAATGGTAGTACAATGGTATAATATACACTTTCCTATTTTGTTACATGCAATATATGTTTTCGTGTGTTGTTACATTCTGAATTTTGTTTCTATTAGTCATGATGGATTTGTGGATCCTATATTGGGCCCTACATCACCGACCAATTGGTATTGATGCTTTATCACACTACCCTTTGTGAGATGATTCACAGACCATATATATTGGAATGATACGCCATTCAACTATTGAAGTTTCTGAGTTTAATTCAGAAATTTTAAATGATGACGCTCTGGTGGCTGTCTAGCATTGTCACTGTATTAAATCAAGTTCACATTATTCAACTTTTAAAATTGGCAAGCAAATGAGAAATAATTTTTGTTACTCATTTTCCTTTTACTTCACAGGTACGGTTCCTCAAAGTAAAGATGATTCAACCCAATGGGTCTAGTACTGCCTTATTACATGTTCTCTTTGTTCATAAGGGTATCCCGGGGAGGGGGGGGGGGGTCCGAAATGCATAGAATGCAACAATCAAGTTCCTCGAAATCGTGCTTTTTGTGGAGCTTCAACTTTGGATTTAGAAGAGAGATCTTTCATTTTCAATGAATAACCCCTCAAAATGTTGAAGGAAGTGTTAGTACAAGAGAAAACAGGACCAGGTTACTTATTTCCCGTTTGGATGCTTTACCCATGGTTAGACACCATTTCTTAGCTAAATAAGGTGAGAATCATTTTTACCCAAGTTTATTTTAACGAAGGTGGGGAGCAAAATCACAATCCCATGGAAACCCTACTACAAGGAGGGTTGATATTGGGTAAAAAGATATAAGTCCAATAAATTAGGAGTATTGGTTATTATATGATAAGTTTGAGGTATATGTGATATACATAGGGTTCTTATCTAGAGTGAGATTACATGTACGAAATGTGTGAGGAAAGAATGTATGCACCCTATTTAAGGTCACCATATGGGAAAGGTAATTTATGTAGAAAGAGAGGTTGGGCCTCCTGCATAGAGAGGAAAGGCATTCATATAGAGAGGTGAGTTTTTTATGGAGAGAAATGTTACGACGGTATCTCTTGTAGAGTGAGGTACCTCCTGTAGAGTGAGGTGCTAGTTTCTCGTAGAGAATTGGTTTCTATAGAGATTCTGAGTATTATCTCCTTCTAATGAGAGAAAGTCTTTGTTGCTGTCAAGGATCTCTTTCTAGAAAATGGCCTGGCTGTGGAATAGAGTTGTAAGACCCACTTGTGATATCGCCCAAGAGTGCTTATCTAAAAAGGTCATTTGACTGGGCTTTATTGAGAGTTATAAAAGTAACTTTGTGTTGCAAAACCTTTGATGTAACTTTCATCTTTATAGCGGATTTTTGTTTGTAATGTCAATGGATGTAGCCCTTTTGATGTGAACTATATAAATCTGGATCTTTTTTATGGTGTGTGCGTTTTATTCTCTATTTTTCTAATTATAGTCTGCCCTCACCTATTTTGCTTAAGTATATGATCCTATTGGGATTCAAATTTTGAGGTTTCTATTTCCTCACGGTTATGAGAGTGTGGGACTTTGTATAAGACTTGGGTTTGTGCATTCAAATAAAGAAAAGTACATGTTGAAATATGCTAGTATTTATTGGAGGTAGAAAAATATGACGATGACCACCACAATCTTCCAGCGTAAATGATAAATATATTTATTTGGCAAAAAAAGGAAGAAATCATAATGCTATTGGATGGATATCCTCATGGTAAGTAAATAATTTTGTTATTAATATGGAGATCGTTAGAGAGGTTGATAAGCGAAATCACCATCCCATAAAAATCCTATTAAAAGTAGGGTAAATATTGATAAGAAGCTAGAGTCTAACTAAATTAGTAGTCTTGGTATATATTAAAGTTGATATATATGTGACATCCATGGGATTCGTACCTCATATGGGATTTATAACCTTATATGTATCTAATGAAAGAGGGAAAAGATAGGTGTGCCCTATTTGGGCTCACCATATAAGAAAGGTGACATTCTTTAGAGGGGGGAAGTAGGGAGAGGCAAGCCTCTTATATACAGAGAATTGATCCATATATCAAGAGAAACACCACAATAGAACCTCCTATAGAGTGATAGGAAGAAGTGTTGTCCATGAAGATTTTAGGTGCCATCTTGTTTTGGTGAGTGAAAGCCTTGAAAAGCATCTTCGCTTTGGAGTAAAAATATAGATTGGCATATGATGTAGGTCTCGAGAGCTGGTCTAAAAGTGTTTCTCCATTAGGCTTTAGCTGGGGTTAGAGAGGTAACTCTATATCTAAAAATTTGTAATACAACACTCATCAGTATAGTAGTATTGAGTTTATCATAGCAGCATATGAAGCCCATTTGAGGTGAAGCACGTAAATTTTGGATTCTTGTGGTATATGTTTGTTTTACATTTCTCATATTATGATTTATAATTGCTTATTTGTTTGTAGTCGGTTGAGTAAATAATCTTGGTGGGATTGAACTTTTGGGGTTCGTGTTTCCATATCTAAGAGGGTTCTTAAATCCTAATTATATGCTATGCTCATCTTATATTGTCGTATTTCTCAAAACAATATGTTTAAAATATTAAAGGCCTCAAAACACTGAAAATTGTTTGTAAAATTAATTTTTAAAAAATTGCTGTATTAGTTCTTTATAATACTTAGAATGAGTAATATTACTATGGTTATGTCCCAGCGGGGCCTTACTTTTCTCATCTAATATCCCCTCTTACATCATTGGAGACGGTTATCTACGGTTTCTCACATTCTATATCACTAGTGTGACACCTCTGAGATGCAAAGGTTTAAGTAAAATATAAAAATTATTAAAAGAAGTTAGTTTCTAAACTTTAATTGGAGATATATATTTATTAGAGAATACCTTTAGGATGTGCTTGAATCGGAAAGAGTATTAAGTGCAGTATCGTTTTCTTTTATTTAAAAAAATATGGATAAGACTATAGAGATCTAAGAAAATATTAAGTAAAACTATAATGACTAATGAGTAAGCTTAAAGTTTAATTTTATTTTATTGAGTGTTAACTTTTTTTTACAATAAAAAAATATTAATTTTTTAACTTGTTTTTAAATAGGTTTTGACCTTTTTGGAAATATAACTTTTCTAATTTTAAAATATTAATTAGCATATTTCCTACAACTTTGTTTTTTAAATGATGCATCACAATTGAGCGGGAATTTATCACATTAAACAAAACGGGAATTTATCAAAAACACGGGAATTTATTCTCTTTCACATTAAACAAAACGGGAATTTATCAAAAAAAAATTTATTTATCTATCTTTTCTTTTTTTTTGTGTAATGCCTATAAAGTTTCAATATCCCTATTTTGGAGTGTTGAACTTTTTTCAATTTTAAAATATTAACTAACGTATTTCCTACAATTTTGTTTTTTAAATGATGCCTCAGGTTAATCCTTCTAGAGTAACTTATTTTCTTTCATATTAAACAAAAAGAGTATTTATCAAAAAAATTGTTATTTATGTATAAATCTATTAATAATCTGAAGTTTCAATATCCTTTTCTTACCATGAGGTAAATGTACACCACGTACAAATTAAAGTTTGGCCTCAAACGGTTTAGAAAATCTTTCAAAGTTTGGCCTCAAAGAGATCCAAAAGTTAACACTTTCTTGTTAAAATGATCAGGCGAAATAAGTTGGGGTCGTCGCGAGAATTTGGTGAGAGTAAAAATTTGGGAATGTGACATAAGCACGGATTTTTTTGGATAAGTAAAGTGGGGATTTGGGCCCCAACCTTTTTGGTAAGAATGGCGTCAAAGATCTCATCATGAAGCTCGGCGATACTACAGGATGTTATGCACTCATCATGGAGCTCGACGATACTACAATAAGAGGGATGTTATGCACAAAGTAGACTGGTCCGAAAAGGAACATCCTATATTGAGAGTTGTTTGAGGTTTGAAATATCTAACTGCCTGCACCGCCAATAAAATAGAAAAACTGGTCTATGGGTTGCGCTCCTGTGTACCCACACAAAATAAAAAACAGGTCTATGGGTACTAGGTTCTCATTTTTGGATTTTTGGACAAATTAGGGGAACAAGAAAAACAACAAAAAAAAAAAAAAAGGGAGGCTCTTGAGTTGTTACGAAAATGCACCAATACAATGTTGCAAACCTCGGACGAGTATACTTGTACTTAATATTTCCAACTTATTTTGTGATATCATTTTTAATGACCGAAAAACACACCCAAACTTGTGGATTTTCAATGTTTTATCTTTGAATAACCTTCTCCCACCATCATCCACCAAAAACTTTCGAATTAGGTTTTGGCCATTTTTTATTGAAGTTCTTCTATAAAATCTTAATGCGAAGCGTCATTATTGTTTCCCGACAAATTTGAGTAAAAACTATGGCCGTTTTAGTGAGATATGATCATGTTAAGTTTTGGTTTCCCACTTTTTGGCAAAATTTTCGTCCCGTTTACCAAGCCTTTTCATTATGCTTTTATTCGGCTAGTATTTGAGGATCCGCCAAAAAAATTTTGTGAGAAATCCTAATACTATCATTTGACGATAATTTCGGCTCAAATGATTGTCGTTTCGTTCAGTGGTGGGAATTTTTCTTTTTCAAAAATGGAAATTCTGTAGTCTCATTTTTTTGGCTTTATATCTAGAATTAAACCCTTTTTTTTGGTTTTTGATCTTGTATTGTTGTATATATATACATTTGTCTTTTAAGTTGGAAAGCTCCCTGCAAAAGCTTGGCTCAAATTACTGCATGGATAGCAAGATATTGCTCCGAGAGTGAGCGGAGGTTATGGGGATTGATAAGCATTCATATATTGCAAATTCCCAACATTTTGGCTCGATTTGAGCTCGATCCGAGTAGAAAAAACCTATAGAGCCACATATTGATGAGAAGCTGATATAGCGAGGAACAACATATCGAATTTTGAGCTCATTTGGCCATAGGCATTGGGAGATGTCGCCCTCAATTTTTTGCCAAAAACATTTCGTGGCCTCCTGCAATTCCCATGAAGATGATGGACCACTTCTAAAGTATGGTCCCTCAATAATACTCGATGGTCCTCCGCCCTGATAACCCTGAAAACTGGTCTTCTGGATATCAGGTTAGGCTCCAAATTTGGACTTATGCTCTCTATTTCGTAAAATTTCAAAGTCGAACGAATGCAGCTTCCCTCTAACTCAACAAGTATGTTCGGGCCATTTTATCTTACTTTATCGAGTGTTGAAACAAACCCCACTTAAGCCTTTCGACATGAAATCTTGCATCTCGAGGAATTTGATGATGTTTAATGCCGTACTCTTGGGGTTCCTTGTTAATTTGAATGTTCTAATGCTCATATCAATGTTGTAAAATAAACAATTGAGTTATCTTGGTCATATCTTTG
Source organism: Amborella trichopoda (assembly GCF_054954075.1). NCBI lineage: Eukaryota > Viridiplantae > Streptophyta > Magnoliopsida > Amborellales > Amborellaceae > Amborella > Amborella trichopoda. Next base: position 33,719,483 of record NC_142342.1, read on the forward strand.
TCATCTGATGTTAGATCAAATGATTTTTGGACAGTGCTCCTTGGATTAAAGATCTCTAATGGTCAAATTATGATTTCGATCCAGCTTGACTCAAGTTTGAATGCGCTACATTCTGGATTGTTCAATTACTCATTGGGCGTAATTGAGCTCAAATCTTTCTCATTTTTGGAAACGAGCTTCTTTTCATATTAAAGAGATTTTTTACTTTGGATTATGAGACTGCTTTTACCCAATGTGGTTATTTCTAGTGGTTCCTTGAGGACTTCAACAGTGATCATGTCAGGTATTTAGTTGGCTAATGGTCTGTGGGGGTTTCACCTGGCGAGCCATTATTTCAACTTATGTCTTTATTTCTCCAATTTAGAGCGACAAAAAGGCCATTAGAAGGTTGGAATCTGCGGATTCACCTCCTCAGGGTACTGTATTCCACAGCCATAACGACTATCACTTGGTAATTTATTTTGCTTCAAAATGCGCCAAAACTATTATTAACAATATGCATTTGGATCTACTCTAAGTCGAGACTCATCTTACTTAGACTAATAATTGTTGTCAAAAATCCAATAGAGTTTCCTAGTATTTGCTTATTAGTTTCCTTTGGTTTTGCCAAAGCTACCGTCAGATCATCTGCCTGTGCTTCTGGAAATAGGAGGCAACAAGATAGGGCCCTTGGAGAGGCCTTTTGATAGACAAGAGATTGCATAAGCTATATTGAGTCTTGGGGGATGATAGAACAAAAGGGCCAGATGGATTTCCTTTCGCTTTGTGCTTTACTATTGGTAGACAGATAGAGACGATGCATTTTCATTTTTCAATGGTAAAGGAATTTTACCAGAGGGGCAGAATGTTGTTAATGCTATGTATATAGTTTTTAATTCGAGAAAGGGTGGCAATAAGTACTATTAATAGTATCCGACCAATAAACCCACTTACAAGCTTGTATAAGATCTGTCGTGCATGGAAGCTCTAAACCCGACAGGTTATTTTTTGGCAAATAGAGTACAAGAAATAAAACATGAAATACATACCACAAGAACACACAGATTTACATGTTTCACCCCATAAGGGCTACATTCATGGGCACGGCAAATTGAAATACATTATATCAATGAAAGTTACATCAAAGATTTTGGAACATACAGTTATTTCTCTAAATCTTGACAAAAACCCAAGTCGAACAAACTCTTTTAAATCACTCTTCCTTTCTTTTCTTTACTTTTGGCAACCATTACCGACAACACCAGAAAGAGATACAAGAGCAACAAAAAACTGACTTTCTCTCTAACTAGAAAGGGAAATAACCAAAAATCATCATAGGAACCACTTCTCTATAAAAAACCAACATCTCACTGTGCATGAGTTTGCAAGAGGCATCATCATTGTTTCTCCTCATATGAAGCTCTCTTCTCTAAGAGAAAATTGCATCTTATGTACAAGAGGCTCTACCTCCCTCTCTCTCTAGAGGAACCACCATTTCTATATGGTGATCCAAATTGAGCACACAAATTCTCTGCACTTTCATCTCATATATTTAAGTTAGGAATCCACACAAAATAGGAAACTTCCTATAGACATTACATATATCTTAAACTAAAGAGATATATCCAAGAGTCCTAATGTTTTTGGATTTCTATTTCCTTTAGAAAACTTATCAATATCAATCTCAATCCTACAGAATATAGGAATATCTCAATCCCACATAATATGAGAATATCTCACTCCTATATAATACGAGAATATCTAATGTGGGTGATTTTGAATAGCACCAAATCCCTTCTTGCTTGAAGGCTCATAGAGGTATTGGCTTTAGTGATTTCAGGTCTTCAGTCTGCTTTTTTGAATGGTAGGCACAGATAGTATTGTGGTGGCTCAAGAGTGTATCTACCCAAAGACAGTAACAAATTTAGGTTAGGAGACAATGTAAAATTAATATGGAAAAGGCTTATCACAAGTTTGATCAATGTGTAATGATGAAGGTAATTGAAGCCATGGATTTTTGGGCTAGATGTAAATTTGGATTCACAATTGCGTTTCCAAAGCCCATTTCTCAACACTCGTGAATGGTAAACCTAAGTGCCAGTTTGAATGTCAAATAATAAGAAATTTTTATCCGATAAAAATACAGTTTTTCAAATACCAATTGCAAAAAATGCCAAGCTTTTTTTTATTCTGCGATTCTCTCACTCAACAAGAATAGGATAACTGCGCAATTAATGCTTTTTTTCTCACCTTGCTGCATGTATCTCCTTCTAACCTTGATGCAACCACAAATCCACGAACAGAAGAATGGAGCAAACCATAATAGTGAATTAAAGATCTCTTTGCTTCTGTTTTCTCTTCTCCCCTTTAACAAGAGACATAAGCTAGCAAACTCTAATGATGAATTAAAGATATCATTGCTTCCATCTTCTCTTCTCCCCTTTGACAAGAGACCCAAGCCTATTATTGTTGTTCTTCTTCTCTCATCTTTTCTGCCTTATTTGAGCTTTATATTTTACCTCTGTTTTGGAGGTATGATGAGAGTCTGCCCCTGGTTTTAGAAAAGAAAAAAAGCGAGTGAGAGAGAGAGAGAGAGAGGAGAGGAGCTTAGTCATTCTCGAGAGAAATAAATAGGCTTTAGAGATAGAGAGTAGATTTGGAGTTTATGAAGTAGAGAGAGAGAGTAAACAGAAACTCGAGCCTGCTATGGAACTTCTGTGGGCAAATAGAGTGGCTGCTTCCTTCATAATTTCTTTTTGACAGTTGATTTTCCTTTGAAGATTTTGAGTTGAAATAGTTTAGAAAGAGAAAGGGTAGATTTGGGGTTTATAAGGTCGAGAGAAAGTAGATTTTCTGAGGTAGAGAGAGAAAGTAGATTTGGGGTTTCTAAGGTAGAGAAAGAGAGATAGTAGATTTGAGATTTATGATGTAGAGAAAGAGACTAGATTTGGGGTTTATGATGTAGAGAAAGAGACTAGATTTGGGGTTTCTAAGGTAGAGAAAGCAGATTAAGGGTTTTTGAGGTAGAGAAAGAGAGAAAGTTGATTTGGGATTTCTGAAGTTTCACAGTGTGGGTTGTTGGGTCACAAGGTGGGGTTTGCAAGGGGTGAGAGAGCCGCACTTTCATGAATAAAAAATTCAAGTCTAACTTGATTTTTTTTTTTACAGTAACTTTTTCCTTGATACTGCCGAATTTTTTATTTTAATCTAAAAATCTAGTAAAATCTTGTGGTTGTCCAAATGGTCCAAATCTATTTCACAAGATTTTTGGATTGCAATCCAAAAATATTGCAATTTTGGTTACATTCAAACTAGCACTAAAAGTTTTTCTTTCAAGGCCCTTAGAATTGTTAGGCAAGGAGATTCCCTATCTCTTTTTCGTTTTGTATTAGTATTGCAAACGCTTTTTAGTGTAATGCTAAAATTAGTAGATGCATCAGGGTTGTTCAATGACTTTCAGGTAGTGGAGGGACGAATAAATGTCACTTATGAAGTATGCAGACAACACTATGATTTTTTCTTATGTGAAGAAGAATATTTTGTTTGTTATGAGATTGTTACCATGCGAAAAATTATACATGGAAAAAACAAACTAGTAGGGGCAACTTGTGAAGAGAAACAGGTTAGGAGAAAAAATATGAGGACATATAGCCTCAATAAGGATATGGCCATTGATAGAGCAGATGGCGGATCAGTATTCATGTAGCCGGTCCCAAATAGTTGGAAAAAAGATCTGATGATAATAATAATGACGATGATTCCGTTTACCGATATGAGAGCCCCAAGATCTATCTAAGATGTAGTCATGCAAAGACTCCAATACAGGTTTGATTTGTGGCAGTCTAAATTCCTAGCAATCGGTGGGCCATTGATTAAATCCACACTATTTAATATTCTATTGTACTATATGTCTTTGTTTAGAGTGCCGAGTTTTGTTGTAAAGCAATTAGAAGGTCTAATGAGAAAGTTTTTATTGCAGGAAACTGCTGAATGAAATTTAGTTTCATGGCGCACAATACCATGAAACGTTGGAGGTATGAGAATAAAACAGCTAAGACTCATGAATAATGCTTTACTTCCTGCATGATAGTGAAGGTGTGCTATGGAGAGCAAACGGTTTTGGAGGTTTATTATGAAAGAAAAATATGGTTAGGATCTGGAAATTAATTTGGTTGCAAATTAAGAGTTGTTTATTAGCAGTTAAGACTCATGAATAATGCTTTACTTTCATTGATTTGTATGGATATTGTTGGGCATCAAGAGTTGTTTATTAGAAGTTAAAGGTCGTTGGTGGGAAGAAATAGAAATAGAGCTGTAAGAGAAAGTGAATTCGAAAAATGCAAAGTTAAAAAGGTATGGTTTTTCGATCAGGGCACGCTATGCAGTGGGAGATAAGGTGTACATATAATAGGCAATCAGATGTCATTCAACACTATATCCGATGCCTAGAATTGAACCCCAATCTTTGCATTTAGTAAAAAAAATTGTATTGTCTAATGGCAAATATAGATAGAAGGAAATAGGATTGGGCAATGATCTAATGTAACGGTTGTATTATAGTATAATGCAACGACACTTTTAGAAAATCATGTTTGTGGTATTTGTATGTGGATGCTAGTAAGAAAGGAAGTTTAAGGATATTCAATTATCGATATAAATGAACTTCATTCAACGACACAAATAAGAGTGGGGTAGTGGTATCCAGTCTCCACCAGATCTTCAATGGATGTTTTTGGGGAACCCAGAAGGGCATGAATTGAAGGCTTAGCTAGGAGTCGTAATGGGTCTGTAATGGCTCAATGTAGTTGGCGAGCTTTGGTATTGTGATAGCGGACGAAGCAAAATTGAGGTCACTAACCTAAGGCTTAAAGGTAGTGAAAGGTGTAGCTCAATAGATCATCATATAAGGGGATTTGATGAATGTTATTTTGTGGTGTAAGAAATAAATGTTCTATGCTCAATGAAGAGCTTATGGGAGGAGGTCAAAGATTTTTTTGGTAAAATGGAGGCGTTTTTTTGTCATGTATGAGCAGTGTTTGAAAAATCGTTGATCCAGATCGAAATCACCCGATCAAGATCGAAAATCATCTAAAGAAATTCGGATCTCAAAAGATATCGGGATTCAATAGAACAAGGTTTTTCTACATTATTTTAATAAAAATTACACTCCTAGAGTTCTGTCAACATCATTGGCACCCGGGGCCCACTACACATGTAGCCAGTAAGAAGCACTTGTTGTCAGCCTCCCCATGAAGTCATCAAGCTCTTGCGCATGAGGTAAAGGTCATGCCTTGCCCATTTTACACTCCAATGGTGCGATCTTGGATAATTCCTTAATCTTTTCAAGTGTGAACAGGGAGTGTGCATTTAATACACTGCTCATTTTGACGATCCATAATCACATAATACACGACAAAATAGTTTTCTCTCTCTAGCTAGCTTTTCTATTTTATGCCATTTTTTTTGTTTTTTTACAACAATAAACATGCTTGGAGTGGAGCAACGTAGGGGGATGAACATGCCATTTTTTATTTTTGAAATTTTAATATAGTTATTTTCCATTTTTTAGGGTAAAAGTTTTTTTGAATTTTTTTTATTGCCATAATAAACATGCTTGGAGTGGGGTTGGCAACGTAGGGTAATGAACATGCCATTTTAAAATTTTTTAGATTTTAATATCTTTATTTTCCATTTTTTAGGGTAAATATTTTTTTGAATTTTTTTTATTGCCATAATATTAAAATTTATTGGGGGTTTTATTTTTTTAATCATATTATAGGGAATTATTTTCTAATAATTTTTAATCATGTTTGTTATAATATTATAATTTACAAAAAGGGTTATTTGAAATAGTTTGGCCGGAATTTGCTTTCTCGGTTCGAGATTAAAGCTAGACCGTTAATCCTGCGCCATCAGATGGTGGTGACTCGGTGTGAGGTATAATAAGCCCGATTGAGGTAATCTCCAGCGTTTTTCCTTTTATTTCTTGCAATCTTATTTTTTATTCTCTGCATTGTTGTTTCAATGGCATCAAGTTTTAAGATCTTGGTTTTATTATTATGTTGATTTTATTTTAAGGTTCACGTTAAGTACTCTATCACCAAAACAAAAGGGGTGAAATAAAAAAAAAATATTATTTCTCATAAAAATATCACATAGGTTTTTTTTTCAAAAGGTTCATTAGATACAAGGCTGTAATTGTTTTCCTTTGGATGGGACTTGTATAAGGTGTAACCTTACACAATCGCAAGTAAGGCGCACCTCCAAAACATGCCAAAAGACGCAGTTTCATTGTCCGAAACACCTTCAATGGCTTGAAATATATTTTTTGTTTATCGTTCCAAAAAAAAAGTACATCAAGTAGATATATGAACACTTGAAAGTCTTAAAAATTAATGGTCTAGATAATATGTTACGAGATGCCCTATTTTTTATACTCGGGATACTTTTTTCCCATATCCATACTTCAAAGTCAAGATCAATCGGAAAGTTTTCCGGTGTAGAAACAACCTCTTTGAGCGGGTTGGGTTTTTGAGGTGCACCTTAGATAGACGTTTTTTTCGAGTTTAGGTTGCGATGTGTAAGTTGAAAACGTAAATTGGTTGTCTTTGTTTCTCGTTGATTGAATAAAAGAAAGGAAGTGATAATTCTTGTCCCAAAAAAAAAAAAGGGAAAAAAAAATATTTATGTAGACAACATAAGCAAATACCAAAAATTAGGGATGCGGATAAAATACCAGTTTTAAGGCCAACTGATTTTATTGCCCCAGCAAACTGTCCATTTACTCCCACTAACAAATACCAAATTAGGGGTACTTTTAGGACCCCCAAACTTTGGGGATGTATCCTCCACTACCTACACGATAATCCCCCCTCCCCCCACCCCTCACAAAAAAACAAACACTCAAAATCAAAATTTTCAAATACGTACTCTATGTACATACTCTATGAGACTAAAAAATAATGTTCCAAAATTGAATGAGCATCATCCAATTTGTGGATTGCAAGATCTAAATGTTAAAGAGCTCAAAATCTAATTTACTTTTTTAAATAATTTTCTGAGGATATTTAAATAGATCACAAATTTTCAGATCCAGATCTTTCTAACTACATTTTTCAGGCGGGGTAGCAAATGAATAGTTTGGTCCTACACGATCATAGTAGATGCTCCATTTTAATTTAATATTGAGAGATTTACATGGAGTGAGGGAGAGAGAAAGAGTTATGCGAGGATTGGGGAAATAGGGACAGAAGGAAGCAGGAAAAGAGGTAAGTGGCACATGGTAAAGGGGTGGTTATACGGCTGGACCTGCACTTGCCGTGGGACCCTAGATGCATTGCGTGCCCGGGTCTTGGCTAAAGGGCCCCTGGCCTGGGTCTTGGCTTGGTGGCCTTGCCCAGCCTAGCTATGTTAATGGTGAGGATCAGACAGGGTTAAGCCAATTTACAAAGTAAAGTTTTCCTAAAGAAAAATAAACCCAAGACGGGTTGGGCTAGGATGAGCGGGACGATTGAACAGAGCCCCAACCCGCCTTTCAAGCTCGGTCGCCCTTCTAGCCGAATTTTGTGGCCCATGTCAAAGATATCATATAATAGGGTAGGGCCACTTGGCCATTACCAATCTTAGATACTTGTTACTGTACTCTAGTCCTAAAACTAGTTCATCTTCTAACACATTATCTGGACTATCCATTTTCAAGATTTTCAAAGTGTTTATAGATCTGCTTGATCGTCACTATTTTTAGAATTTTAAATTTTCTTTCGGAATTGTATACAATGAGACTATTTACCTTTTGTTTAAGGTAGTCACAATTATTTACAACCATCTGATGTGAAATTTGATAGCTTAGATGTGTCACAAAATTCAAGAAAATTTCTTTTGAAATTTGAATTTGGTCAATGTAATAATTGTAGCCACCCAAATTTACATCCAATGGTCAAGATTAATGCGAGCACCTTGTACCAACGGTAAATGGTCTCATTGTATACTTTCCCATTTTATAATTGTAGAAAACAATAGATTTTTATATCATTGCAAGATTTTGCGGTGCAGAAACTGCATTTTTGACATAGTTTTAAGGTACACTTTACAGTACAAGGTCGGTATAATCTTTTTTTTAAAAAAATCATTTTTAGGAAAAAAACAAAAAATAAAATTCTATTACATAAATAAAAAATCTGAATAGCGCACTATGAAAATTCAATAATTTTGTTGGAAAACAACACTTCAATTTAGGTTGAAATAGAAAACTTCAATGCACATTACAATGAAAGGATCGCATCTATACTTGAAGCTGCCTCACATTTTCAAAAAGCATAACAAAATCACACAAAATATAAAATATATTAAGAACAATGGTATTCGTTTTCCGTTTTTGTAAAGAGTACAACAATTTTAAATACTAAAAAGTGAATGAAGAAAATGTTTGGTGAGTGTGGTCGTTAAAGGCCTTATAAGTGCTTGTAAAATGAAATTATATAGTAGAACATGAATTTAGTGGGAGTATAGTCATTTGTGGACTATACTAAGCAAACGATGTTTGTTGATACTGGATTATACTTGACGTGCTAGGTCGGTCTGGTTCTCGAGAAAACCCATGTTACTTGGGCTAAGAGGAACAAACCGATGATGATTATATGGGTTATTCCTTGATGAGGTCGGAGTATGCCCTGATGAAGGAGCCAATGGACTATATGACCCTCGTGTGTGATAGAGGCCTTAAGAGATAGAGCCAAACCCTCATTATTTGTACCATGACACGGCATACACATCGATAGTTGTTTTCGGAAAAGTGTACCACGTTTCATAATGAAGAGTGTATATGTGCGAGAGATACTCATTTGTGCACCATCGAGCTATGGATTGCATCAAGTTAGGATGACTTTGATTTTGTCTATAGGGGAACCTGAAATCCATATACTGGGATTGCAACCCCTTGTCCATTAGCTAGACTTTGGTGACCCACTAATGATGTCCTGCATGGATTGTGGGTCATGGACATCGCTGAGTCGGTTTGAGAAAGCATATATGGTTCGTAGTTCGCGGTTGGACATGGAGTGCCCCAACAGATATTTATTCCTAAACCATATTGATCATTTTCCCATCAAAGTATTTAATTTTATTTATTTTAATAATATTGATTTTTATAATTGTTATTTACATTTTTCTAAATCTTTGGATATTTTATTTATCAAATTTGGATTTACAAAAACATATATATTGATTTTATAATGATTTCATTATTCAAATAATAATTTTTTGTATTTTTAAAAAATATAAAAATAGCATAATTGCATAGAAGACCCCATAGGTCTTTTGGGCCCACCATTGCAACTTGGACGGGGCCCATTATGTGCCCAAATAGATGGCATGCCCCTCCTATAGAAACCTTCTATTTTGTGGAGATCAAGCTCTAAAGCTTGATAGATAAGTATATGTTGTTTTAAGTAAGCTTGAGACTTGAGGAAATTTTGAATGATATTTTGATATGTATGAGAAGGCCTATGCATAAAATAAGAAAGTATAATATTATAATATGTTAATTTTTTATTTGAATTAATTGATGGGGAAATGGTTTAGGAAGTGGAAGATAATGGTCTAGCACCTTCTATGGGATAGTGATGGCCTATATATAGAATGAAGAGCTCATATCTCTCATCTCACAAGTCACTCAAGATCAATGGTGTATATTCAATCTCACATGAGTGGCAAGTCAAGGAAAACCCTAAGAAACCCTAATTCTATTTAAGCACTATAAAAAGGAAAGTACCCTGCCCAAAATCTCTACACCTTATCTCTACACCTCATAACTTTCTATCCCTCTCCCCTAAAACTCCCATAGGGGGCACACCCCACTCTAAGCAATTTCTCTCTCTTTTAAGAAAGTTTCACTCTCTCTTGAAAGACTTAAAAGGGGGGTACACCCCACTCTCTCTCATCTCATGTTTTCTCTCATGTGGTCTCTCATTATCTCTCATCTCTCTCTCATCTCATGTTTCCATTGGTGTGGCTTGTCCAAACTTGCTTTCCTGAGTGAAATTGAAGGTTGCCCATTAGATCATGCGCCATCGGAAGATGGTGACTCGGTGTGGGGTGTAAGAAACCCGGTTGAAGTAATATTCGGCACCCTCTTTTGTTTCTTGGTTATTTGTTTATAGCTTTCTCTTGTATATTTTCTTTGTTAATGAAAAGTGGGTTTTGAATAGCTTCAAGCTCCTATAGTATTCTTCTTCTCTTTTTTTTTTCTTTTTTTTGAACTTAGTATATTGTAAAATGACTACTTGTGCGTGATCTAGATCGTGAAGAGAAGAAAAAATATTGAAAAATAAATAAATTATTATATACTCTGGTTAGATCACACAAGTCCTTCTTTCAAAAAAAACAATATGAGAATTCGGTCACAACAAGTTTTAAAGCACATAACTTCCTTAGTGAAAATATAAGTTTCCCCAACAATTTTGAAAAAACAGCAAAGGGGAAGAAAGGAAAAAGGAACGGGGACTATAGAGGATTATACAAAATATGTTTTCGCAATCGTACTACTGCACTAACGAAGATTACGTTGAAAAAAAAAAAATTGAGTGACATTAATTTCTTCTAACATGTAAAGATTCAAAATTACATCTCTCAACGTTCAATAATAATTTTAAAAGCATAAGAATTAGAATATATGTGTCTGTTTATATTAAAGTGGAAAATATTTACTTATAATGTAAAACAAACAATTTCACTTAACCATGTAGGTAAACAACTAATAAACCAGAATTAATACCTTGTTGTTGCTCAAGTGGAGTTACATCCAATTGCAAATTGATAAAACTAACAAAGAAAACTACTAATTTTAAGTCTTTAGGAAATGTTTTTATAGGAATGATAAAGTATAGTAATATTTTGCTTTCTTCAAAACTTTATTTTCTTGTGGTCATATCCAATATTATGCATTTTAAAACATTTTAAATGAAAAATAGACTATCCTTCAAAAATTTTGTTTTAAATTGCTAGCCATGAAGAAAACATCTAAGGATATGAATCAGAAAAGTAGAAATATAGGTAAGGATGAACCCTACATTCTTGAACAAGACAAAAGCAAATTTCAAAAAAATAAAAGTTGAAAAGTGGGACATAAATTAGTTGGTTGTGAACTAGAAGGTGAGAGAGGGATGGCTTGCACGCCAATCCAATTAAAGGAGAAAAATGTTCCTACAAAGATCCTTATTTAACTGTGAATATTAATATATAGAAAGAGGAAAGAGGAAAAAGAAAAAAGAATAAAGGAAAAGTAAAACCCAAGCTAAATAAAGCGGGCATTGGAAGCCTATAAAATACTCCATTGTGTTTATTCCCTTCTCTCACGTGAGAAGCTATTTTATGAAATAGAATTAACATGTTTTTCGTTTTTGATATGGCTGTTTTTAGTTTTTAATTTTCTTTTCTTTTTTTTTAACAATTAGTTTCCCATTTTCTTGAGAAGAGATTTAGAAAGAAGGGTTGAGATTCATTGGCACACATCCCCTTTTACGATCCCAGGAGCTTGTTCTAGAGCTGACGTCGATCAAAATGATGCCCGCTCTTTGAGAATCTATCATAATGCCAATAAGTTATACGTGCCATCACCAATCCAAAAATAAAAATTAACAATCATGAGCAAAAAAGCATTGTTACTATAGACCTGATTTATGAATCAAAGATGATATATGACTACAAAGTCTATAAATTACCTTTTGAAAGTTAAATTTATGATTTTTGAAACACCCAAAATACATAAAGACTGACGTATTTAGGTAGTTTGAAAGTCCAACTACAGAACTATGTAAAATATTTATTTGGGCTTACAAGAAAGACTATCGAATTAAAGATAAAACAGGCAGGGAAAAATTCTTTAAAAAAATTAAAACATTAACATAAGGTCCAAAATATTGATCATTCATTAATACCGCATCCTTCTCCTATTCCCTAAATGGGTTTCTCTTAAGGATATAGATATAACAAGGACACACGCACAAAGGAAAAGTGATGGCCAACTTCTGCATTTTATACAATCTCTGCTTTTGGTGGACAGCCAAGCTTTAAACAAGAAATCCCTCCAATGGCAAGTTTCGTATATTCACCTTTAGAGCTTCCTATATAGAAGAACTTGCACGCCAACAAACATCTAAGACTGAGAGGAGAGAAAAAGAAGCACTTATTCTCTTAAAAAAAAAAAAAAAAAACGCACTTATTCTCTCAAAGAAAAAAGAAAAAAAAAGAGAGAAGCACAAAAAAAACAAAGAACAAGAAAGAGTGCTGCATATACATACATCCTGAGATAGATACAAGTCATAGAGTACAGAACCAGGGAGAGTGAGAGAGCAAGAGCTATAGAGTACAGAACCAGGGTGAGGGAGAGAGCAAGAGCTAGAGAGATGATGCCAGTGGATGCTGGGGATAAACCACGAGGTGGGCGAGGTAGGATGGTGCGATGCTGCGCGCTAGCACTACTAGCAGTAGTTGTGGCGCTTGGCATATCGGTGCTCACGGTGTGGCTCATCATAAGACCTGCAACTCTCACCTACTCTCTTGAAAGTGCGTCAGCCCAGCGTTTCGGGCTCAAGCATGACAGGCTCAACTCGAGCTTCGATTTCGTAATGAGAGCAGATAACCCCAACAAGAGGGTCTCAGTTTACTACGACACCTTAGAGGTGTCTGTGTCGTTCGAGGGCCACACCATAGCTTGGGGAACCATAAGCGGGTTCTTCCAACCACAGCGAAACGAGACCGAAATACGAATGCAAGCTGGAGGAGAGGGTGTTTGGGTGCAGGATGGCACAGGACGCGATTTGAGACTGGAGAAAAGATCAGGACAGGTTGAATTGGAGGTGAATGTGAGAGGCAAAGTTCAATTTAAGGTGGGAAAATGGAAATCCAGGAATTATAAGTTGAGGGTTTCCTGCATGTCGACGGTGCCGGTAGTCGCCTCAAAGGCGTTTCAGGGGTCAGAATGCAACGTAGATATTTGAGGTTTTTTTTTTTTTTTTTTTTTTTTTTTTTTTTTTTTGAGATTTATGGTTTAGTGGATTGGATTGGATTTGATTTATGTTTTGGTTTGTTGGTGCTTGATTTTGATGAGGAGTTTGTATATCTTTGAACCTCTCTCTCTTAATTGAAGTGTAATGGTTTATTTTTTATAGTGTCATGTGTCCTTGGGGTTTAATTTTTTCGGGCCCGAAGATGTAAAGAATACTTAGTAATGTTACATCTCAAATTCGATTCCTATAGTGAAACTAAAATAATATTAATAAAAAAAAAAAAACCATCAACTATTCTATTCTCATCTTTGTCTATTTTGTTATTTCTTTTATGCAATTTCAGACTTGTCGACTATGGTGAATATATGAGAATGGGGAATAATCTTGTATATTTGAATATGCAGTCTTGCGGTGAATTTAGCTTCTAATCATCCAAATAAAAACAAGGAAAAACAATATTGTTGCTAGAAGTAATTGCCAAAAGTGGGGGGTAATGTGTTAATCCACAATTTTATTAGGCGTCCTTTGTAGCGCCCAATAAGAATAAGGGTTTTTGTACCGCCCACTCTTTGGCTCGCTCCGTGTTTATGCACTTCTCTAGTTCGTTTCGTCCACGACGGCAAGAGAGTCCCAGACCTATTAATGAGGGAGAAAAACACAAGCTTTGCTCCCTTTTACAGTATGAATATATAAAGTTGAGGACCATGTATTTTTTCTACTTATAGAAAAGATCATGAAAGAGGCTATCAGAATGGTACCCAAATCCATTTATGATCCCGGGTTTGTAGACACCTCACAATTCCACCCAAGAGGCTGCCATGCCTTCTCAGACTATAGGTGAAAGCATTTCAGGTTAAGTTATCTTCCTTCCATTTACTTACAGTATGATAACCTATTTAAGGGCAAGCTTTCTATGCTTCTCCTACAACATAAAAGTTATATATTTCCCCTTATCCAACCGTCCATTCTGAATGGAGGGTTAAGATTGCTCCGATCACAATGTCACATCTTTACACTATTTTATTTTTAATTTTTTTCTCTATAAACTTTTTTGACACTAAATTTTGTACGTCCAATCCTCTCTTAAACTCACACTAGAGAAAAATACAAAACAATATTTTCAATAAAATAAAATAACCAAAACAACACCCCGAAAGTTTCGAAGGGTATTTTGATCATTATATTTTATCAAAAAATTATTTTTAATATTTTTATAGGTGCACCCCACTGAAAATATGGCACGTACCAACTTTTATATTCATACAATTTGTATAAAAAAAACTAAAAAATAAAATGCTTTGAGATGTCGGATCTAAGATCAAATAGTGAGTAGCTCTCTTGATGAAAATTGGACCGCTGGATGGCAGGGAAAGCATAAATATGGGGAAGTATAGAAACCTTTCCCCCTATTTAGAAGTTGTGAACTTTTTTTTTTTTTTCGCTCTCTTTCTCTGACGATCATCGTTCATAGAACGATTGCCTCTAAAATCAGTACTTTAGAAAGGGGGCTTGTGCCAATGACATGTTATATTTGATTTCCATTCCTTATCTTGATAAGGTTGTGTTTGGGAGTGTGCTTAGAATCGCTAATACGCACGTTATTAAAGCCATGGGGTAAGAATGAAAGAGGTGGAAGCCATTGCTTTATTAGCCATCTTCTGCAACTCAACAATAACCTCACAGCGATGGTAGATGGATTTTACGAGCTTTCATGTGGTCTTGGGTGAAGGGTGGTTTCAAATCAATGGCATTAAATAGTAATTTGTTTTTGTTTAAGCAGTACTAAATAAATTTCAAATGTAGCAATGGTAATATCAACTGCTAATTACTCACGCTCAAGTCCTATTCTTAACATCAAGTCACATTAGTTATGCGCAGTAGACGCAAAAATCGAACCAGAACGGTTAATCGGATATGGGGACGGAAGCAGTTTAATCGGCCTAACCGGTTAATCTGCTGATTCAAATGTTCTAACCGGACAAGTCCCGGGCGTTCAAAAAATTGTTGAAAAAATAAAAAACATACACAAAAAAAATCTACTAAAATATGAAAAGCATATAAATAATGATTAAAACAAAATACATTCAAATGAAATTGAAAGTTAATTAAAAAAAATAGATTTAAAGAATAGATTTGTGCCTAGGGGTATTTTAAATTTTTTTCGAAAAAGATAGGAAAATATAAAAGTGAGTATTAATGTCCAAAAAAATTTTAAAATTTTACCATAATGTAAAGAATATTAAAAAATATATTACAAATCAAATGCCTTATTTTTGAGGTTTTATATATATTTTTTGAATTTTCTTTTAAATATCGGTTGATCACCAAGACCGTCCAAAACCTTAACCGGCAAGGAGCCGGTTCCGATCTAACCAGGCAGTTACTGGTTAGATGGTCCTGTTTTTTTGGTCATGCATATTCACAAATTGGAGCAATAACTATCATATTCAAATTGGAGCAACAACAATGTGAAATATTTGTTTGGGCTGTTTAAAAATAAGGAAATTTACAAAAAACCCCCATTGACTAAACTTTCTTTACAACCTTCTTCAAACCAATTTTTTTATGGCAACTTTTACCCCAAAACTGATTTTTATAGCAAAGACCAAACCCCTAACCCCGCACTAAAAAAAGTCATAGTTGGAGGACAAAAATACTCTTGCTAGAACATGAAGGTGCCACATTCCCGTAGATGCTCAATCACCAAAGAGAGCCCAGCACATATTACTGCTGGACCGAAACTCATACCACATTAACGGCCGGACTGCATGCAACTTATGTCAGATTGCGGCATCATAGCGCCGGAACCCTACAACTTCTGCATTTTATACAATCTTTGATTTTGGTGGAACGAACAAGCTTTAAGCAAGTAACTATCCCAATGGCAAATGGTCTTGTTGTATACTTTTCCTATATATAATCCAAAAAAATTAATATATATTTTTATGTTTTCTATCATTTTGGCAAGGATTGAAAAGTGTTTTTGGCCATAAATACTTGCCATCTTTTGGGTTTATTTCTAAAATACCCATGTTATATATATTTTTTCGAAATCCTTTTTTTTTCATGGAAAATTATAGATACCCTCGAAAATCAACTTTCTAGACATCCTAGCCTCCATTATTTTTTATATTACACCCTAGACTACAATAGTATTTATTATTATTATTATTACTCCAATAAAAGAGTCAATGAATTTGAGAAAAAAATATCATTTTCCTCTCTCTTCCCCTTTTCAATTTTTTGGTTACATGTTATCTCTCTCACTCTCTCTCTCTATCTCTTTCTTTCCACCCGCCCTCTCTCTTTTTCTCTCTACCTACCTTCTCTCTTTCTCCCTCTCTCTATCCACCATCTCTCGCTTTACTTGCCCTCTCTTATTCTCTCTCTCTACCCGCCCTCTCTCTCTCATTCTCTCTCTGTC
The DNA here is from genome assembly GCF_054954075.1 of Amborella trichopoda. Taxonomy (NCBI): domain Eukaryota; kingdom Viridiplantae; phylum Streptophyta; class Magnoliopsida; order Amborellales; family Amborellaceae; genus Amborella; species Amborella trichopoda. The sequence continues at coordinate 33,735,890 of NC_142342.1, forward strand.
TTTTTCTCCCTCTCCACCCGCCATCTCTCTCTACTCGCCCTCTCTCGTTCTCAGTCTTTTTCTCCCTCTCTCTACCCACCATCTCTCTCTACTTGCCTTCTCTCTCTCTCTCATTCTTGTTAAGTTAGGTGAGAGTCAAAATTACCACACGCATATTTTTTTCTAAAAATTAAGGGTAATATGGTAAAAAGAAAATGGATTTTTTTTAGAAACAAGAAAGTAATATCTATATAAGAGAATCAAGGAAGACATAATACACATCCTTTTGAAGATAACCCCTTTAGGAGTTATGGGATGGATTTTTAACATGGAGATAGGCCTCTAAGAGAGAGAGACATGGCCTCTAAGAGAGAGAGACATAGTCTCCAAGAGCGAGGCGGCATCTTTATGGGATTTTCTTTAAGTTTCCTCTTCTAGAGAGAAAAGGTATCTTAGCTGCTCTCAAGGTGTTTTTTCCGATAGCAGTATAAAGGTGGGAAAGATGTTGATCGACCGTATTGCTCAATCGAAAAAGCAGGTTTAGAAGGGAAGATCAGTGAGGGTTTTTTTACCGATGTTTAGAGAGAAGTACTATCTTTTATAACTCAAAATTGAACTATTCATTATGATAGATGATTTCTATTTGCCGAGGTCGTGGATGTAGCCCTACGGGGTAAGCCATGTAAATCATGTGTTGTGGTGGTGTGCTTTCATGTTTACTTCATTTCTTACACTTGATTTATAATTGTATTTATCTACTTTGCATTGGGTGAGATCCCGACATTTGGATTCTCGGGTCTGCCAGCAAAGAGTTTCCAAGAACCCTACAATTAGTATCAAAGCACAAGGTGTGTACGGGGCTAAGGAGTATATCAAGAAAAAGATGGATAGTGGAGTTTAATGGATACATAATTTGAGGTGGAGAAATATTGAGGAAAAATGTTTGTGAAAATTTCACAATAGAAGCAAAAGGTTCGTGAAAATTCCACAATAGAGGTAAGTATGAAGAAATCAAGAATCTATTTAATGAAAGATTGACAAGATGAATTTGATGATTTTGCTATCAAAGTGGAAATTGTTAGGTTTGGTGATAGTCCAAATCGCCATACTCATATTTTCTTCTAAAAATTAAGGTTATTATGGTAAAAAGAAATGAGACTTTCTTAAGAAGTAAGAAAGTAATATCTATATAAGAAAATCAAAGAAGGCACCCATCCTTTTGAGGATCACCACTTTGGAGTCTATGGGATGGGATATTCGAGTTGGAGATGGGTCTCCAAGAGAGATAGACATAGCCTCCAAGAGAGAGGCGGCATCCCCATGAGATTTTGGGCCTCCAAGAGAGAGGCGGCATCCCCATGAGATTTTGGGTTGTTTAAGTTTCCACTTTTAGAGAGAGAAAGTCTCTGGGTTGCTCTCAATGTATTCTTTCTAATAGCAGTATAGCAATGGGAAAATATTGATCGACGGTGTTGCTTGATCAAGAGTGCGAGGTTAGAAGGGAAGATCGGTGAGAGTTTTTTTACTAATGTTTAGAGATATGTATAATCTCTTGTAATCCAAAATTTTAATATTCATTGTGATAGTGGATTTCTATTTGCCGAGGCCATAGATGTAGACCTACGGGATGAGCCACATAAATCATGTGTTGTGGTGGTGTGCTTTTTATGTTTGCTTTATTTCTCACACTCGATTTATAGTCATAATCATCTATTTCGCATTTAGTCAATCATGTACGCGATCTTAGGTAAGATCCCAGTATTTGGGATTCTCGGTTCCACAAGAAAAAGGCTCCCAAGAACCCTACAATTCTCTCTTTGTCTTTTTTCCCTTCTACTCTCCCTCTTTCTCTTATTCTCTGTCTCTTTCTAAAATTATTCGAGATGATAAAATATGTCATGAAAAAATCAATAGAAATCCCTTCTTATCTTTTTGAACCCGAAGATTCAACTACTAAGTTCTATATTAGATTTTCCCTTTCACCAAATATGCCACTTTCTAGATAAATTCTCCTCATGTCTCTCATTCCCTTGACTCCCCAAAATCCATCAAAGAGCACCTATGGAGTATGAGAACGCCCCACTTGCTGCCCATAACATTGGGCCCTGCCGCTAATCCTAAACTCCATAAGAAAAATAAAAGCAGTATAACCTTCCATGAAATACCAAGAGAATTAAGATATGAAACAAATTATATTTCTCCATTGTCGGAAACCCTAGCTTCACCCCTGAATTCTGGCTCTTAAAATCCTAATATTGAGGGCTCTCCATCCAAACCAGAGGGAGTAACAGAGAGCTCAGAGTTATAAGTAAATGAGTAAACAGCGAGCTCAAGATCCCAACCATGGGCTTCAAATATCTCTATCATAGAGCGAGGTCCACAACTCCTGTAATGACTTGGAAATATGTTGCTTTATCATCAATTCTAGGATCCACCATTTCTGATTGGAATAAAGTATTCGAAAACTTAATCGGAAAACCTAACTTGGCAATCCTAGAGACTTGGGCTACTTCTCGACAAAAAGTTTGTTCCAACAAGAGAAAAAACTAAAACAAAACTCGATACCCATGAAATCAATTCGAAATTGTAGAGATTTGTAGATAGAGAGAGATAAAGACTTCCTCGCAATTGAGAGGGGTCCCCTTCTGCGCAGCTTTAGAGAGAAAAAGACAGAATGAGAGAGAGAGAAGGGGCGAGTAGAGAGAGATGAAGGGAGGAGAGAGGAGAAAAGACAGAGAGATGAGAGAGAGCGAGTAGAGAGAGAAAGAGAGAGAGCGAGTAGAGTGAGAGATGTCGAGTGGAGAGAGAGGGAGAAAGAGAAAGGGTGGGTAGAGAGAGAGGTAGAGAGAAAGTGAGAGCGAAATCACGTGACTAAAAGACCACCTAATTTTCATTGAATATGTATGGGATTGGGGAAAAAAAGTTTTATTAATGCAATGGACAGTTGAGGAAAAGTGGGGGAAAAAAGAAAAGAAAGAAATTGTGCTCCATGGTTTTTTAATGTTTTTAAAATCTTCTCATGTCAAAATGAGAGAGATAATGCCTAAAATAACATAAAAAGAAAGAGAGAGCCACCAGGGAGAGAGATATCCTTAGCACAGTTCTTATAAGTTTCATCATTAATCAATATATATATAGATGGAAAAAGATATAGAGTGTCAACCATATACTATATAATTAAGGCACACTTCAAAAACTTACCATAAAAGGTTGTTCCAAGCTATAAGACCCTTTAATTGATCATCTGGACCTCGAGATAAGGGAATTTGAAAAACAAAATAATTTCAATCCAAAATATGGTGCATTATGAAATACATTATTGGGGCAGTTCATTTTCAAGTACTCATAAATCTACCCAATCTATACTATTTTTTGAAGCTTTAAATTTCATAATTAGCTATGAAAATCAAATTTTTTTTTTGCCATCACAAGGATTTTCAATATTCAAATGAAAGAAGAAGTTCAGATGTCTGAAACCTTATGATAGCTTGAAAATGTTGAAACCTAATCATGAAAGTTAAAATTTCAAATTAGAGCAAATCTATAAACACTTGAAAATATTGAAAATAGATCATCCAAATAAATTATTATAAGATTTGCTATTTTTAGGAATAAAAATTCTTTTTCTCTTTATATCCACACATCTTGTGGTCGAGATAATCAATTAGAAGGTTTTCCAACTTTAGAGAAATCTTTTTTTAGTAGTGATTTTATGCCACACTTGTATAGTAATATAATGTAACAATCTTCAAAAATCATGTTAGGGCTATTTGTTTGATTGAAATTTTAAAATATACACTCTTTTCATTCTAATGAACAATCACAAAAAGGAAAATTTTGAAAACACAACTTAGAAAGTATTTTTTTAGCCCAATTAACATAGGTCATTCATTTTGATAAGATGTTTAGTTCTAGGCCTTAAGAAGATTTTTTCTTTTCCAATTTTTTTAGATGGATTTATTATCATTAGATGAATAATGTTAAAAAAGAAAACAATGATTTTGAGTTTTTAAAAGCCAAGATCTTGAAATTCACCAAATGAATGGTCTAAGATTCGTTGTTGAAGGGGACTCATTTTAACCATTTATAGGGTTCAAATTGAACTTTTGTTTTTGGGGATTGATTATTGAGATGAAAAGAGTGTGTGTACAAAATTTTGGGCCATACAAATACCACAAACATGGTTTTCTAGAAGTGTAGTTGTATTATACTATGATACAACCGTTGTATTAGATCGCTGCCCCTCTTTTTTATCATATTTTTGGGTGCACCATATTTCTATAAAACAAAGTCACAACCTTATATAACCTTTTATAATTCAACATTGCACGATGGATAAGAAACAAGGAAAATACAAGGCAAACAATATATTAGATATGGAAAGTTTGTGCTTGAAGGAGTTTGTAGTAAAGTCTTCAAAACCTTACATCGTTAATAGTATCACGCGAAAACTAGTTACTAGAAGGGGAAAATTTCTTAAGGAGTGTAAGCTAGAAAACTATCTAATAGTGCACGGATTATTTAGAGATTAAGAGTGGCAACGACCCAGGCCGCTCTTCACCTAGGCCTATCCCTTGTCCCTTGGAGCCATCCCGCCCAACCCAAACCCTATTAGGGTCAGGTCGGGGCAAAGCCAGTCCCAAACAAATGAAGACAGAATTGAAGAAAAAACAATAAAACAAAAAAAAAGGTCGGTCCTAATTTCGACCTATCACAGCCCTTGGGCCAAAGATCCTCTTATTTTAGGGTGGGGGCCAGGCCCCTGACTCATTTCCAGCTATTGTTAGAGAGAGGAATACCATGAATATAGAGCAAACTACATACCCGTGAAAAATTAGTGTTACTATCCTTCAAAATTGAAGCTAGTTAAATAAGGAAACTATACAATAAGACAAATTATTTTTAGCACAAGGAGATCACAATCATTATTGATCATTAAATGTGAAATTGACAGCTAGGGTGTGTGATTGATTGTACACAAAACCCAAAATAAATTTTCTTGAAATATGTGACACACCTAAGTAATAGGATTTCATATCCAGTGGCTAAAGATGACTATGACCTCATTGTACTACAAATGAATTGTCCTATAGTATATAATCCAATTAAAGAAATCATTTTTTCTATTTTACATGTATACCATAGTATCTGGGTAGAAAAACTGTTCATACATAAATCTCTCCTAAAATAATTAGGACATCGAGAATATTTGAATTGAAGAATGATTGAAATGCATCAATAGTAACTAAAATGAAGCAAGACAACAATGTAAGCTAAGAAACAACGATCGAAATGTCACAAGATTTTCTGAAAGAAAATAAGATAATTAGAATAACTAAGCTCAACAGGAAAAAAAAAATGGGGCAGTCTCCAAGCCATCGTAATAAGAAGCAAAGTATCATTTTGAGCTTAACCATGTTAGAAATGGGGCAGCCTCTGAAGAATCAAAGGTGCTCCAAGCATTCCTACAATAAACAAAAATAAAAATTTCTAAGCTTCAACATGGCCCAAATTGGGTAGCCACTAAGTCTTTCAAAGGCAAAAATATCAAGCTTAAAGAAGAGTATGAGATAGCCGCCTATAGTTTTTCTTTTTATGTTTTGAACATATTAGCATGCTGGGAATAAAACTCTTGATGTGGAGAAAATGTTTATCTGAAATAGAAACTTTTTGTCACAAGATTCCTCATTATTGTAGCTTTTACAGGAGGATCAAGTCTTCTCCCAATTAGTACACAAGGATACCAATTCACATGTAGTAAAGTGTGTTAGGACTTGGCCAAGTAACTCTGCCAAGTAACCCCGTCTCACATATTATCGGTGAGTTTAATTTAGCATTTGATAAAGGTCTCAAGGGGTGAAAGTGGTGTACTTTCACCCAAACTATTTCTTTCACCCATGTGATAACACGCAACGTAGGGAAAGTTGGACCCCGTGAAGCCCTTTTATAAAAACTACTCGCAGAGAAGAAGAAAATTCACACTCATAGTTGTTGCTTTGCAAACTCTAGTTTGAAGAAGAGCAAGGGACTCACTCACAACAGTCGCTCGCTCTATCACCATCATGACAGAGCAGGAAGCCCAAATTAGTGAGTTTTGTTTGTTTGTTTTTGTTGTCTATTATAATGATAACCCCAAATGACTGTTGTAATATTTTTATTTTTTTTGTCGATTTTTGCAAATAAACCCAAAATCAGTTTGTCCCAAATTACAAAATGTGAATTTGGGGGGGGGGGGGGAGGGTTGTCAATTACAAAATGGGTTCATGTTTGTCTCAAATTCCGGGCAGCACCCCCCTACTATGGCTATTTTTTTTTCCTAAGTTGCGCTCCTGCCTGGCACTGTAAATACCGAACATAAGGAGGGATTTTTTTTTTTTCAAAATAAAAAAAGATGTACCGGACAGCTCTATATGCCTAGGATAGAGTTAGAGAGAGAAAGAGGCATCTCTCTAAATACATTGAACAAAAAAAACCCCACTTTTTAATGCGTGCTATGCTTTTCAGTTACCACCAACGCAAATCCCGCACCCCATCCATTCCACAATGTGTTACAGTTAGAGAGAATGCAGACCCTTGGTTCACCCTCCCAAAAGGCCCCTCAAAAAAGCAAAAGAAATAAAATCCTAAAAACAAAAGATATAGAAACAATGCGATAAAAAAACTAACAACAAAAAGTCAGAGGATTTTCTTCTTCCTTCTCTCATTATAGAAGAGAAGAGAGAAAAGACGTTAAGACACAAAAGTTGGCCCATAAGAGAAGAGATTGGAGAGAGAAAACAAGGAAAAGGCTTATAGAGAAAAAATAGGTGGTGTTTTTTCCTCCCAGTAAAGGAGAATGAAGAGAGAGAGAGAAAGGGACAAGATAGAGGAAAGAAACTGAAGATAGAAGTCAGTGGTGATTATATTGTTTCTTCTCTATGAGGATTGATTAGTAGAAACCACTTAGTGGGACAAGAGGAGGAGCTTCTTACCTGCCAAGATAAAATGAAAACACTTTTCTCTCTCTAAAATCATATGTCTTCAGATTGGGATTGATGTCCTAAATGGATTGGTTGGGCAAGGAGATGAAGCTTTCTGTCACCTCCAAAAATCCTCTCTCTCTCTCAAACACCTTTCTCTCTTTCTCTCTAAAACGCCCCTCTGAAATGAGTCTTTCATAGAGGCACAAAGGGGGCAACAATAACAGTATTCCCCACCTGCAAAAAAAAAAAACCCTTCTCTCTTTAAAACTCCTCTCTCAAGCTCCAACCTCTCTCTACCTCTGCACGTTTCCCTCTCTCTCAAGCTTTTCTATGCTATGAATACCCTTTCTTTCTCGCCTGACTTCTCCCTCTCCCAAGTACCAACCTCTCTATTTCTCTTATACTGAACATTCTTATCTAGTTTAGCCTCAATATCCCAGAGAGTTGTTTGGTATTTTGAACATTGGGCAACTCTTTTTCTTTTGAAAAAAAAATAGCTCTCTTGCCAGTATTTGCATTGCCGTATATGAGGGCAACTTAAAAAAAAAAAAAAGTTGTGGGAGTGGGGCGTCACTCGTAATTTGGGACAAATGTGATCCTATTTTATAATTGAAACCAACCCCCCTCAATAGTGTCCGTACATAAATTTCTCTTACATATATTACCTGGTACGGAAGAATTCCAGAGGGTTAAATCTCTCTTACAATTTAGATCGGCTTAAAAACTAGGGCGAATACCACTGAATCGGGTCTTAAAGCCTATACATATGATTCTAAGGAAGGAAAATAAACAAACTCGCAAAAACCAAATCAATATCAAGGATAACATAAGCCATATACCTGAACTGAATGCCTGGGTATTATCCGTGTGATCTGTTCCTTTTTCAATATCGAGCCTCAAGTGAGTCTAAATTCAATAACTTCTCTCTCTCAATCGAATCCTTACATTATAATTTAGAAAGCAGCAATATTAGTGGATTGCTTCTTAATTAACAATGAATACAGTCACTTTCTTTTTTCGTACATGGGTCACACAAAGTAATGTGTATATCTCAGTCTCTCTCTGATTGACCCATCCATCCCTTTCCTCATCGAGAAATGAGGTTTATATAAACATTCATGAGTTGATAATCATAAAAGGTTTTGATATCTATCCATTTGTTGACCACACACTTTTATCTTTTATGATTTAGTCTCCATATAATAACCATGTAGCTTCGTTTAAATTTGAATGCACTCATAGATGATTATCTCTGGCCATTGTCTATCCATTTGATGTTCGAATTTTGAACTTGCAGCTCCAAGATACCACAGAGAAAATTAAGGGATTCTTTTGCTTTTTATCCATCGTCAATCAAGCAGTTGTAACACAATTCTACCATGTCTTTGTATTTCTTCTACCGCTTCCTAATGATGAATCCTTTGATTACGAAATTTGTAAAGATGATAGAAAACTAAGAGACGAACACAATATTTAAGGTCTCGCTTCAAATGGTCCACATATGAGAGATATATGATTCACCGAAATCGATCATTCTCTGCTAAAAATTACATCAACCGAATAAGAGGATTGCGAGTACAACTACTTCCACCACATGAGATTATAGACCATGGAAATATGAAAATCTTGTAGTGGGGGTCATGATACACACCTCCACAAAATGTGGGCTCAAGACTCCCTACATATTGGGAGATTCTACTGTCCGTCAACCTTTCTACGCAGATGACTGTTGTAGAGCTTGCCGTTGTCTCTTAAGAGAATAATATGATGTCGCAACTTTTAAGGGTGATATGACATTGAGTTAGGAATCCAATGGTCCTGGTCTCATATAAAAATTTCTCGTGGAAAGAGAAAATCTCAATTTTGGTTGCTGAGGATCATCTTAGCTCTTATCTGACAAACAAGGCATAAGGCTCTTCACCGCCAGTGGATACAGAAGATAGGTTAAACCAACTCCGAATGATGTGAAACTTCAGGGTTAGCAATATAATGCCTCAAATATAAATTCCTAAAAATTTTCAAATCAATCCCAAACATAAAAGTTGGGAGGTGTCTCGGTCAAGGTATATCTTAACTATCAATGAATATTGATGTTGGGGTTAAGCCAATTCCGAATGATGCCTAATTTGTATAATTCTTGGACTAAGTCATACGAGACCTCATGGAATATAGATATACCTCATTGTGATATCATATGGTGAGGTTTTCCTTATGTTCCATCTGTCAAGCACTTTATCATTGACCGATAGATTAAAAAAGAGTATCGAACCGCATCAAACTCCTCCAATATCATATGAGGAGGCGTATATAGTTCATGGGCATATACGAGTCATGTGAGTACATGTATCCCAGAGTTTGTCTCATGTTGAGATAGTCTGATGATCCCTTATCATCGATTGTTAATCACTATGCACATGTATAATAAACGATGGGTTAGGAAGCATATCATTCCACATCAGATTCCTCCAATTGTCATATGGAGAGGCATATAAGGGCTCTAAGAGTATATATATCTTAGAATCCGTCTCTCGTTGAGATGGTTTGATAGCTTCAATCATCAATCATTAATCAAGATATACACACTTGATTGACGTTAGATTAGAAAGCATGTCATTGTACATCAAATTCCTCCAATATCATATGAAGAGGCATATATAAGCCTTGGGAGTATATGTATCATAGAATTTGTCTAACATTGAGATGGTTTGACTCGTCTCATTATTATTAGTCGTATTTCAAGACATATATTGGTTGACTGACGAATATGGCTCTAAAGGCATATTGGGGCCCTCTTGGACATATCATATCCTTCATATCATATCAAGGGGTATATCTTTGCAAATATCTTCAAAAATCATGCTCATTGAGCTTGCATATCCTACCCATCGCTGTTAAGATATTTATCAGGCGTTGGTTAAATACTTATCTCACTTTCACTCCTCCAATTAATTGGGTTCCATCAAAATGTACTTAGTCTTTCATGGTAACTAAAAAATACACCCAACGATTAACTCACTGATAAACCTCAAATCAGGGTGTTCAATTTCTATTTTTGCTACTATTTTGCCTAATAAACCCCAAATCAGTGAGTTTACTTACTGATAAACTCAAAATTAGCAAGTAATTTTTTTTGCTACTATTTTTCTCATAAGCCCTAAATTAGTGAATTAACTCACAGATAAACCCCATTTCAGCTGCTACTTTTGATTTTCATGGATGTGCTTCGATTTTGCTCTTTTTTAAAAAAATAAAGTAAAATTATACTAGTTATTTGTATCATATTGCCGCTATGTTTGGGTTATGTTTGTGCATTTCAGCACCTCAAATATTTTTTTGTCTATGGATTGTATGTATATCAACCAGTTGTTTACTTCTGAACTACTATAAGTTGAAACACTACTTTTTGTGGTGGGTATGCACAACGTGCTTTATGTTTTATGATTAATTTGTTGAGTTCTTTAAACTCCATTAAGCTTAATGTTGTTACCAATACATTCCCAGGTTCCAAGTCTTGCCCAAATAATACTTTGATCATTTGAGTTTTGAATGATGCATATGATTTTATGAAGCTAATATAAGTGATACTGCATGCAAGATGCTATCGTTTTTTAATTGAAGTGATAAGATACAATGTATTGGTTAAAAAACAATTTCTTGTGTTGCGCCATTTGAGTGTGTAATTATTTTACAAGTTTGTAAATTCGTTTGTGAAGCAAGTGGTACTTCCACAACAAATGAAGCAAAAGGAATGGCACTTTTACAAGCACCTCGTCTACAATCCACTGAGACTTCATCATTGAAGGAGATTCGTGTAGTATTATTAAATATTGCAATGCGGAGTTTGCGATTTCTATGGTGATTTATATTAATTATGATGAAATTGGAGACTAAGAGAGTGCAACATGGAAGAAGACTAAAGAGGAGCTCAATTTTGATGGTCATCAGGCTCTAAAACTTTCTTTGGTCTAGTTGACATTTTCTCTAAAGATGTAAAGTTTGGAATATATTAAGAACAAAAGGTTGAGATTGATATTTTCTAAAAGAAAGAGAGATTAATGAATGAGAGAGAGAGGGTGATGCCTCTATAGAGAGAGAGAGGGTGATGCCTCTGAAGGCTTCTGTCCCCTTCCACGAGAGAATGTTCCATGCCTCTTTTTGCAATCCGTAGCAAAATTGGACTCTACTAAAGAGCATGGGGCACAAGCTCAAAGTCAGAACTGAACTCTCTCAAATTTAGAATACTTTTATTTCTCACAAGAGTGAATAACGGACTAAATCACCTATTTTAGAATCATCCCAAAAAAAATCCAACTATGAATTCCCTTCTCTTAGGGCCGAAACCTCAATGTCCTCTCCCTCTCCCTCTCTCTCTCTCTCTCTCTCTCTCTCTCTCTCTCTCTAGGTCAATCATCCTGCTCAGTATTGTTGGATTCACTTCAGAGCCTTGGGTTTTGTTGGAAAAACAAAGTAATTTGGTGTTTCAACCGATTTAGAGAAAGATTTTGGAATAAAAAATAATAATGTAAATAAAGTATATATTTATATATAAAAAAATATTAAAATAAAAAATATTTTGAAAATAAAAAATTCAAATTGTTTTTTTTTTAAAAAATAGTTTGATAGAGGCTGTAGCTCTATCAAAACAAGTAAAATCTCACCTCATAACTCATCGAAAATTACAATTTAAGCATTAAAAAACCTTTACATTAATCTTCATAGCTTGAACATTATCATTTTGAAAAAAACAAGGATTTCAACTTCTAAAAATAATGTATGTTGTAATAGATTATCTAGATCGTCCTTGTTCATATATCCACAAGATTTGTATCATTTTTCGAGTTTCAAATTTCATTATCAGTGTTGGAAATTGATTTTAGAGCCATCATGGAAATTTTTTGTTGCCAAAGGTGCTTTCAGGACAAGGATTTGAGGAGAGGCTTTATTTTGTTTTTATAAAACTAGGCCTTATAAAAACCTCATCCTTAAAAATGACAATTATATGCTTCGGCCCAAGAGACCAATCAAATCGAAGCGTGTCGGCCAAAATGGCTGAATCAAACCGAAAAGGGCCGAAGTAAGCCAAAACAGATATACCAAAGCTTCGCTTCACTTTGATCTAGGCCCAAAATCCAAAGAATTTAGCCTCTTCGGCCGAACCAAGCTGATGTTATAATATTGATCCCATCTTTTAACTCTCAAGCTCTCTGTCGTCTCTCTCTCTCTCTCGCGCGTCCTTCCTAGCTCAATGATCAACTCTCTACTCTTTACTAAGAGCCTCTTATTATGTTACAAAGAAAACCAAAATGGGTGCTCACATCCTTAAAGGTGGGACCCAGAATATCATGATGTGGCATCCTCAAGGCCCACAAACCGATGATTGGCCCTCCAAAGAGAGCACTATATTGGACCACGTCAGCGAAGGGCTCCCACGTTAGCAATTTGGAGGGGAAGCGGGAAAAGGAGGGCCGGCCCTTTTGTCCTTCAAAATTTAGTGGGGTGAGGCGCCCATTTGTCTTCCCTTCTACTTAAAGACCAAATTTTTGGATTATTTCCTTAAAGGCCATATTTCCCTTGCTCATTGTGAGTGACCATATTACCCCCATGTCGTTGTTAACCCTAGTATTGTGCAGTAGTTCAGCTTACTTCTTGAGTAAAGTCTGTCATATCCAATGCTTTAAAAACTGCATACTAGATTAGAACAGGCCGATTCAGATCGGAAATTGGTCGGGCTGGTTTGGTTTTGTCAAAGTATTAAGAACATGCCGGTTGCTCTCTGGAACTAACTGATTCTAGCCGGTTCTATCAAAGAACCAATCCCATTCTAATTTTTAACACTTTTTTTATTTTTTGTTGTCTAATTTTTTAAAATTTTCATTCACCAGTTCACTAGGCTAAATCACCGATTTGGATATCCGATCTGTTGTTTTGGACATCTGATCTGTTGTTTTGGACTAGTTTTCCAGATGGACACTCTGGGTCACTTGAACCTTGTATTTAAACCTTGGTCATATCATTAACACTATCCTAAGTTCTTGCCATTCAAACATCAAGGGTATGATATCAATTACATTTTTCATCTAATTTAAATCAAAATGTCTCACATAGCATATGCTACACCCTTGAAGTTTTTCTATAGTCACATTCACAATAGTGATAAACATTGATCTTATAGAAATTTGAAGATGCAATGATATTAGATGCAAGTAAAACCAGTTTGGTTAGAAAATGTTTATACATGGAAAAAGTTTATATAGAGTCAAGGTTCTAAACAATCAAATTAGAGCCACCTAAAAAATTTCACTAGAAGAGGTAATTTTGATGTCCAAATATCTTCAAATTGATCATCTCAACATCAAGATGCATGGACATGAGAAAAAGAAATGGATTTCAAATTTTTAAAGTAGTGCATCTGGCAATGCATCTCTTAGTCTTCCTCTATATGAGAATTGGATGTATTATTTTTGTGTTGTAGGTGTAATATTGGACTTATGTTGATGGTTCCTAACATTTTTAATAAATTTCAATCGGTTTTTACTCTGTGTTTTATTTTTTCTTCAATATTTATCATTGTGCTTGTGCATGTGAAAGGGCAAGCAAAACTTACAAACTAGAAGACGGGTAGTTTCGTCATTTTCAATATAAATTGACTTACTTGATATTTGGAGCATAGCGCGAGTTTTTTTCGTCATTCGCTATGAATATTTTCTCTCGCCTTTTGTCTAAGCCTCATCTCTTTCTCTCTCTGCGTTCTCAGAGCCCAAGGCGCTTTGCTTCTCCTAAGCCATGGCGAGGTCTTCTCTATAACCTATTCTCTCTCTTCTTAACAATAAAAAACATATTCTCTCTCTATTCCTATAAATCTTTCTCTCTCTTAAAATCTCGCTCTCTCTCGTCGTTAGATAGGGCATCTTCTTGGTGTGGATCAGAGGCGACGAAGTCCAAAAATCTCCTTCTTCTTTTCTCACGCCAAACCAGTAAGCTCTCAGATCTAGCCTTCTCTCTCTTGGCATTAAAATTAGGGTTTTTGCCTCTCTCTCTTCATTGACATGCATGCTTTCGTTTTCCTATAAGATTTTCAAATTATTTATACCACCAATCTTCCCCTTTTCTGGTTAGAGGTTCAGGACCTTTGACAATCTAGGGTTTCTTTAATTTCTTTCTCTATTCACCGTTTTCTCTCTGTTCTTTCAATGTCTGACTTCATTTTCCGATGAGATTGCCATGAATTACTCATTTATACCACCATTGTTCCCCTTTCTGGTTTTAGTTTATAAGTTAAGGCCCTTTTAGCTACCTATTGATCCTGGGAAAACGAGGGTTTTTGCGACTTGATCATCGTTTCCCCTTCTCTCTCTGTCTCTCTCTTTGCATCCATGCCTTCCTTTTCCTATCATATTTCTAGAAGTTGTTTATACCTAGAATCTGCTCCTTTCAGGTTCTGGTTTGTTAAGGTCCTTTAATCCTCTATTGGTCATTTGAGATTTTAGGTTTCGCATTGCATGGCAAAAGGAATGATGTGTGGAAGCCCTAACCCTAGTGAAAGGGAGCAGTTCTTTGAGCGTTTTGTTATTGGTACAAGCCCTCGAAGTGGCCTGAAACGTGAATATGAATTCGCCAGAAGGGTTCAATCGGAGATTTCTGCTTCTCTTGGCAAAAGGCGGGGATCTACAAAAGATGATTCAGGCCAAAGCCCTATCAAGGAACCTAACAATAAGGGAAATTATAGTTCTAAAGATGGTTCAGACCAAAGCCCTATCAAGGAACCTAACGACAAGGGCAATAATAGTTCACAGGAAATTGGCCAAGCTTCTTTAATAGGGAATGCGTCAACAGAGCATGAGGTAGAAATTCTTGGTGCTTCTCCTCCTCAAACTCTTAGAAAGAGAATCACTCGTTCAATTTCTCGTGCGAATGCTGCTGCCTTCTCTTTGCCTGAAATATCCTCTCTCGAAATGAAGATTGAAGGCCCTGAAGGCATTCAGGTTTTCAAGAGAAGAAGATGGACTCGGGAACAGGGAAACAAGGGATTTGAGGGAAAACTGATTGACGATTCAATGAATAAATTAATGAATAGTGAACGAAAAGAATCATTGGAATCAGAGAGCAATCTGTTAGAAGGCTGCAAAGATAAACCAACACAGATGGAATTGATTGGGGAACCTGTTTGTTGCTCTCCGGTTAATTCTTCAGCTAGTGATATGAAAGAAGTGGTAGGAACTCAAGAACCAGCAAGACCCATTACTGAAGTTGGCGATGTTGATAATGGGGAACCCCTAGTTGTGAAATCTGAGATTTGTGAAGAAGGGGTCGCTCGACAAAATGATGTTGGAAAGCGCGAACCAAAATTTTTGAAGTCTGAGATTTGTACAGATGGGGTTCCTCAAGAAAATGATGTTTTAAAATGCGAAACCCCTATTTTGGATTCTGAAATTTGTGAAGGGGTTTCTGGAAAGAATGATATTGAAAAGACGCAACCTGCAACTTTGCTTTCTGAATGTGAAGATGGGATTGCCCGAAGACAAAATGATGGTGAAAAGACCGAGCCTCAGATTTTGAATTCTAAGATATGTGAAGATGTGGTTGCTCGACCAAATGATGTTGAAAAGTCCGAGACCTCAATTTCAAATTCTGAGATTTTTGAAGATGGAGTTTCTCGAGAAAATGATGTGGTTGCTTTTGAGACTAAAAATTGTGTGGTACAACAAAGTGAAGGAGCTATGGACTTGGACTCCGGTATTCAGGGAGAAGAGGTTGAAAATGTTTCAAGAACTCCTGCTAATGAATCAAAAAGTATTATTTTGTTGAATGATAGCAAAGACGAAGTGGGCACTAGCATGGATAGAGAGATGTCTAGCGATGCTCCTGGTTCTTCGACTAAAGCAAGCAGTTCATTGAGAAGCTCGGCTAGAAAGAAGCTCGAGCTGAAGATGTCTAAGAAGATAGCCCTTACCAAGTTTCCCTCTAATGCCAGGGAGTTGCTTGCAACTGGTTTGCTTGAAGGATGCACTGTTCACTATATATTTCGTGGGAAAGGGGTAACTTTTTGTGCTATTCTTATTTGTTTCTTTATTGGTTAAATACGGCCATCATTTCTTTGAATACTTATCCATGTCTTTTTTTGTTGTTGTTGTAATTCATTGTTATTGTAGTTAAATACCTTTTTGTGCTTATGTATTTACTCCCTTTATTAGGAGCGGCTTCGTGGGACTATTAAAGAAGGTGGAATTTTGTGTTACTGTTCATCGTGCAATGGCAATAAAGTGAGCTAATTATTCTTCCCTTTTTTTTGTTTTTGAACTTTTTCTCGTGTACTTAGCTTTTCTCATTATCAATGGATTTGCTTTCGACCTGCTCAAACTATGAAATTGTTGGTTAACAGATTGTGAACTCTTTTCAATTTGAGATCCATGCTGGTAGCTTACACAAGCGTTGCTCTGAGTTTATCTTCTTGGACAATGGTAAGTCTTTTCGTGATGTATTGAAAGAAATTAGCTTCTCTCCAAGGGACATGCTGGAAGTAACCATTCAAAATGCTATTGGCTCATCTTCCAGCTGCAAGGAGTTCCAAGGTAAACTCAACCTCTGTGAATTTTGACAACTATACAGTTTCTGCATATTTTCTCCTGGCTTTAAGATGTCGAGGGTTGTAAGATATCCTGGTTATGAATCTTGGACAGTCGGCATAAGCATACATGCTATTTGTATTGTTTTGAATCAATATAGTATGATGAACTTTACTAGAGAAATCATAAGTGGTAACTTATGCTTATTGGGCCACAATCCATTTTGCTGCGACTCATAGTGATTTATTTGTTTATTTTATATGTTGGATCAGTTCATGCATCGGGCCTAGGATTGCCAACAACTAGCAAGAAGCATTTTCCTTTGCGAAAATCTCCAAGAATTAAACCTGAGATTCAGGTGAATTTGAGGTACATTTCTTTTGCTCAAGGCCCCTTCCTCTCCCTTCAAACTTAGGAAATTGTGGAGGTTGTATTCTTGATTGCAAAAATGAGAAGCTGTTTTTCTGTCTTCTTAATCTTTGCTATAGCTACCTAGTCTATGATTCTAAGCTCCTTTACTTTGTTGTGTTTTTTTTATGCACAACTGTTTAGGAGTTTACAAGGTTTGGCTTTGTTGTGCACTTTTTGTAAGTACTGAAGGGTTGCAGAATCCTGTATGGTGAAGTCAGAAGTCTGGGGTCTTGTTCAAAGTTACTGGATGCTCAAGATCAGATTTTGGGTAAGGGAAGGCAGCCATTGGACAACATTTTTCATCTAAAGAAGTGTTATTCTACCATAGGTAGTTTTGGAAGATGTTGTTTGTGCATCCATGGGTACTGGGTAGTTGTGGCTTTGTAGCTTTTGTTTTTGTTTTTAATTTTTTAAGTGTAGCATTGTTGTAGGTTGTTTGAATTTTTTCTGGGTGTTGACAAAATGTTTATTAAGAAACAAGAGGAGACATATCTTTGTTGCACTGCAAGGGTTTTTGGTAGGCTACATATGTAAGACTGTACTGAAGGAGTAATGTCAGGTTGTGAGCTGATCAAGAGGTTGATGCCTACAACATGAAAGTTAATTTGTCTAGGACATGAGTTTGGCGGACCATGAGATGGAAGTTGGGAGCATTTTGGTGGATGCTTATGCCATTTACAGCTGTAGTACTAAAAAGGGATGTTTGCGTTTTAAATTGAGTTCTGAAAAATGTTGTATTATGTTTCTTTTGTGGCGTTCAATACATAGTTATTAGAATTGAGAGCAGGATCATGGGTGATTTAGTAAAAAGGCTTTGACGATGATGATGATTAGGAGTGATTTAGGCATTGAGAATTGGGGATTGTGAAGGGCTAGAAGAGGCCTGTGATAGGGACTGCTGCCTAAATAATGCATATTGTAGGGATCTTGATCTGACTTTTTTTGGATCTTGATCCCATTCTTTATGGAATCGTTCCCAACCTTATGGCATTGCGCAAGAGATTACGACTACACTAATTTCCAATCTTCACTGAGAACTAAAACTAGATAGTGTAACTTGAGAAATTGAACTAGTTTAGGACTACCATGTTTAATTTTTTTAAATAGATTAAAATGTATGATCAAGATCCAAAAGTTAATCCTCAAAAGGTTAGAATTGCCCCCTGGCCTTTTGTGATCTCGATACTTTACAGCAGGGATCAATATCTTGAAGTTAGAAAATCGTGATCCCTTGAAGTTCACTCTCCCAAAGCACTAGAGTGAGATTAGAGCGGAATCGTAACTAGGTTGAGTGATCTTGGTAACTATGGTTTAATGGTGTCTTGGCCTGTCGGGAACATGGAGCTTGACCAATGAGCTACTACAAGCTTTCCTACCTGGAATATCTCTACTTTTAGGGAATTCCTTTGTGGATGGGCAAAAAGACGATCTGCTGATGGCATCAAATTCTGCAATTTTTTTGTCGCTTAGGAGGGTTGAGCTGTGGGGGGCAAGCAGTTTTCACTATCGAACTTATAATATGTAGGAGGACAAAGATAATAAATTGTGTTGAAATCCCTTGAGGATAGGGAAGGATATCAGGGAAGAAGTTGTAGGGGGTTGAAGAATTTATAATCCTCAAAACTATGAGGAAACAATATTAAGAAACTATGATGCTCCATACTTGTTTATCCTTTTTGTGCTGGTTTTGTGATAAGAAACTGATATTGATTCTTGAATACTTCAAGGATACTTGATATAAACATGAATATGAAGAATATACTGAACTAGGTGGTGTTTAGAAAAGAAATTTAACATGAGCATGTGTTGTGTATGTATTCAGTTAATATGATGTGTGTATTTATCAATGCATATATTTATGCACTCTATAAGCTGTCATACGGATTCACCATTGAGTCAGATATGACTTGCATCCCAGCATGGTGTCTTGGATTACTGAACTGTAAGTAGTATCCTCAGTCCTCATATCCCATAGCAGTATGTGTGCACCTTGGTGGAGGAAGGGCCTGAAGTCTTTGGTGGCAGCATGGAAAGCATTCGAGGCCAGGTATAGCAATAATTCCTCAGCTTACGATGAAGATAAAATTGGGGATATTAGTTCCAGTGACTTTGTACTTTGCAGGTGTTTCTGCCCCCAAAACTGTGTGTTTGAAATTTGGCTTTCTTGATTAACTTAAAGAGCTGTGCCCAGTTGGTCTTTTTGAATGTGTTTTGAAATTGGCTTCCTTGATGTAGTGAGAAAAGAGTCAAGCTGGTTTTTTTAAATGCATTTAGGTCAGTGTTTTAAAATGCGGCCGCATCAGGCGCTATGCGCTGGGCATCACATCAAAATTGACCGCATATGCGATTTGGAGAGATGCGCCCGCATCTCTCCACATTAGAGCCGCATAGCGCATACACCGCATCAGGCCGCATAATTTTCTGCAATTTTTTTCAAAACAGTACCCCTCGGGGATGGGTAAAGTGGTCTTTTTGACCTTTGAAATTTGGTGGAAAGGGTTTGCAGGGTATTAAATATCCCAAACAACAGCTTTCAGCCACATTCATGGCTTTTTTGTGATCGATTGGATCAAAAGAAAAATTTGGGAAATTTTTTTCGTTGAAGTTCTTCGACTTGTGCATTTGTTGATACTTGGTTATTGATTTGTGCCTTGCCTTTTGGGTGTTGATTTGAGGAAGTTTAGGCAAACTTGTGATGACAAATTGTGGGTTTCAAAGGCCGTAGAGAAATCGACAAATTGTATTGACTCTTCTTGAGCTTGACTTTAAAATTCTTTAATCTTCATGGACTTTTGGTTTGTAGTATTTTGTAACTTTAGAGTTTGTGGTTGCAAATTTGTGCTTATGGTTGTTGATTGTTGAATATTTTATGAAGCTAGTTTCAAGTTCTGTTTTTATCAAGGGATAGTGGATACAGAATCTCCGACAACTATTACTTTTGGAGTTAATGAATAAACTAAATACCTACTATGACATATATCACCTCCATTTTTTTTTCTATGCATTAACTTATTTTTTAGATTTTTTTATATTTATTGACCGCATCGCCGTGATCCACTCGCATTTGTACAACATCGAGCCACATCGTCGCATTGGCCCACCCACCTCTTTCGGTTGCATCCCGCATTTTAAAACACTGATTTAGATGATGGCAGCTTATGATATAGTTATAAATTGGATGTCGGTGAAGATCTTTCTATAGAATATTGATTTTTGTCATGTTAAATAAAATGTCGTCTTCTTCATCTAGAAGTTCTGTGGGACAAGGTCGATAATGTGGTATCAAGGGATCTTCTGCTTCAGAGCCAGGAAGAGAGAGCTACAATACCAGTAAGGGAGACAACAAGTGGCATTAGTTTCCTTTGCCATGGATGTTGGGCTAAGAGAGTGAGCCTGTTATTAGGGATTGTTCTGTATTTATTTGTCCGTTTTATCATAGAATGTTAATTGCCATCGTATCAACCCTGTATGGTCCAAATTGCCTTAGGAGTCAAGACTTTGAAGCTGTTAGAAGTTGTTTTAGCTACTTTATTGCTTGGGGGGGGGCATCCGTGTGTTGAGATTCTCTTTTGAGCGGAAGGGAGGCAGTAAGATAGCTTGTATATGGATCATTTTCTTATTTTATTTGATTCCATTTGTTAATTGGTCTACATATAGATGGCTGATGTTTATTTAGTTATTTGGACGATGGTTATTGGATTTCTAGGGAGGACCCTGTGTTACTCTCTAGGTATTTTGTGGCAACATGTGGCACAATAGAAATTACTGGTCAATCTGAGACCTGGGAATTGAGGTCTATGGAATTTAGGGTTTTGGCCTCTTGTGAGCTCCTTATTTCAGTCCTTGTGTATGCACTTTGTACTTATTTCACATACTAATACAGAGGGTCAGGTACCCTCTCAAACCTCTTGCTGCAGCGAAGAAACGATAATAGCAAAGTGCAGGTCTGATCTAATTTGTCTTAGTGCAGTGGCTTTGAATGTCTCTTCTCAATCAGGTAGCTCAGCTTACCTTTTAGGTATTTTGGAAAGGGACTGTTGGGAGAGGAGGGATATAAAATGTTTCATTGTCCTTATGTAGAAGGATGGCAGTGGATGAAGAGATTTGTGAGCTTGGTGTTCTGTTTGATTCTTAATTCAACCCGACCACCCCAACCCACCCAAAAAAAAGAAAAATTTTCCTCCTTCCATCGAACATAGCTGTCATAGGACAGTAAATAATCAGTTCCTCGACTGGCCTATTTTGCTCTGAATCTTATTTTTTGTTGCCATACTGTTGAAACCTGCTCGTATTATCATTTTATTGGATTTGAACTCTATTAGTCTTTTGAGAATGGGGTTGGGGTCGTGGTGGTAGCATCACTTGTGCCCCAGGTAAGGTCTAGGCTTCCATTCTCACCTAACGCAATCAAAAAATCACTATCGATTTAAAAAAACTGGTAGGGGCTCGTCATCCCCACTGAATTACCCCCCCAAAAAAAAACTCTATTAGTCTATTCTGGTTAGAACTTTAGTATGTCATTCACAACACCTACTAGGCTTGTTTGCAATTTCTTAAGTGGAACATTCAACACCTTATGGTAGGAATCCTCTCCATGGTGGGTTCGCCAATCCTAATACTGCTGCTCCTTTGTAATTCTTAAGTTACTGAATTTGAAAAAAGTAAACATGTGCTCATGTGTGATCCTATTTTCTAGTAACCAAGAGTCAACATATGTTCCCATGCCAATCCTTGTGGACTTAGAAACCCCCTCTCTAGGGTTCCTCGCCAAGCAATTTTATCTTTAGTGCTTCTTTCCACCTATAGATGCAGGACATGGGAGAGTTTGTGGAAGAAAGAGCATGAAGATCTATTACTTAGAAGGATTGGGGAAGAAATGGATGCGGTATTAAGTTTAAGAAGTGGGAGGTCTTCGAGGCTCTTGAGGGAGGATGCTACCCTAACTTCATGGCTCAACCACTACTCCAATTCTAGACAGGGTTAAACTTCTTTTTGAAGACACATTTATACCCATAAGTGCAGTTTCTTTTTTCCCCTTTTTACCCTTTTCCTCTTTTTTTTTTTTTTTTAGGGGGTGGAGATCCCCCTTATGAATCTCACTTCAGAATCTTTAGGGAGCCCGATCCGAGGTCGCTCCCCTCATCAAGGATCTCGATCCCTATCTTATGGGGATCTCGATCATTGACTAAAAGGGATCTTGATACTTATGGAAGCCTGATTATGACCCCGGGCATTTCAAAAGTTTTTGAATTCTGAATGAATCCAATATCTTTGACTTTCTGCTGATTTTTTCCCTTATAACAATAGCTAGGGACCATGTGTCAAACACTTTTGTTTTCTGTTTCATGGTTGTGGTTTGCATCAAGCACCTCACACATGCATAGTACATATATCAGGCTCCTTCCCATACAATGCTCCTAGCCGCTTCCAAAGTAGGGAGCTTTTAGGCATGGGTTAATCCTAGACTCGCGAGCCTACTTAGGTTCCCTCACCAACTCCCGCTCTTGCCCCCAACAGTTGTGTTCATACTTGCAACCATAGTTACCGGAATCTCTCGCCAAGGTCGTAATTCCAATTTGGAATCCCAATTTGGCGATTTTGGCAAGGAATCTTCATAAAATTCGTTTTTGTTAAGTCCAGAATAAGGAATCTCAATTCCAATACATGTAGAACTTATTTCTAGTATGTATTGATTCTTGATGCCGTAATTATTGGTACTCGATTCAACATTCTTTGAATCTAGATTCTACATATAATGATACTCGATTCAATTGCTTTCGAATCTAGCTTCCCAAACATCAAGTACCACGGTCCGTGGATGCAAATAGGTGAGAAGCTCGATTCCAAAGAGGTTAGAAACTCGATTCCATACATGTAAGGATCACGATTCTAGACATATAAGGATCTCGATTCTATTTGGGTCAAATCTCGATTCCTATAAAATAGAAATCCCGTTTCCTGCGATTCCCCTTGTATGGACATTGATTCTGAAAACATGAATCTTCTAGTCAATAATGATCTCGTGATTCTGATTCTTTAAACGATTAGGAACCTCAGGCGTTTCTAACAACTATACCTGTGACATTTCCCCATTCACTTGGTCATCGTATTTATGTGGCTCAAATGACAGCCATTATCTGAATGCTACAGTTTCACCACACACAGCCACTTCCATGAGAAGATCTTCTTCTCTTTCCAGTCATTTGGTGCCATTGATTTGTAGCTTGTCTACAAGAATGATATTGTGAACATTGTTATAAGATTAGCTTCAACTTGACTGAAGATGCCAAAGTCTTTGAATTTATGGCCAAACTGAAGCAAAGTGAATCTGAAAATGCTTTCCATAATTTGTTCGGGTGTCTTTGGCTTGCTTCGACTGGAAAATGGCTGTTTTTGGCTTCTGAATCACAAAAGGCAAGCAAAACTGAAAGAGAAACCTATAAGAATTTAAAAAGTATTAAAATGTCCCTTGTTTCTTTAAACTTAAAGGTTCAAAGAAAGTACAGCTTTGTTTGTCAGATTTTTTTTAGGGTTTTTTCATCGTTGAACGTCAAAGCCTTAGCTTTAGTATACATGGTGGATGTTTACAAATTTATATTTTCATTGTTTCAGTGAAAATTAAAATTAAAATGATGACTATGAGATATGAAGATTGTTATTTTTATGGATTGTGAGTGATAATGGTTTCATCATAAACATTTAATACTATCAAAGTTCCCCTTTTTCGCAATTTTTTGATAGTTTTCTTAATTTTATACTTTTCAATGGATATTGTAATTTATTTTAATATTAAAAACAACCTGAATTTTCCCTCTGAATAGGTTGAAGTATCGGAGCGCTTGCCTTTCCTAGCCCAACCGAAGAAGCCTCCAATACAAATCTGATAATATTGGTTCTTAATGTCAACACCTTGGTGCTTAGTTTCTCCAACAAACATTAATGTCCGTAGCTTCATTTGATCATTTGATGAACAATGAATCCATTGATGGCATTTAGTTGTCCTTTGCTGTATTTTTCAAACAAAGAAGCTCTGAATTATGGCATGGTTTACTGATGCTTGAACATATCATGATAGACAATGTTTAGAAAGCAAGGCGCCGCCTGATGCTTAGGCAGTTACCCCTCCTATGTAGGCCCAGGCGGGCCAGGCAGTAGCAACACTAGGCCTAGCTGCATTCCTGTTTCTTTAGTGTCACTTTACTTTTATGACTTCGACTATATTGTGGCTTGGGGGCATTGGAACTTTGGATTTGGGAATTGTATGGAGATTTGAGTCTATGAACGATGGACTCTAGTTTATGGACTCTCATTTCGGTTATTCAGAATTTGGGTACTTCTATTACTTTGTGGAAATGTAAATATCAATGGTATATCTTTTAGACTTTTACTCTGAGTTAATTTAATCTTAAATTATTAAGTGATTAATGAATTATTGCAAAAATGTACGTGGTAAATGAGAATATAGATTCTTAAATAAACGTATATGAAACAAATATATGCATATATGTGTATTTGGAGTGCGCACGTATATGTATATATTGCTGTTAGGGCTCCTCAAACCTTGGGTGCCTGCCTAGGCACCCAAACCCTTCTCATGGCCTGCGTCCGCCTAATGTATTTTCCAGAGTGGAGTTGTTTGTTCTATAATTGCAACTAATTGAGTCTTGTGGGATTTTGTTGTGCTGAAAAGCAAAAAGCATATTGCTCTTGTGTAGGTTAGACATACAGCTTGTACCTCTTATCCTCCACATGTAGATTGGGCTTGCAACAATTATGGCTGCCATTGGGGTCGAGTTTACCCCTACCTAGGTCCGACCCTTGAGTGTCCCTGCTAGACTTGAACTTGGCTGGCTCTAGGTTGATCGGACCCGGGCCTAATCCCATGGATAGTTCTTGGCTAGATCCAGACCCTCTCGGGTCCCCATTTTTTGGGACTCTGGTCCCACCCCCCATGTCCACTTCTCGTGTCCAGATTCAGATTTGCTAGGCTGTCCTGACCGGATTTGCACCCCTAGTGAGAATGATGCTTTTCGGCTAATTTATTTCCTTAAAATAATTTCATGTTTTTTCCTGAGAAAATTTACATTTGAATAAATTTATGTTTTAAATACCAATATATGATGCATTAGCAACTATATCAAATGCAATTAAGGTGCCTTTTGGTACGATGCGAAGTTTTTGCAACAGCGCATACTTGTGACATACAATAGACATCCTTCAAACATTATCAGTGACCAATAAAGCTACTAAACCTAAAACCAGTACAACAAAAGAGTTCTCTAGCAGCTTTTCTTTTTGTTTTTTGAAAGAGTTTACATGTCTAAATGACAACATAACCAATCACTTCATGTTGCTCAAAGGAGCATACAAATGGAGTCGGTCACGGGCATGCTAGGGAGATAGATTAAAAAAAAAGGGAAAGGGAGGGAGATACAAAGGTCATAAGAAGTGGCTAATTGCTGGCCACACCATTGGGTATATGTGGGCCCTCAAAAAGATCTTCTCTTTGATTGCCAATATGCGCCAGGAGTAACACTTGCATCATTTAAGCTTAAAATGCCTCAATTTTTTGTATTTGATTGTAAAATCTGGTAGATATCTTACTCTTACATAATGCTTGCACCTCACCCTAAATATTTCTTTATTGATTCCATTTCTCTTCACTAAAAAACAAAGATTCCATTTCGGAAGCGTTCTTGTTTTTATTCTTTGTATGGGGTGTCTTCAGTCCATCCAAGCCTATTATGACGTCTGACACTCCTGAAAGTACCTCAAAGGATATCGTACTGCAAAAGAAATGTAGGGGACGTCCAAAGCTGATTAAAAGGTTGGTACTCTTTTCTTTTTAGTTTGTTGTTGCTAGTTAATGTGTGCATAAATATATCGTCCTGGAGCATGTTCCTTTGGTTTTTTTGTGCCCTCTCGCTTGCTCAGTTTTTGTTTTATAGGGATTTCGGTCTTCATTTGTCTGAGGGTTCTGAAAGTACCGGAGAGGATATCGTGTGGCAAAAGCAACTTAATGGACGGCCAAAACTGACTAAAAAGTTGTATTCTTTGTCTTTTTGCCAAATTAATTTTGTTCTTGCTCTTTATTGGATGCATTGCTCTCACTTGCTTCATTTTTCTTTCTATAGGGATTTTGGTTTTCATGCGATGTCTGAGAGTCCTGAAAGTATTGCAAAGGATATCGTGCCGCAAAAGCAGCATAACGGACGGCCAAAGCTGGCAAAAAAGTTGGTATTTTTTTCCTTTTTGCAAATTAACTTTGCTCTTGTAAGTTATTGCATGCATTGCTCTCACTTGCTTTGCATTTCTTTTTATAGAAGTTTTGGTCTTCATGAGATGTCTGAGAGTCCTGAAAGTACTGCAAAGGATGTCGTGCTGCAAAAGCAACATAATGGACGACCGAAGCTGACAAAAAAGTTGGTATTCTTTTCCTTTTGCAAAATCAATTTTGCTCTTGCTAGTTATTGCGTGCATTGCTCCTGGAGCATTTTAATTTTTTTTTCAGGTCTTTTTGCCGCCCTTTCACCTGCTTCATTTTCTTTTCACAGGGATTTGGGTCTTCATAAGTTGGTCTTTGAGCCGAATGTGCTACCCAATGGAGCGGAGCTAGCTTACTATGCACAAGGAGAGGTTGCCTCTTATAGCAAAAAAGTAGACTTCTCAGTTGATACATGTTTTAAATCTTATTCTGTAATCTTATGATGAATACCATCCTTTTACTTAAACAGCGGTTGCTCGATGGTTATAAGACAGAGAATGGCATTTTCTGTTTGTGTTGTCGAACTGAGGTATGCAGCTGAAGTTTTGTGCATTATGCTGCAATTCTTGGTTCTTATGGAGCTAGAACTTGATTTTCTTAAATTTGATGACCAGGTCAGCCCTTCAACTTTTGAAGCACATGCTGGATGGGCTTCACGACGGAAACCGTAAGTTCTATTCCAAATTCCTGGTAGTTCATTTTGTGTGCTTAGTATTTCAAGCATGATCTAAGCGATTGTTTTTTGTTGCTTAGTATTTCAAGCATGATCCAAGTCATTTGTGTTGTTAGTTATTTTAATTTTGTATGATAAAAGAGCATGAGCCAAGTCATTTGTGTTGTTAGTTGTTTTAATGTTGTCTGATAAAAGAGCTCGTTTATGTTTATGCAGCTACCTACACATATACACTTCCGATGGAGTTTCCCTTCACTCACTTGCTGTTTCCTTGTCACGAGATCGGAAATTTTCTAATGTTGATAATGATGATCTTTGCACATTTTGTTGGGATGGTGGCAACCTCCTACTCTGTGATGGATGCCCAAGATCCTTTCATCCAGGTGACCGCGATTTTTTATTTTTAGTTATTTTTATAAAGTGCCGTCTCTACATTTGCTTATGTTCTCATAATTGTTTTTTGTTAATTAATTTTTGAGCAATTGTTTTCATGGAATAGCGTTGCTTCCCACTTAGGAAGGTTTATTAAAGGCTTCCTGTGGAGGAAAGACTGAATAGAAATCTTCTTAGATTGTAAATAGGCTTGCATCCATTCTTTCATGAAGGCCTTGGCCGAATTGCAGGGCGCTGCCGTAGGTGATGATCACAATCTCTGTTCTCTGTGGACTTGATGCTTGAATGCCCTCAGTTAATCTTTTCCAGTGCTTCTGAGAAGCATGAGGATTTGTGCTACATGGGGTTAGAATCTTTTATTAAAAGAGATTACATTCCATTCGTTATAGCTAAGGACTAGCACATGCAAATGCAGAGATATGTAGTGATTCTATATGGTCAGCCCTTGTTTTTTTCTTATTTATTTATTTATTTATTTTATTTTTTTTTGGGGGGGGGGGTTGTTATCATTTCTTGGCGGTTGATCCAATGTATGATATGAATTTTCGTGATCACGTCCACTTCTTCTTTTCATCCTTCTTCCTTAATATATTTCACGCAGACATGCTGAGAGATGGAGAGAGAGATGAAAATGCTACATGAGATAGTTGAGGTTACTGGCAGTGTTCCTTGAATTTTTCTTGCAAATGGAGTGATAATTGGATGCTTGAGATCAATGATTTGACAATTCAGATGATGATAAATTTGGATTCATTAGTTTAGGGAGATGTGAAAGGCTACTATTGAGCTTAATGCTGAACAAATTGGATCTTGGAATTGGTTGAGTTTTGTTTGACAATGCAGCATTCTTGAAGATTGGATGTCATTTTTTAGAGTTTGTCTACTTCTGCTTTGTTGCACGAGGTTCTCACAGTTGAAAGCAGTTAGACAATGTTGCTGCTCCATGCTGTTAGATAATGTTGGGGCTTATTTGTATTAGGCTGCTTACATTGAGTAGGGCCGACTTTTAGTATACTTCTTGAAATGTGGCTTTCGACGTTTTTAATTAGTTATACATGTAAACAATTTTCATGAGTCTTTATACTGAATTATTTGTTTTAGGCAGAATTTGCTTAATTATTTCATACGATGGCCCTCTTTGGTTAAGTTTTTGTCCTATTTCCATGAGTCCTATTTCCATGAGTCTTTATACTGAATTATTTGTTTTAGGCGGAATTTACTTAATTATTTCATACGATGGCTCTCTTTGGTTGTGAAGAAAACGGGACGATGCGATGCGTGTGAGAAAACTTCAGGGCGCACTAGCGCACTCCAGCAAGAAAATGGATTCGCGTTAGCGCCGCGCTAGCCATTGCTTCTTGCTTTCGAGCTGTAGTTTGCTGGGTGCACTAGCTGCGAAGAAAACTACAGTGTGCTAGCACGCACGTAGGCGGGAAGACAAGCAAGAAAACAGATGTGTGTTAGCCCTGCGCTAGCCGTTGCTTCTTGCTTTCGAGCTGTAGTTTACTGGTTTTTTGCTCTTGCGAAGCAAAAGTTTGAGAGTGCTTTGCCGCCCCCTAGCAGAGCGAGTGCTTTAATGTGTAGCACAAGAATCAAAGCACCCTAAACAATTGGAAGTTGCGTTTAAGTTTGTGTCATAGGTGTTTTGGAATAATCTCCTATCTAAAATTGCATTTTCATACTTATTTATCCATATATTGATAGGTATTAATAAACATATACGCACCACATTGCTTTTTCAAGACTATCAAAGGCTTTATATTTAGTATGTCTCTATCTTGTGACATTGTGAATAAAGTGCTTATTTTGTCTAGTCTGCCAATGTGCTAGAAAGTATACCATCCTCTTGGGGACTGCGGAGAAAATCAGAGGCCATTTTAAGTTGATGGGTGGTCTTGATCCAAGTGATTATGGTTCTCTGTAGTCCATTGGATTGTAGTATACTTTTCAATAGGTTTGCTATAGCAACTTTGGGTTCATACGATTTTTTTATGGTGTTTCTGGATTCATTATGCTGCCATGTCTATGTTTTTCTGTTGCTATGCAACTTTGGGTTCATACATTTTTTTTTTATAATTTTTTTTTATCTTTTTACTTCTATTTTTATGAGGAATCTGTTTTCACCTTGAGATTAATTCTGTCATTGATGATTCAGGCATGCTTGTGCTTGCTGATGAAAGAATTTTCTATACTGTTTCTGATTCTTGTGATGATTCTTTCAAATGTTGATTTGAGTTTCTCCATAAATTGAATTAACATTAATGTTTGCTACAGACTGTGTGGGCTTGCCATGCATCCCCAGGGGTGATTGGTACTGTGCCTATTGTGAGAAGAACTCGTTGGACTGCAAGTCTATAGATCAGACAACTGAGCGTTGCAGACGAGTAGTGAAGACAGCTGCAACAGAAGTGGGTGGCTGTGTCTTGTGCAGGTTGTTGTTACAGTACTTTACATTAAGGATGAAATATTCTACCCTCTTGAATACATTCAGGTCTTCAAACCTTATGTGCATGTATGTGTAAGATCGTTTGATTGAACTGTGTAAATTGAACTTAATAAGTTCAACAAGACAGTTCCCAGTTTAAGATTCTAAAAAATCTGAAATCTGAATCTTCGTAATTTTTTATTGTTATCATATTTTGAGTTGCTAGTATAATCTTTTTCTGGATCTATCTATAGTAAACAGTAATCGGTGCCTTGTCCCTGGGCAAAGTTTCATCAGTTGTGTGTTTGTTCTTGTTTTGGATCAGGGCTCATGATTTTAACAAAACCGGCTTTGGTCCTCGGACTGTTATTCTCTGTGACCAAGTATGTTTTTGTTGCCTTGTTTATGTCAACTGTTTAGAGGTTGGTGCACTTCACTTTCTTACAACCTTTGTATGACTTTTTCAGTGTGAGAAGGAATATCATGTTGGTTGTTTGAAGGATCATGGAATGAGTGATCTGAAGGTATTACTTTGTGCTATCTCCTGTCAGGGTAGTTGATTGCAGTTTAGTGCTTGCAACATGCAATTATACAAAGATGATTTAAGTTCCCATTTTGAATATATAATTCACTTGGCACTCATTGTTTTCTCTGTAACAGGAATTGCCGAAAGGCGAATGGTTCTGCTCTGCAGGTTGCAGTAGGATTCGTGCTGCTTTGCAGAAGTTGATTGTTCATGGGGACGAGAGTCTTCCAACTTCGCTTACAGATATTATAAAGAAGAAGCACAAAGAAAAAGGCCCAAGTACAGAAGGTCTTGGTGACATTAGATGGAGGCTTCTTAGTGGAAAAATTGCTTCCTCTGATAGCAGAGCATTACTCTCTAAAGCTGTTGCTCTGTTTCATGTGAGTGTTCCCTTAGTTAAACTGAGATACTGGATTGTCTTATGACCTTCATAGCTTCCATTTCATGTTTACAACTTCAATGTTGATGAATTACTATATGGAGATGCAGACTCAAATGGCGTCATTTTCTACTGGGCAGACCTTTCTGTTTTCTTAAAATTATAATCAAGAGGATTGAATTGTTTCTCAATGTATGTCATGTGTCTGTACATCAGGGGTTTTCACTATTCTAGAACTGCAGAAAGATATATTGTAACACTTAATATATAGTGATAGTTAAGTGGAGTGACAAGAAATGCTTCTCTCTTAGCCAGTAAGGTTGAACTCTTTGGCTTCACTATCCAGACCATATTGAAGCATTGTAGATCAAAAGCCTCCTCCTTGGCTCCCAGTTGTCAGCCTAGAGGCATTTGGACAAAATAGTGACTGGAAACCCGAGTTGCCTGTAACGGCTTGAGTAAATTTTTTTTTTACCTGCATTGTATTTTGCATCGAATGTTCCTTGTTCTGTAGTTTGCTGATTGATTATTGTTAGGAAAAGGTGAGGTCGTCTCTCAATAGGCACTGTCAAGGGTTTTCTTAAGAATGGGAATGTTTCTACCATTGGATGACAGTCCTTACGAATTGATTTATAGTTTAGCAAACATGGTTGGGGAGCTGGAGTAAATTACTATCCTTGCGTTAGCCAAATTTCAGTCTTTGACTAGGCCAATTAGAGGAACTTGAGGTGCTAATCTTTTATTGATGGAAATTTTTTTCACGTATTTGGAGATCCCTCTTCAATGGGATGGCTGTGAAGGAAATGCTATTTCAGATGTCACACGTGTGTTGGAATGGGGTAGTCATGATGAAGAGTAGTTGTTTTTTTCCCTTTAAACTTGCAAGGGGTTTTTGTGGGTCCCCACCCAGTGTATATAATTATATTGGTCTCTTATATGTTCTGATTATATTGGCCTCTATATTGCACTCTATTCTTAGGTACATGAGGTCATCACCACTTGTCACTCAAGTGGGTTTGGGAGATACTACTTCCCATCTTCTATAAATGGTTCTCTTGTTTCATTTTGTAGAGGAATAAGCATATTTTCAGGGATGTCCCTTGGAACACTTTGGAAGGATTGCTCGCATCTTCTTTAGCCCTCCAATTTCTAGCCAAATTACTTATGTAATTGTGGGGTGTGAGACTTTCCAAATCTTGGCTAGAGATTTGTTTGGAATTTTCTTTTGAACCAGTTTGTCTGGAGGTGAGGAATGAGTTTTTTTCGCGAGGCTTAGGTGAGCTTCAAAATGGTATAGTCATCTGAGAGTCTGCAGGGTTAGAAGCTTAGGGCAATGACTTGGAGCCTAGAGCTGCAACAAAGCCATGAACACTTATGTGATAAAAAATAGGACTCAAAGGGGACATGTTCACATTATATGGAGCTCATAAGAAGTGAGAAATGGGTGCTATATGATGTTTTATGGCTGAAGCCTTAAATGATAATCAATCAAATATGCAAATAAACACAGGTACCCTGAGTCCCAGAGTGTCCCATGCTCCTGTGGGATTCTTTGGGTTTAATCTTTTTATTTGTTATTTTGCAGCATTTGGGAGTGGGGGGGTGGGGGGGAATAATGCTGGCTGCCTAGGCACATTGTGGCAGCCTAGGCAGGCACTTAGGTTTCGAGATCCCCAGTGCATGTATATGTATGTAGGACATGATGCTATATATTATGACTTTAAGTCTGTAACTAAATTACATATAATGCAGGTAAATATGTAATAATTAACAAACTATTTATTTTACTATAAACTGTAAAGTATATATTAGTCTCATAAAAACATTAAAAATTTGAATGATAGTAGAAATCCTAAGTTTGAAATTAACTAGGTAAATGTTGAATAGCCAAAATTGCCTCTATTAACCTCTTTTGATATTTCACAAAGAATGAAATCCAAAAAAGTTGTATCTCATATGATTTCTCAAAGTTCATATCTTCTAAAAAAATATGGTTTTTTTTTTATATTCATTTCATCGGAAGTAGTTAGGGAGCAATGGGTGCGGTGCAAATACCCTCCCACCAAAATCAAATGTCCTTTCCCCCATTGATATGGGGGATTGACCAAAATTCCTATGGCTGCGGGCATATGGTAGCTTAAAGTGGGTGCCTCAGCTGAGGTGCTAGGTGCATCCATGAGAGCTAGACACCCTCCTTGGTTGTCTCACCTAGGTGGTCTGCCTTGCAATTGGCGATGCACCTAGGAATCTGCACTGCCTTGAGGGGCCCGAAGCTGGTGCTTTTTGGGACACTGTTATCAAATTTTATAGTATGTGCTTCCACCAATTTATGTTTTACGTTATTTGCCCTTAGAAGCTGCCATATGAGATTTATGGAGCGGAGTTTTATTATTGTGTTTGTT
Source organism: Amborella trichopoda (assembly GCF_054954075.1). Classification (NCBI taxonomy): domain Eukaryota; kingdom Viridiplantae; phylum Streptophyta; class Magnoliopsida; order Amborellales; family Amborellaceae; genus Amborella; species Amborella trichopoda. The sequence goes on from NC_142342.1 coordinate 33,768,868, forward strand.
CCTTTTTTTTTATTTTATTTAGTTGTTCATATTGAGGTGCCATGTACTCGGAAATCTAAAATGAACAATGCTTTTTCTGCTTACTGTCTATGTACATGTACTTGCAGGACTGCTTTGATCCTATCCTTGAGATAACAACAGGCCGTGACTTGATTCCAACTATGGTCTTTGGGTGAGGAAAGATGCAATTGCTATTCACTTCTTAATTTACTTCTTTCCACCATTTGTACCATGATTATGCTTTGTATTCTTCTCTTAACACAACTCTACTCCACAAAATAACCTCTTTCTGTGATCAACATCTGCAGAAGGAGCATGAGAGACCAAGAGTTCAGCGGAAATTATTGTGCTGTGTTAACTGTAAAGTATGAACAAGTTGACTGTGTTGGCATTCAATTTTGTTCTTATCTTCACTTAATTTTTTTGAAGTTTTTGCTAAAGTTTTGGCTTTCTTCTGCATAATGCAGCTCATCAGTTGTATCTGCTGGAATTCTCAGAATTTTTGGACAGGAAGTTGCCGAACTTCCCTTAGTTGCTACAAGTCTTGATTGTCAAGGACAGGTTGAACACGGCATACTGGGTTTTATTTGTTAACTGGAATCTAGTATTATTGCATATGTTGTTTTTCTCTATTTCATGTTACATTGGAGCAAGAAAGTTGATATGGTCTACCTATATCTTGATGTCCTAGTTATGCCCTTGATATGTTTGAAACTTGTAGTGAACCATTGGGGCAAGAACATTCCAAATTAACTTAACGTCGAGAGTTTGACAAGTGGTTAATATTCGTGGTACTGATCTGTTTTATGGGCCATCAAGGTTCATTATTCTCTATTTTCTGGGTGCAATTTTCAAATGCAACTATATGCCTTGTATTAGGAAGCATTTGGTCTTTTAGTATGATGGGATTCACCATTGATTGCAGCATACTAGGAAATACCTGGTCATGGCATACTGATGAGACCCTTTTTGAGATTATGGAAACAACTTAGACTTAATTTGTGGCTACCATTTAACCTTTTTCCTTTTGGATGGCTATTATCATTTTTAGCCTTCAGCTGTTGCTTTATCTGAACATTATCTGATATTTAGAGTTTGGACTTCAAGATTGAGATCAAGCATGAAGCTGCGCGTGTTCTTGTGTAATCAGGGGTACTTCCAGGCATTATTTTCGTGCATTGAGAGATTGCTGGGCTTCTTGAATGTCAAGTATATTGTGCTTCCAGCTGCTGATGAAGCTGAGTCTATTTGGACAGAGAAATTTGGGTTCACAAAGATGAGTCAAGACCAGGTAGTGGCCATCATCTTTAATTGAAAGGGAATTTATAAAAATGCACGTAATCGAACTTTTAATATTTTACCCATTTCTACATTAATTTCAAAAAGTCAATCAAATTACGCATGGTCCTGAATTCAAATATTTGAGAATTGGTAGAATGTTAAACAGTTGATAAGTTTGGTGTATTTTGATAAGTTTCCCTTTTGAAACCTCAATTACATGAATCCTCATGAGACATTTTAAAATATCCAAGGTCCCCCAAGTCCATACACAACAAAGAAAAAACTCCACAAAATCTTCTTATATAGGAACTGGTTCATAAATGTTCTTTTAAGAAGACACTTTTTCATCAATGTATGTTTTGAGTCCAAAAGAGAAGACTATCATTTTGCAAGTGTGAGAAAACTGCTATATTCAAATTTTATTTCAATAAAACACACGAGTGTTTGCCCACACCAAACTGGTGTTTTAAAGTGGCACTCATAGAAGCCACTCAACCAGGAGGTCAGTGCCACCTAAATTCTGCCTCGAAGTGCCAAAATGTGTTTTATGGCAATATCTAGACCAGTTCTTGGTGAATCCGAAAAAGTTGTGGTTTTTCCATACTAGATTCCTCGTCTCTTCTAAGAGAAAAATTTAACACAAAATATCTAAGAATCTCTTCTTTTATTTGGAATTCTTTTAAAAATCTTCAAAAGTATATTTGATCATCTCATAAGTTCTTTTGGCAAGTCTTTTATGAGTTCTTGTGACAAATTTAAGTTCTTTTTCCAACCAGAAGACTCGAGAATTTTCTCGAGTTCGCACAAGGAATTGCGGATGGGTTGTTACATAGCTTTATTTCAAGTTCACACATGCGCATAAATATTTTATTGTTGTCCTTTTTCTTTGATTTGCTTGATGAGTTGGAACTAAATTTGAGAAATAGCTTTCTGGCATAATACATTCTTTTTCCTTTTAGGTTACTGAGCTTAGCATGCCTTGCTTGCAGGTGTCTAGGTACACAAAGGATCGCCAGATGATGGTCTTTCAAGGGACCTCAATGCTTCAAAAAGCTGTTCCTAAGTGCCGTGTTATACGGCGTGGTCCAAATGGTAGCTGAGACAAGATTCTTTTTGGTGGGCTTGAGTAGAGTGAAGCCTTGTCTACATTCCTTTTTGTAGTACTGTCTTCAAATATTAAGTCATGAAAATGTACAGAAAAGAGAGAGAGAGAGAGAGAGAGAGAGAGAGAGATGGCGGGGAGAGAGAGGGGTCTCTATTTTTTTGTTGGTGTAAAGGTAAAGTGGGTCTCTCTGCCCGCACTTGTCAGATTCGTTCTTTAGGCTGTCTTATTTCGTATCCATAAACTATGCATGCGGGGGTCATTTGTTCTGTCGAATTTTGAACAGAGATATCAATGGAAAAATGGTGTTTCAATCGCAAATTTCATTCATGGTTTTCTATTTTCCTCTCTCTCTCTCTCTCTCTCTCTCTCTATATATATATATATATATATATATTTATATTTATAAGGCAAGCTTTCCATATAACAAAGTTCTCTTTTCCTTTTTATCCTGTTTATTCTGAATGAAGGGTTAAGATTGTTTCAATCATAATGTCATTTTTTTATACTATTTTTTTTTAATTTATTTTTTATAAACTATTTGGATACTAAATTTTGGATGTCCATTCTTCTATTAAATTCACATTAGCGAAAAATATAAAAAAAATATTTTGAAAAACTATTTTTGGTTATTATATTTTATCGAAAAATTATTTTTAATATTTTTTATAGGTGTGTCCCAATGAGAAGATGGTATATATCAAATTTCATAATGACCGTTTATATATATATATATATATATATATATATATATATATATATATATATATATATATATATATTTATTTATTTATTTATTTATTTATTTATTTAACTGTTATACAAGTTTTATCATGTGCATTTTTCTTAAGGTCATGGTTGTTGGAAGTTGCAGGAAGTGGCGGTGTTTTTAGGGGTAGCAATGGGTCGGGTCCACTAGTACCCGAACCTGTATATGAAAAACCACTTGTGGACCTGCACCCGAACCCATACCTAACGGGTCCAAAACCATTGTATCCATACTCGTACTCGAGAGGAGATCAAGGTCTGGTTAAGGTCCACCAGTACCCGTACCTATATCTGAAAAACCACTTGTGGGATTAATCCCCTGTCTCTATACACTTCAATGATGAGTTGGCAAGACTAAAACATAGACAATGATTGCATTGCGGAGAAGCTGAGCTCCAATAATGGCAGTTTTCTTGAGGAATTTTTGAACAGAGGCAATCAATCTTGTTCTGTTGTAGAAAATGCGTTGGGTTTTGTTAGAACAATTTAGAGTTCCATTAACGGTGGATTTACATGGGAATAGTCATGAGATGGGTCAGATTGGGGTTGTATCTACCCAAATCTAGATCTTGAATATTCAATTTCGGGATTGAATAGTATACATCGTACCTGGATCTGAATTAATGTGTGTGTGTATATGTATACTTTTTAGAAAAAGAGAGTTTATATAGAGCTGAAGCTCTAAATAATCAAATTAGAGACCACCTCAAAGAAGTTCACGGGAAGAGATTGCTTTGATGCTCAAATATCCTCAAATTGATAATCTTGACATCAAGATGTATGGACGTGAGAAAAACATGGATTTCAAGTTTTGAAAATAGTGCATCTTGTAACGCACTTTTTACCGTCAATTTTCAAGATTTTCAAGTTTTCATAGATATGCTTGGTCTACACTATTTTTGAAGTTTTAAATTTTATAATTAAATATGAAATATATTTCAAAGCTATCACAAAGATTTCCATTTTATAATTAAATATGAAACTATGTTTTTCGACAGTATTTAAAGGTGCGGTTTACTTTGATTGTTAAGAGCCTCGACTCTATACAAACCGGACCCTTTAAAAAAATTATATATATAAAATAAAAATATCTTATTTTAAAAAAAATCGGGTTGGATCCAAATCATATCCACATGTATCTGGATCCAATCCGAATTTCAATTTGGACCTGATTCTTTTGATCTGAAACTGGATTTTGGATCCAAAATTGGATCCATACCCAGATCTAGATACGGTCCGAAAAGGGTTTCAAATCTAACTCCAAGTTTTTCTCACCGCTACATGGGAAGCTTTGAACAAAAGGGACCAATCTTGCCTTTTTTGCAAAGAAGGAAGCGGGGTTTTGTATAAACAACTTGGAGCTTCACTGATGACGGATTTGCAGAGGAATCTCTGAGCATAGGAGCAAAAATGTCGAGTGGAAAAAAACTGATTTGGTTTTTATATAACCGTTTGAGGAGCTCCATTCAAGGCTGATTATCCGAGAAATATTTGAAACAGTGGTGAAGATTAAGTAGACAAATGAATTGGGTTTTCTGAGAAAGCCAGCGAACTTAATCTTGAGTTTCATTACCTTGATGATGGTGAGAGTGGAGGTAACAAAGGATAGCTAGAGTGAGAAAACACAAGGGGGAATTTCAGGTCTTGGGTCGTATATTGTCCACTAATATTTAGACCCGTATCCGAAAATCTTTGGGTCCATTTTGAAGGACTCGGACCATACTCGTGGGTCCAAACCTCGGACCCGTGTCAAGTATATCCGGTGGGTCCAGGGTCGGATTCAGGTCCATTGCCAGCCCTAGATGTTTTAGGATTTGGAAATGGCCAAGTATGATGATAGATGACATCATTTGTATAATATATATATTAGGAATGGAAAAAGTTTATATAGAGCCGAGGTTCTAAACAATCAAATTAGGGCCCACCTCAAAACTTCACTAGAAGAGGTTGTGTTGATGCTCAAATATCCTCAAATTGATCATCTTGACATCAAGATGTACGGAAATGGAAAAAAATAATTGATTTTAAGTTTTAGAGATAATGCATCTTGTAACGCATTTCTTGACAGGCAATTTTCAAGATTTTCAAGTTTTCATAGATCTGCGCGATCTACATTATTTTTGAAGCCTTAAACTTTATAATTGAAGATGAAAATATAATTTAAGACTATGACAAAGATTTCTGGATTGAAACCATATTTCTCGACACTATTTGAAGGTGCATTTTACTTTGATGGTTTAGATCGTCAGCTCTATACAAACCACACCCATTGGAATTGAAATTTCTACTTTGGAGTCATTACTCCGACCATTGGGAACTACGCAAAAATTATATAGGAATGAGTCCGGTCAGGCCAAACAGATGGGAGGTTCTATGGCATCTATAACCAAGAATCCTTTAGTGTTGGAGTGATGTAGTAATGCATTTTGCTAGGGCTCCCATTGTACTGGAAGTAAAATTGCATGATTTACTAATAGTGAAATCTAAAAAAGAAAGACGTTTATTTTGGGTAATTTCTAGACAGCCATCATTGTTGAATAAGCAAGATTTATAATATGGGAAAAAGTTTATATAAGGTGTCAATCTTAAGGTACACCTAAAAAACCAATTAGAGAAGATTATATAAGTTAGAAAACCCTCAAATCGATTATCTCAACCTTGAGATTCATAGGCATGTAAAAAAGAGAGATTTTTAGTCCTAAAAATAATTCATCTTCAAACACATTATCTGGATCGTCTATTTTCAAGATTTTCGAACGTTTATAGATTTGCTTAATCTTCGTCATTTCTGGAACTCCCTTTCAAGTCTCTCATAGATTTCATATTCGGAAGCGTATGAGTCGATCATTGCACATAAAATGATGTTTCCACACTTGATGTTTTTGTGCTTCCAAGTGTGTACACATCTTTAATTTCTTGAGATGAGTCGTCACTTGGACTAAAAGGAGATTGTTCATGGAGTTTCTCTTGCAAGCTTTCATCATGGAGCACATACCCATCTTTCTTTTCCAAGAAACATAGTTGGTCCTATCAAACCTTTCAGATATTAGGATCTCGGAGAGAAAGGTGTAGACAACCATATCTTATTCCCAAGTTAGACCTGGACGCAATAAAGAGAAAATACTAGTAATGACAACAAGTATCAATAGTTCTAATACCAATGAAAGAAGAACACGCGTGATCTATCCAGAGCAATGGTTTAAAAAACGGATCGGTGACCCGGATCGGGCTCCCAAAAAACCGATCCGGATCGACGAATCGACGATCCGGATAGGGAATCGGGTGAATCGGTCAGAATAAAGCTTAAAAAAAATCCGAAAAAAATATTAAAATTCATTATAAATATTGTTTTTTAGGAATTCAATAAGAAATGAGGGTATTCCATTAAGAATTTCCATGTTTTTGATTGAATATGCGAATATTGATATGTTCTTTCCCTGCATGAACCGCCATTCAGCATTTAATTTACATCACACAAAAGGATAAACATAGAATTATCATAGAATAAGTATATCAACATACATGGACTACAATAAAGCATAAAATTAGTAACATATGATCTAAAAATAAAATGATAGACGACGTTATTGCTCTTCTTGGTCACGCTGGTGCCATTGATTGAATTCGTTTAACAATTCATTGATTCGATCTAAAAACGAATCATCGATATTAGTAGGCGTCTAACTATTCCCAAATCCCTGAGTGTTAGTGTTTTGTTGTGTTCCCAATCTAAAATCCCTAAAAATTGACCATCCTTCATGCTCACCTGCACTGTTGTGCTCATCCCTACACTGTTGTTGTTGGGACTCGATATGTGAATAATATGGCTGGGATAGGGTGGCCTCAGAATCATCATCTCTTTCATTTTCTCTTTGAATAATATGGATTAAAAAAAAAAAAAACAAATTTTCAAAAAAATCGATCATGGATTAAAAAAAAAAAATCACAAATTTTCAAAAATTTTTATCATGGATTACAAAAAAAAAATCGATCATGGATTAAAAAAAAAATCACAAATTTTCAAAAAATTCTATCATGGATTACAAAAAAAAATTCGATCATGGATTAAAAAAAAAAAATCACAAATTTTAAAAAAATTCAATCATGGATTACAAAAAATTCGATCATGGATTACATAAAATTCGATCATGGATTACATAGAATTCGATCATGGATTACAAAAAAAAACAAACAAAAAAAAACAAAAAATTCGATCGTGGATTACAAAAAAAGAAAAAAACAATTCGATCATGGATTACAAAAAATTCAATCATGGATTACAAAAAACTCTATCATGGGTTACAAAAAAAACAAAAAACAAAAAATTCGATCATGGATTACAAAAAAAAAAACAAACATTTCGATCATGGATTACAAAAAAGATCATGGATTACAAAACATTCGATCATGGATTACAAAAAATTCTATCATGGGTTACAAAAAAAAAAAAAAAAAAAAAAAAATTCGATCATGGATTACAAGAAAAAAAAACAAACATTTCGATCATGGATTACAAAAAATTCGATCATGGATTACAAAAAATTCTATCATGGGTTACAAAAAAAAAAAAAAACAAAAAATTCAATCATGGATTACAAAAAAAAAAAAAAAACAATTCGATCATGGATTACAAAAAAATCGATCAAGTATTAAAAAAAAATCTATCATGGATTATCAAAAAAAAAAAAAAAAAAAAAAAAAAAAAAAAAAAAAAAAAAAAAAAAAAAAAAAAAAAAAAAAAAATCCTTACGTGACTCGCCGATTCCGTACAGTTAAATCGGCGAGTCACTATGCAGAATCGTCCGGTTCTCTCTAGAACCGGACGATTCCCGTTTTTTTCGCCGATTCGATCCGTCCATGGCGATTCCCGAGTCGAACCGGGCGAGTCCGGTTCGACTCGACGTTTTTTTAAACACTGATCTAGAGTATATAATAAATTTTTCTTTCTTTTTCAATTCGTTTCTTTTCTTCACGGTCTAGGTCACTCACAAGTAGCCATTTTACAATATAATAACTTCAAATAAAATAAAATACAAGAAAAGAATACAATAGGATCTCAAAAACTTGAAGCTATTTAAAACCATACTTTTCATTAACAAAAGAAAAGACATAACCAATGCTTGTGAATGAAGAATGCAATAAAACAAATAAGCAAGAAACAAAAGAGGGTGCTGGAGATTACCTCAACCGGCTTCTTACGCCCCACACTGAGTCACTACCTTCGAATGACGTGGGATTTAATAGTGAACCTTCAATCTCAATCGAGAAAACAATTTTGGACAAGTCACACTAATGGAACATGAACCCTTAGATCATAAACTTAAATCTTTAGGTGAATATCCTTAGCAACTTACTTTGAAAGAGATGCTTCTCTTTTCTACTACAACCCTATAATCTAAACCTCAAAGCAAGATGAGAGAACATGAGAGAGACACCATGAGAGAAACCATGGATGAAAGAGAGTGGGGAGTGCCCCCCTTTAGGTCTTTCAAGAGAGAGAGAGAAAGTTTCTAATGGAGAGAGAGATATATTCTCAGTGGGGCATGCCCCCTTTGGTAGGTTAAAAGAGAGATATGGAAATTCAGAAGTGTAGAGATTTGGGTAGGGATCAACCCTTTTTTATAGTGCTTGAACAATAATAGGATTTCTTAGGCTTTTATTTGGCTTGCCACTCATATGTGATTGAATATGCACCAATGATCTTGTGTGACTTGTAGGATGAGATATATGAGCTCTCTATTCTATAAATAGGCCATCAACATCCTATGAAAGGTGCTAGAATCCCCTACTTTCTAAACCATTTTTCCATCGATTTGTTCAAATAAAAAATTAATATATCATAATATTATCAATTTTTATTTTATACATAAACCTTCCCATATATACCAAAATTTCATTTAAAATTTTCTCAAGACTTAAACTTTCTAAAACACCACAATCTTATCCCACAAGGTTTTAGAGCTTGATGTTTTAAAATAGAAAGTCTCCATAGGTGGTACGTACCACCCACTGGCTCACATAATGGGCTCCACCCAATATACAATGGTGGGTCCAAATGATCTATTGAGACTCCTATGCAATTATATTATTTTTATAATTTAAAAATATAAAATCATTATTTGAATATTTAAATTATTATAAAAGCAATATCATTGTTTTCATAAATTCAAATTTGATAAATAAAATATCTAGATATTAAAAAAAATAATAATAAAATTTTTAAAAATAATATATTATTAAAATAAATAAAATTAAATACTTTGATGAGAAAATGCTCAATATGGTATATGAATAAATACCTATTGGAGCACTCCATGTCCAACCGCGAACTACGAACCACACATTCTTTTTCAAATCGACCCAGCGTTGCCCATGACCCACAGTCTATACAGGGGATCATTAATGGGTCATGAAAGTCTAGCTAATAGGCAAGGAGTCGCAGTCCCAATATATGGACTTTAGGTCATCCTAGAGGCGAAACCAAGGTCATCCTGATATGATGTAATCCATAATTCAATGGTGCACATGGGGTATCTCTTGTACACGCATACATTTCACCTTGAAATGTGGTATGCTTTCCCAAAAACAGATATCGATGTGTATGCTGTGTAATGGTACAAATGATGAGGTTTTGACCCCGTCTCTAAAGGTCTCCACCACACACAAGGGTCACATAGTCCCTCGGCTCACTTATTCAGACATACTTTAATCTCATCAATGGATAACCCATATAACCTTCATCAGTTTGTTTCTTTATGCCCAGATAATATGGGTTTTCATCAACTAGACCGACTTAGCACGTCAAGTACAGTCCAGTATCAGCAAACTATGTTTTCTTAGTCTGGTCTACATGGGACCACACTCCCACCGAGTTCATGTTCTACTATATATTTTCATTTTATAGTACTTATGGGGCTTTTAATGGTCGCACTCACCCAATAATTAGGATGCACAAAAATCTCAGAGCCATCTGCTAATCTCTCCAGTAATCTATAAGCTTCACATCAACATTCCTCTCTCCATATCTATTTTTTCTTCTCATATAATTTTTCCTTATTTTCTTCACAGAATTATATGGCAAAAGTAAATGAGTTGTATGGCAATAGGGGTTCGAGAGGTTTTTGGAATATTAGATGCTTCTATAACATAGTCTCGGATGACAATTTACTACAGTTAACTTGTTGAGAGATTTACGTGTAGTATTTGGTGCTGGGAATTTCAAATGATAAGAATTGCATATGTCATACCACATTGTCAGAAGGATATTTTGGAGCATTTCAGCTTTGACTGCTTATAAAAAGTTGGGAAGGTGATTTAGAAGATATTTTGTGCTGCCATCTTGTGAGAAATATGATAGAGAGGAATAGGAGAACTTTTGAAAAGGTGGGATTGAATGCTGAACTATTGGACATTCTGTATAGAATTGGTCTTCTAGTATTAAGGAGAGGGTGGAAGTGTCGAAGGTAGATGTGGATTTGAATTTCGTTAGTTTGATTGAGCAAAATTATATTATGAGGAAGGGGAAAGAACGATGGGAACCACCGTTGCCAATGGGAAAAAAGTTAAATTTTGATGGTAGTTCTCTGGAAAATTAGGGACTAGCAAGATTGGGATGAGTTGTGAGGAACTATGAGGGTGAGACCATTTTTTTTGAAGGATTATATGGATGTGTTATTGCAAATCAGGCTGATAGGCATTCGTATAGGGAGGCTAACAAATTGGCAAATGGTCTGGCCAAAAGGGGTGTAATATTGCAAAATGTAGTAGTCTCTCTAGAGCAGTAAAAATACATAATATTAAAAAAAAAAGCAATATTGACATCACAATAAGAAGATATTACATATAACCCAATGTTAAAAAATATGAATCGGTGACTCTGATTGTTCATCATGAAAATTGGTCGGATCGGCATATTGTTTGACCGGCCAATCTGGCCCCAAAAGTATTTCAAAGATCACTAAAATTTACTTAAAATCGAGATCTTTCAGTTTTCAAAAAATAATTGCATTATGGTTTTTCGTTATTTTATCGAAAATATAAATTTTGAAAACATATCTTATGTCTTTGTATTTGTTGTCAATTATATCCATTTTATAGTTAAAATGAAGTTTAAAGATGATGCAACTTATTGCGATGGATATTTTTAACTCAATATTTTATTATTTTGTATTAATAATCATATGATCTCCATTTTCACTTTCCTTTTAAAGACAAGGTTTTTCGCCTATCATTTCTCAATATTTTCCCTTTTCCTGAAATTTATTAATTAAATTAATTGTTTATTTCCAAAAAGATGGAGTAAAGAGATGGAAAGTGTTCTAAAGCAAGAGATGGAAAGTGTTCTAAAGCACTCATGCTCACAAATATTATAGTGTCTTTACTATAATTGAACCCAGAAAAATACTATAGAATCTCGTTTCTAGCATAAAGACCACAATTTGCTCGTGGAATTTGGTGGACCTAACAACTCTCACTATCTAGAGGGGACAAATGATCTAGACCCAACTTGGCACCCAACGACCGGACGTGACCCGATCCGGGTCCAAGATTTGGACCCGGCAGGTTGGATCGGGTCCAAGATTTGGAATCGAATGACATCCGGGTCCGGGTCCAAGTCCATGTAAACCAAACCTGAATCCAACTCGAATAGTTTTAAAATTCAAATCGTACTCAATATATAATCTTTATTACTTAAATAAAGATAACTATATAATTTTTGAGAAAGTATAGAATGAAACCATATCTTAGATACAAGGTGGCCACATTAATCTTGACCATTGGATGTGAAATTGAGTGGTTGTAATTATTCCATTAACCAAGCTCAAACTTAAAATAAAAATTTCTCGAATTTTGTGACACATCCAAGCTATCAAATTTTACATCAAATGGTTATAAGGAATTGTGACCACCTTGTATCAAAGATTAACGGTCTTATTGTATACAATCCCATAATTTTTTAGTTCTAATATATACATAATACATGTGAAAAATAAAGATAACTATATAATTTTTGGGTATGATTTAAATTAGAGCCTACCTTCAAATAGTGTCGAAAAATGTAGTTTTAATACTGGAAATCTTTGTAATAGCTTAAAAATATATTTTCATCTTTATTTATAAATTTTAAAGCTTAAAAAATAGTGTAGATCAACATACCTATGACAACTTGAAAATTTTGAAAATTGACAGTCAAAAAATCTGTTACAAAATACATTGTTTTCAATACTTGAAATCCATTTTTTTTCTTATGTTCATGCATCTTGATGTCAAGATGATAAATTTGAGGATATCTGAGCATCAAAACAATCTCTTCTAGTGAAATTTTTGAGGTAGACTCTAATTTGATTGTTTAGAGGTTCGACTCTATATAAACTTTTCCTATAATTTTTTAGTTCTTTTATTTTTTTTGGTAATTCAGTGGGGACGATGAGCCCCTAACCGTTTTTTAAATCGTTAGTGGTTTGTGAATGCGTTAGGTGAGAATGGAAGCCTAACCTTAGCTGGGGCACAAGTGGAGCTACCACCACGACCCCAATCCCATTCTCAGATATAATTTTTTAGTTCTAATATATAAATAATACATATGAAAATGTCAGACGAATGGATGAAAAGTATTGTAGTACTTACAAGAACTAATGAGACATACAAAATTGTGCAAATTATCGAGGGATTAAGCTTATGAGCCTTACTATGAAGCTCTGGGAGAGAGTTATTGAGCAACGATTAAGGCATGAAACGAGTGTATCTCAAAACCAATTTGGTTTTATGCTAGGATGGTCAATAACGTAGGCTATTTTTCTATTTAGGCAACTGATTGAAAAATTTATGGCGAAGGGAAAAGACCTCTACATGGTCTTTATTGATTTAGAGAAAGCTTATGATATAGTACCTTGATATTTGATTTAGCGGGTGTTGGAAAAAAAAAGTATCTCTAGACATTACATCAACTTGGTGATCGACATGTAAGATGGAGCTCTAACTAGTGTAGGAACAACTAGTAGAGAAATGAATGAGTTTTTAGTGACTATAAGTCTACAACAAGGGTCATCATTAAGCTCGTAGCTCTTTGTCTTAGTTATGGACGACTTAACTAGGCACATATAAGATGAGATATCGTGGTGCATGTTCGCAAATGTCATAGTTTTGATTGATGAGACCCGAAAAGGCGTCAACACAAAGTTAGAACTTTGGATGGATGCTCTAAAATCCAAATGTTTTAAAATTAGTCGGACTAAAACATAATATGTACAGTACAAGTTTAGTAATAATAGGAGTAGAGACGATGAAGTAATTTAGATTGACGGTTAGAAAGTACAAAACAAACCGCACTTTGATATCTTGGGTCGATAATCCAAGAAAATGAAAAGATTGAAAATGATGTTGCACACAAAATTAGAGCTATGTGGGCGAAGTAGAGATGTGCAACTAAAATTTTATATGATCGTCGCATATCAATGATGCTGAAAGGTAAGTTTTATAGGACAACGGTAAGACTAGTTTTACTCTATAGAACAAAATGTTGGGCAAAAAAAAAAAAAATATACCCATAGAATTAGTGTTGGGGAGATGAGGATGTTGAAATAGATGAGTGGTAAGACAAGAAGTGATATAATTCGAAATGAATCTATTTGAGAGAATTTAGGCGTGGCACCAATAGGTGATAAAATGAGAGAGAGTTGATTAGGTGGGCTGGCCATGTGTGGCGCTTACCAAGTACAACACTTGTTGGGATGTGTGAGTTAGTTCAAGTTGAAAGATTAAAAAATGGCAAGGGGTAGGCCCAAAAGGACGTAGTTAGAAGTACTCCGAAAATATATGAAGACTTATGACCTCACTAAAGAAATAGCCTTTAATAGAGTAAAATGGATAACTAGGATTCGTGTAGCATATCCTAATTAATTGGAAAAAAGCTAAAATGATGATGATATAAATAATACATGTATATATTTAACACAATATTTAAATATATTTACATATATATGTTTTTTAATTTTTGGGTCAGGTCTGGTTGCGTTTGGGTTTGGGTTTGGGTCTGGGTCGGCATCCGATAACTATGGATCTAATCAGGTCCGAGTCTGGGTTGTCGGACCCGAACCCGGACCCGGACCTGTTGCCACCAGTATCATTATCTCACTTCGAATCCTATAGGAATTTAGAGGCTCCCAGAACCATTCGAATCAAGGCATCCAAAGGCTCAATACCTGTTGCTAATCAATTCGTAGATGGACAATCTCAATGCATGAAATAATTCCTTGTGGGCTCTTCATTTAAATCTATTTATATGAGTCACTAGCTTGAATTAGACAAGAAACGCGTATGACTTATATAGATGTTCAAGTCCATTTACATGAAAACCTTAGTCCCTCAATGCTCACCCTTCTACTATGCAGCCTTCTCTCCCGACAAGAGATCAATGTGCTCCCTATAGTGACTGTGTCTTGAATGCATGCAGCATTGTCCGACAAGATGAGTCTTTATCATCATCGTTATCATACGCATATCATTTTGGATCGACCACATAAATCTTGTTCTACTAATTTACTCTAGCAAGGACCATACCTTCTATGACAGGATATGTCCTTATAACTTTTCTCATTATATCCACCAATATCTTTTTAGGTTTTTCTCTCTATTTGAACCAAATTATATCTCCTAACTGGTGTTGTACTGCACATAGCTAGCCCACTTAAGTTTACTTTCCCTCATCGTGTCGCCAACTATACCACAAGATGAATGAGACATGTTTCTTGCATTTACAAGACTACTTCTAGTGCCCACTCAAGACAACCCCGTTATAGGTCTAAAGCAAAGTGAGATTCTATGAAGTCGAAAGATTTTATACTCCCACTAGAATATACGATATCATTTACTCCTCGACTTAAACCCAATCTAATATAAACTTTAGGATCCCAAATTTTGGGGATATAACCTCTTCAAGACTAAACACTGACCATCCAATTTTTAGAGAATGAGATCTTAGTGTTAGAAAACTCAAAAATCAATTTTTTTTTTTTAAATAAAAATCATCTACTTGTTCTTGATTAATTTCCAAAATTTCAGATAAAAACAAAAATTCTCCAAGTGGGTGTTCTGACGGAGGGAGTAGGTGCAGACAATGCTCTTGTGGGAGCATTATATACAAGCTCTTCCATAAAAATCAGAGTACAAGAGTATTGTATACAAGCTCTTCCAAAGAAATCAGAGTACAAGAGCATTGTATACAAGCTCTTCTATGAAAATCGGAGTAAAAAATTAGAGGGAAAATTACCATGGTACCCCAACGAGAAAAGAACTCCACAATGAAACCCCAGTTGAAAGAGTCCTAACCAAATACCTCAAGAACTTGTTTTTTACTCCTCATCTACCCCCATAACCCACTTTTAGAAAGAGAGATCATAGATGAAAGAATTTTGCGTGGGCTTTTGTTCATTGTTTAGTTGAGAGGGAAATTTGGAATCTCCTCTCTTTCTCTCTCTCTTTATATATATATATATATATATATATATATATATATATATATATATATATATATATATATATATATATATATATATATATATATATATATATATATATATATATATATATATATATATATATATATATATATATATATATATAGGAAATGATGAGATTAGCCCACTAGCTCATTTGAACATATGAGCCCAACGTTTCAGATTGAATCTGGGTCGATCTGACGATCACGGATGTCCAATAGTATTTAAATTTTAGTTTTCTTTCTACATATCCAAATCATTTGAAATTTAAGGCCTATGTTTATAAAAAATAGATGAATCTCTGAAAAAATATCAAAAACATATTTTACATGAAATAAATTGACCAAAATACCCCCAAAATATTTTGGGGGGATTTTAGTCATTTTACTTTTACGGATATATATATATATTTTTTATTAGGTGCGCCTTGATGAGAAGAAAACACATCTAAATTTTTAAGTAATTTAGATGCGTAGAAAAAATAATAAAATTCAAGAAATACCGGACATACGTGATCGTCAGATCGGCCCAAATTCAATCTGGGCCGTTGGGCTCATTTATTCATATGAGCTAGTGGGCTAATCTCATCTTTCCTTCATCTGAACATATGAGCCCAACGTTCCTGATTAAATTTGGACCGATCTGAAGATCATAGATGTCAGATAGTATTTGAGTTTTAGTTTTTTTTTCTACATATCCAAATCACTTGAAATTTTAGGCGCGTGTTTATAAAATATATATGAATCTTTGAAAAAATATCAAAAAAATATTTTACATGAAATAAATTGACCAAAATACCATCGAAATGTTTCAGGAGGTATTTTGGTCATTTTACTTTGCTAGAATAAATTTTTTATATTTTTATTAGGTGTGCCATTATGAGAAGAACACACACCTAAAATTTCAAGTGATTTGGATTTGTATAAAAATAAAATAAAAAATTTATGCTCTATCAGACATCCGTGATCGTCAGATCGACCCAGATGAAATCTGGGCCGTTGGGCTTATATGTTCACATGAACTAGTGTGCTAATCTCTTCTATTCGATATATATATATATATATATATATATATATATATATATATATATATATATATATATATATATATATATATATATATATATATATATATATATATATGTTTGTCTAGAGTTAACAACCCCTCAAAATACAAAGATTAAATTTAAAAAGGGTGATGGGTGTAATTATCAAAAAGATCATTATTTTTTGTTTAAAAAATCATTTTAATAGGTAACATAACTATTAAGCTGGGGCAAATTTAAAATTTAGAAATATACAATGGCAGTTTTGAAGTTAAGTGTCCTCGAATTTTGTTTGTAGAGTGCCCGTTCTTTTAGTAAAAAGTTCAACTTTACGCCTTATGAAAATAGCAAAAGTACCCCTTGTTATTATTTAGTAAAATTTACAAAATTGCTCTCACTTAATGATGAAGATATCACAAAAAGTAACTTTTTTTTAAAAAATAGACTACAAAATTAATAAAACCACCATTCACAATCTCTCTATATTTAACCTTTATAATTTAAAGGGTTATGAAGTTTAAAATTTCTTGATATATATAGGAGAAAAGATCTTGTCAGTCCACAGGCTGATAGCTATAGTGTCAGCCAATGACCTAGATTGAATCTGGGCCGATCTGACAGTCACGACCTCATTTTGGGTTTGAATTTTTATTTTTTTTATACAAATCCAAATCATTTGAAATTTGGAGCGTATATTATTCAAAAATAGAAAAATTTAATAAAAATATATAAAAAAATAATTCATAAAATATAAATGAACCAAAATACCTTAAACAATTCGGGAAAATTTTTGTCAATATATATTTTGTGTATTATTATTTTTTATATATTTATTAAGTGCGACTTGATGAGAAGAATGAAAGTTTAAAATTTCAAGTAATTTGGATTTGTAGAAAAACAATAAAAATTCAAATACGAAATAAGATTGTAATCGTCAGATCTGCCCTGATTGAATCTGGGCCATTGGCTGACACTGTAGCAGTCAGCCCGTGGGCTGACAAAATCTACTATATATATATATATATATATATATATATATATATATATGGAAAAAGATAAAGTGAGCAGCCTAATGTAGATAAGCTAAATGCGCCAACGACCCAGATTGAATCGAGGCCGAGCTAACGATCACGGATGCCCCGTAGAATTTGAATTTGAATTTTTTTTCTAAAAAAACCAAATCACTTAAAATTTTAGGTGCGTGTTCTTCAAAAATAGGCGAATCTATAAAAAATATTAAAAAAAAATATTTTACATGAAAAAATTGATCAAATTACCCCTGAATCTTTGTAGGGGTATTTTGGTCAATGTTTTTCACGTAAAATTTTTAATATTTTTCATAGATTCACCTATATTTTAAGGACACATATCTAAACTTTCAAGTGATTTGAATTTATAGAAAACAACATAAAATTCAAACACTACTAGATACTACCGGGCACCCATGATCGTCAGATCTGCCCAGATTCAATCCGAACCGTTGGTACATTTAGCTTATCTACACTAGGCTGCGCACCATATGTTTTATATATATATATATATATATATATATATATATATATATATATATATATATATATATATATATATATATATATATATATATATATATATATATATATTTATTTATTTATATATATATATATATATAATCAATGATTTCATGCAACTGTTATATAGTAATATGATGCAACAACTTTCAAAAACCATGTTATGGCTATTTGTTTGATCCAAAATTTGAAATATAGACTCTTTTCATTCTAATGAACAATAAAAAAAAAATAAATATTAGAATGAATTACTTAAAAATATTTTTTTCTCCCAATTGATATAGGCAGTTCACTTTGGTAATATACTTAGATCTAGGCCTTAGAATGATATTATCATTTCCAATTTTTTTAGATAGCTTTATTATCATCATATGAATAGTGTTGAAAAAGAAAAAAATGATTTTGAGTTTATAAAGGCTAAGATCTTGAAATTCACCAAATGGATGGTCTAGATTCGTTTTTGGAGGGAACTCATTTTGACCATATCTAGGGTTCAAATTGAACTTTTTTTTTTTGAAGATTGATTATTGAGATGAAGAGAGTGTGTGTGCAAAATTTTTATCATACAAATACCACAAACATGGTTTTCTAGAAGTGTCATTGCATTATACTATGATACAACGGTTGCATGAAATTACTGCTATATATATATATATATATATATATATATATATATATATATATATAAACTACAAAACACCTATAGGCGAAAATGATCAGTGATTTCACCTACCCTCATCACCATCCAAACTTCATCGCACAGTCACAGTTGTCCGGTAGTGTTTCAATTTTCATTTTTTTTTACTAATCCGAATGACCTGAAATTTGGAGCATGCGTACATCTTAGTAAGGCGCACATAACAAAAATATGAAAAAAAATAATTCACAAAATATAAATTGATCAAAATACCTTCATAAACTTTCACCTATAGGCATTGGGAAGATGCTAGGGTGAGCCCACTAGCTGATGGAATAGTATAAGCCCAATAGCCAAGATTGAATTATGGCCAATTAGATGGTCAAAGACGTATATCGATAATATAATTTTAATATTTTTTATATAAATCTAAATATTATGAAATTTGGATAATAAATTCTTCTCATCAAGGCGCACTTAATAAAAATATATAAAAAAAATTCATATAAAATAAATTAACCAAATTACCTTGAAAATTTTCAGAGGTATTTTGGTCAATTTAATTTATATGAATTAATTTTTTATATTTTGATTAGATTCTACTATTCTTGAGGAATAGACGCTACAAATTTCAAGTAACTTGGATATATTGAAAAAAACGTAAAATTCAATTACGAAATACAATTGTGATCATTGGATCGGTCTAGATTCAATCTGGGCCGCTGGGCTTACACTGTTCCATGAGCCCATGGGTTCACAAGAGTTTGATAGTATTTCAATTTTCATTTTCTTTTTCATATAAATTAAAATAATCTAAAATTTGGAGTATGTGTACATCTTAGTGAGGCGCATCTAATAAAAATATGAAAACAATAATTCATAAAATATAAATTGACCAAAATACCCCTATAATTTTTCAGGGGTATTTTAATCAATTTATATTTTTTGAATTATTTTTTTTATTTTTTATTAGATTCTCCTATTTTTGATGAACGTGCGCTCCAATTTTCAAATCAATCAAGTTTATGAAAAACAATTAAAAATAAAACACTATTGGACAACTATGACCATGCGATCGAATTTTGGACGGTGTTGCGCATGGGCGAAATCACTGTTCATTTTTTGCCGATAGGCGCTGCGTAGTGTTTTTCATAGATATATATATATATATATATATATATATATATATATATATATATATATATATATATATATATATATATGGCCTCTAGCTCATATGAATATATGAGCCCAGCGACCCAGATTGAATCAGGGCCAATCTGACGATCACGGATGTACGGTCGTGCTTGAATTTTTTTTTTTTCTACATATCCAAATTACTTAAAATTTTAGGTGATATATATATATATATATATATATATATATATATATATATATATATATATGGAATTAACCCACTAGCTCATATGAACATATGAGCCTAACGGCCCAGAATGAATCTGGGCTGATCTGACGATCATGGATGTCAGGTAGTGCTTGAAATTTTTTATTTTCTACAAATCTTAATCACTTGAATTTTAGGTATGTGTTCTTCTCATCAAGACGCACCTAATAAAAATATAAAAACAATTATTCGCAAAAACAAAAGAACAAAAATACCCCTTGAAATATTTCGGGGGTATTTTGGTCAATTTATTTCATGTAAAATATTTTTTTGATATTTTTCAAAGATTTATCTATTTTTGATAAATACACCCCTAAAATTTCTAGTGATTTAGATTTGTAGAAAAATAAATAAATTTCAGATACTACCGGACATCCGTGATCGCCAAATCGGCCCATAATCAATTTGGAACGTTGGGCTCATATGTTCATATGAGCTAGTGGGCTAATCCCATCTTTTCCCAAAGTGAACCAAGATCTAAAATCAACTCAAATTCTTAAAATTTCATTTTTATCTTAATAACATAGGAGATTGTATAATTTTATTTGTTAAGAGTTGAAGATTTTCTTGTTCATTCTGAACAGGTTAACTTTGTTCAACGGTTTTAATGGTGTATCCAATTTTAAGATTAAAGTTTCCTTTTTTATATACGTATGCTATAGGGACCTTGGGTATATTCCAATTTTGAATTTGTCGTTCAACATTCTCAATAACTACTTCTTCTTTATTTTTTACTCTTAGAGTATTTTTAAAAGATGATAGTGTTTTATTAGATAAGGTTTTAATAAAATTCTCCATTTATCGATACGGATAATAACTCTAGTCAACCTCTTACGTCTTGAACGACCTGAACGGCTCTCATTGGCCTAAATGGTCTTTAGCAACTAGGCGGCAATAAGTCTTAACTCTCGGACTACCGTATAAATGACTAATTTTATTATAATCTTATCTCATAAATACTATACTAAGCTAAAAATAATCTAACAGTACATTTTAAGAATTTCTAATGGCTCTGCTACCAAGATCTTCATATAGGATTAATTCAGGTAGCTGTTAAGCCTTTAACAAGATTAGGATTAAACACTTTAATTCTACTATGCCTAAGAGATGAAAGACATAATAATTTTTCAGATTCACTATTAGGAATAATTGAATCCAGTTTATGTAATGGACCAATTTATTTTAATTGCTTTCCTAATTATGCTATATCATTACATGACCCTAATTTACTTAAAATACTAATTTTAAATATTAAAACTCAAGGATTTGATATGTTACACGGATCACAAAATATAGCTATCATCTATTGAATATATTATAAAGTAATGACTACTTTAAGCCCAAATGTTATACAAATAGATACCAAAGGACAAACTACTTTCTTCCAAACAAATACTGACAGATCAAATGTTATTATTCCTAAAACAATACAGTGGTCACAAATACAACTTCCACAAGAATGGAAAATTCAGACTTCAAATCCAGCAATTAAAACCTTTCAAAATAATACTCCGAATCAAATAATTGAAAATATAGATGGAGAAGTAGATATATTATTTAATACAAGAACTCCTTCTTTAAAAATAAAAGACGATAATTATCTTCCCTTCTCCAAAAATTCAGCCAAATTCCTATTATCCAGAAGATCTGTATCTAGTATATCCAGACCTGACACTGCATCATCCTCAGAACCTGAAATACAAGGATTAATTAGAACTCAGGATAATATACACAAACCTCTATATCACGCACTAAGTACTGATACTCCAGATCAAGATTTTCAATTATTAACATTACAAAAGGAAATCAAAATAAATAAAGACTATATAAAAAACGATTATTTAAGTAAGAACAATAAAGACTTTCGAAATTGGTACTTAACTACGTTCTCAAAAGAATTAATACACATGACTCATAAAAAATATAATCGATTATTGAAAAAAGAAAAAATAAACTTAGGATTCTTTGAATGATTTAAAACTACGTTACTTTTAACAGGAGTAAAAATCCTTGAATTCAATAAACTTCATACCCTTGAAAATCAATATCAAACATATACTACATATCACAAGAAACAGATGCGAAGTATTCATCCTACTGAAGAAAATATAAAAATCCAAGGAAATGATAAGCAAGAAGAATTAGAAACTATAACCACTCCATATAAAACACTTCCTGGAGAACATTATCATAAAATAGAACTATTACCTCATCTATTAGATCAAAATAATTACACAAATTTATATTTACAAACTATAGGGAAACAGACTACTAGAATAGAAAATATTATCAGATAACCACAAGAAAAAATTGAAGAAAAGAAAAAAGCAATATTATTTAAACCTCCTCCTCTAATCAATAAAGAAATATTTCAAATGAAAGAAGAACATCCTTTTGAACTAATACAACAATTAATTACCAAATTATCGAATCTAGATATTTAGGATAAAGGAAAAGCTAAAGAATCAATAATAAAGATAACAGAACCAATAGCTATGGTATTACAAGAAATACCTGAAATACCGAATACTATTTCTAATATCAAAGATGCTTTCACTCAACAAGATAATATCAATCGAATAGATTATGGTAAAAAAATACGAATCACATCTCAAACTCGAATGTACCATCCTAGACTGACTCCAGTTGATATACAATTTGAAGAAGACCTTATATCCCATACTGTATCCTATTCAGGAAGAACTATTGTTAATTGGAATATAGACGGAATGTCTGAACTTCAGATTCTTGATACAATGAAACACATGACCATGTATGCCACTGCATGTAAGGTCGCTGGAGCCCATGAACAAGATGTAGCCAAGGCTATTATCTGTGGATTTACTGGATGGCTCAGAGGATGGTGGGACTTCCACCTTAATGATACATCAAAACAACAAATATTAACTGCCACTAAACAATCATATATTAAAAATGAATTCAATCAAGATGTTGTCCAAGCCGAAAGCGATGCTGTTAATACCCTCATCTACACTATAACCTTACACTTTGTTGGAAGTACTGCCCTACTAGAAGCTAGATCAGAAGGCCTCATTTCTAATCTTAAATGTCCAACCCTTTCTCACTATAAATGGCATAAAGATGTTTTCTTCTCTCGTCTTTTTATCCGTGAAGATAGTAGTGCCGATCATTGTAAACAAAAATTTATTTCTGGTCTTTCTTATCTATTTACTGAAAAAGTCCGCAATAGGCTTAAGACCAAAAATGGGGGGATCATACCATATCCACTCTATACTCTCGACAAATTATCAGCCGAAATATGTGCAGAAGGCTTAGCCCTTTGTACTGACTTAAAACTCAAAAGACAACTTGATAAATAAAAGATGACTGGTCATAAAGAACTTGGTGATTCGGATATAGTCTAAATATTTTCCAAAATAAACCCCATAAACGAATAAAACCAGAAAAGAGACACAAATCCTACAAAAAAGGATATAAGAAAAATAAATACAAAAGATAAACAAAATTTTAAAGAAAATTCTAAATATAAAAAGCATAAAAGAAAAATACGTAGATGTTATAAATGTGGAAAAATAGGACACTATAAAACTAATTGCAATGTAAAGAAAAAGATAGACGCTCTAATATTAGATGAAAACGTACGAAATCAACTATATGAAATTATTCAATTATATGATAATGATATTAGTACAACTTCCTCTTCATATTCAAAAAGTTCTGATGAAGAATCAGATATAAGAATAATAAAAGATGAAGATTTATTAAATGAGACATCTTCAGATAACAACGAATGTGCCTGTCATACTCTTACTAAAGAAGACAATTTAATTCTAGAAATTATAGACAAATTACCTAATACTAAAGATAAACGAACAATACTCAGCCAATACATTCAAATAGCAAAAACTAGGAATAAACCAACTCCATTAATCAAACCACCAGGAGAATATAGTTTCTTTGAAATTCTTAAAAGAATTGGTCAGAAAAATATTATTCATAAAGAACCTACAATTGCTGAATTAAAACAAGAAGTTAATGAGGTAAAAACTGACCTTAATAATTTTAAAAGTCGGATTAGGTTATTAGAATTAAATAATGAATTGATCGATAATTCCGAAGATGAAGAATAGAATTTCATGAATTACTAAATAATGATAGAATATTAGATCAACCAGAATCATCGGACAATAAACAAGAACCTCAGTTAAATTTAATCAATAAAATATTAAATAAAAAATGGTATACCTTAGTAAAAATCATAGTCAACAATGAATATCATTTTCAATCCATGGCCTTGATAGATTCAGGTGCCGATTTGAATTGTATAAACGAAGGACTCGTTCCTACAAAATATTTTGATAAAACTACTCAAGTTCTAAATACAGCCGATGGAAGTAAATTGAAAATAAATTATAAATTATCAAATGCTGCCATATGCAATAATGACATTTGTCTAGAACTACCATTTATCATGATAAAAGGACTTAACCAAGCTGTTATTTTGGGCACTCCTTTTATCAGTATGTTGTATCCTATTGTTAAAGATCATACTAGAATAGAATCATCGATTGAAGGAATAAAAGTAAAATTAGAATTTATTGATAAACCAAAAATAAAATAAATAAATAATATAAAACAAAACATACAAAATAAAGAGAATTTTTTATATCAGCTCAAAGCTGAGATAAAATATAAAGCAGTTGAAAACCAACTATTACTTCCTGAAATAAAATCAAAAATTGAAAATCTAAGACAACAATTTGAAAAAAAAAAATGTAGTGATTTACTAAATGCCTTTTAGAATAGACAAAAACATATAGTATCTCTTCCATATGAGGAAGGATTTTCTGAAAATAAAATACCAACAAAAGCAAGACCAATTCAGATGAAATAAAAAATGTTAGAAATTTGTCACACAGAAATAAAATCTCTAATACAAAAAGGATTGATCAGGCCAAGCTCATCTCCATGAAGTTGTGCTGCCTTTTTTGTAGAAAATAATGCTGAAAAGGAACGAGAAGTTCCAAAATTAGTTATTAATTATAAACCATTAAATAAAGTTCTCAAATGGATCAGATATCCTATCCCTAATAAAAAAGACTTATTAGATAGGTTTGTAAATGCTTGCATTTTTTCAAAATTTGATCTTAAATCAGGTTACTGGCAAATACAGATAAATGAAAAGGATCGCTATAAAACAACCTTCAATGTTCTATTTGGTCAAATATGAATAGAACGTAATGCCATTCGGTCTGAAAAATGCACCATCTGAATTCCAGAAAATTATGAATGAAGTTTTTAACCCTTATATGACATATATGGTAGTTTATATTGATGGTGTTCTTATTTTTCAACTGCTATTCATCAGCACTTTAAATATCTAAATATATTTCTCAACACTGTGAAAAATGCAAGACTTGTAGTTTCTGCAAAGAAAATGAATCTTTGTCAAACTAAAATAAGATTCTTAGGTCATAATATATTCCAAGGCACGATTATTCCCATTGATCGAGCCATTTCTAACAAATTTCCTAATATTATTCTTAATAAAGTTGAATTGCAACGATTTTTAGGATGCCTAAATTATATTTTTTTATTTCATAAAAGATTTTGCTATAATTGCTAAACCATTATATGATCGTTTAAAGAAGACTCCTCCTAAATGGACGGATTAATATACTAATGCTATTAGAATTCTTAAAAGCAAATCAAAAGAATTACCTTGCTTAGTCTTATCAGACCCCAATGCTTCTAAAATTATTGAATGCGATGCCTACGAACTTGGTTTAAGAGGAATCCTTAAACAAAAACTAAACAGTAAAGAACAATTAGTACGCTATACATCTAAGACATGGAATTCCACACAACTAAACTATTCCACAATTAAGAAAGAAATTTTATCCATTGTTCATTGTGTAAATAAATTTCAGAGTGATATTCTTAATACTTCATTTCTTATTAGAACTCTGATTGTAAATCGGCCCGAGATATTTTGCAAAAGGATGTTCAAAATCTTGTGTCTAAATAAATTTTTGCCCGTTGGCAAGCAATTTTATCTTCTTTCGATTTCACAATTGAACATCTTCATGGTTCTTCAAATTCTCTTCCTAATTTTCTCACCTGTGAATTTTTGCAGGGGGGAAGGGATCTACCGCCTCTTGAACCAGAATCAAATACTTACGCAATACAATTATTCAAAATGAATATTAATAATAGCAATAAAGGAAAATTGCCTATGGAGATTGTCCCGACTATATCTAACTCTCCTCTAAATACTTATCCACCTTTATCTCCAGCACGATCAATAAATTACCCAGAATATTCATCTCAACCAAAAGCCACTCCAGTTTTTACCCCTGCATCTAGTCCCAATAATTCCAATAACCCAAATAAATTAGTATTCGAAGAAACTGCTTTCTTGGTAGATATTACCATTGATGACAAGCATATCCACATAGACTCAAATAAATTAGCCCTTGATATTTACAAAATCACCTCTATTCTTCAAATGGCAACAAGACCAGAGAATGATACGAAGCTGTTCTCTTAGAAACCGGATCTATATCAATAGTTCATTTCTTTAATCCCAATACAAAAATAATTGGATATTCGAAAATGCAGATACGAAAATTATTATCATATGATGATTGAGGATGTAGCCCATCCCAGGGCAGAAAGCTTCAAGCCGTTGAATTTCAATACCAATCATATCGATATACTGAATATATAGATGCATGGCACAAAGTATTTGCATATCAAAACTTAAATAATTCCCATACCTGGTTTATTCAGATAAAAATGCCTGTTTTTGAAAGATTCCCTAGTTGGTTCCGATACTAGTTTCTAATCTGGGGATCAGGAACTCAAATCTTGCCAGATCCCTTTAAAAAAGCTCAAACAGCATTTACTGAATACAATGGAGTTGATGATGATATTGACTATCATCTTTATTTTATGGCTACGTACCGGATACCATGGATAGTAAAGTGGGAATATGGGTTAAATGAAAATATTCATAATAATTTCGAATATATACCCCATTTGGGAGAAAGAATATCGATTCAGTGGTGGGATGTTTTTAGTATGGACCCAAATATAATAAAACCCAAAAGAATACCTCCTGCTACGCATGATCATCAAAATACTCCTAAATTTGACCCAAATACTTTCCCCGAATATATAAGACAGATGCGAAAACAATACCTCAGAGCTACTAAAGACGAATTGGAAAATCAGCTATTAAAGATTATTCAAGAAGAAACTTCTGAAGCAATCTCTTCTCCATCCGAGCCTGATGAAGACTTCAGCCAAAGGCCCGAATAGCTCGGCTCGGCCCATCAACTTCCATCAACTTGTACAGAACACCAGCCAGCTGTATATTCATCCACCTGTACAGCTATCCAGCAGAATCTACAGAAAAGATAAAAAGAAATAAAGAAGAAGACAAATGGCATCTGTCGTACAACAGAAGATGCTATCTGTACTTTATTGGCCGATAGTATTGGCCAACAAGAAATATTCTTACTTTAAGTCAGATCATGTAAAAGTAACTTTTACTTTTTCTTTAAGTCACCTCCAACTTTTACTTTTTCTTTACTTCATATTAACTTTTATCTTTAAGTCACCTCTGACTTTAAAAGATTCCTCTTATCTGCCTTACCTCTACGTACAATGCCAGCACAGCCCTTTCTTTTCCAAAAGTGATAACAGCTCACAACTCCACCAAAAAGATTCCTTTCTGTCCTTTCTTAGCTTTCCGTCTAATCCTCAGAACGCCAGCTTGACGCACTTGATCACTCACCCTTGCCTATAAATATTTCCCCTCTCTTTCATTTGAAGTATCGAGGGAACTCTCATCTTCTCTGCTCTCTGCTCTGAAAGACTTTGCCTGCTCTCTTTTTCTCTCTCTAAAGCTTCAGTTTTGTCTATCTGTTCCCTGCAAATTTTCCAGGCAAGCCTTTTCACAAGTAAGGTCTTTCCATTAGTCTTTTAGTTTTATTTATGTGTGACTGTAATATACATAAGTTACCATCGTTCTGTCCGGACGAATGGCAACACTTTTCGAGTTTCTGCCTATGTAACTTGTAAGTGACACGCCGTTTGTATTTAGTCTGTAATTTGTATCAGTTTGCTGTACTATTTATAGTACTTTGTTTAAAGTTGTATCTATACTGTCTGTATTACGTCTGATATCAATGAAATTGTTTGTATTACTGTCATGCAGTTTAAATTAATATTTAGTGTTAAACTATATATCTATATATATATATATATATATATATATCTCTATATATATATATATATATATATATATATATATATATATATATATATATATATATATATATATATATATATATATATATATATATATATATATATATATATATATGGAAGATACTACGAAATACTTATAGGCGAAAATGAACAATGATTTCACCTATCCTCATCACTGTCTAAAGTTCATCGCACAATCATGGTTGTCCAATAGTGCTTTGTTTTTTTTTTTTTTTTTCTACACATCAGAATGATTTAAAATTTGGAGATGTGTTCATAAAAAATAGATGAATCTACGAAAAATATCAAAAAAAGATTTTACATTAAATAAATTGATCAAAATACCCTAAAAACGTTTCAGGGGTTTTTTGGTCAATAAATTTTTCATGAATTAATTTTTTTTATATATATTTTTATTAGGTGCACCTCACTAATATGTACACATGCTCCAAATTTTAGATCATTTTGATTTGTAGAAAATAAATGAAAAATTAAACATTACTGAACAATCTTGATCGTGTGATGAATTTTGGACGGTTATGAGGGCAAGAGAAATCACTAGTCATTTTCACCTATAAGCGTTGGGAAGACTTTTCCTATATATATAGATAGTATAAAATTCCTATAGGCAAAAATGAACAGTGATTTCGCCTACCCTCATCACCGTCCAAAGTTCATCGCACGGTCACGATTGTCTGGTATTGTTTTATTTTTCATTTTGTTTCTACAAATCAAAATGATCTAAAATTTGGAATGTGTGTTCATAAAAAATCGGTGAATCTACAAAAAACATCAAAGAAATATTTTACACGAAATAAATTAACCTAAATACCCTTGAAATGTTTCAGGAGTATTTTGATCAATTTTTTTTTCATGAATTATTTGTTTTGTATTTTAATTATGTGCGCCTCACTAAGATGTCTATACGCTCTAAATTTTAGATCATTCTGATTTGTAAAAAAAATTAAAAAATTAAAAAATGAAACACTACCGGATAATTGTGATCGTACGATGAACTTTGAACGGTAATGAGGGTAGGCAAAATCATTGTTCATTTTCGCCTATAGGTCTTGGGAAGAATTTTCATATATATATATATATATATATATATATATATATAAGGTAAAGCTCCCTATGATACTACGCAAGCAAGGCCAGTGTTTCAAATAGCGCGAGGCGGCACACCTAGGCGGTCGTGGGGGTCCAGGCAACCCAGTGCCTAACCAGGCATCTAGAACATTAAAAGAAAAATGTTAGAAGTTTTATGATTTTATCTATAACTATATAATAAATATAATAGTATTACTATATAACACATAATCCATTATTCATAATTGATATTTCCATAAATGAGGATAATTTTGATAGTCCATAATTCATATTTTCATACAATGCTGAAATTATACAAGCATACACACAATAGTTAGATAGTAAAAACTAGAAAATAAAAATAAGAAAAAGAAAATATACATAAATTCAAAAAATATACAGTCTTGGATTCAATATTCAACAATCAACACCAAGAGTCAAGGGTATTCAATTCTTCATTCTTTGAACCGGTAACATCTCCCTTAATAACGGCAATGTGTTTTTTGATCCGATAAATACCCCCATTAGTATTATTTTTGCAATAATTACATTTAATATGATTTTTGTCATATTTGGGTTATGACCATACTTCTAGCCTGAATCACCACTTCTAGAATAACCTAGAGAAAATATTTTCATAGAACAAGGTTCATTTTCATCATTTTATGGTTCTACTAAATTCAAGTATTATCTAATCTCATCCTGAATAGCTTCATGAACATTTTTACAAGAAGCAACATTCCCTTTAATACCGACAAGGTGTTTCTTAAATCGGTTAATACCCTCATTGGTACCTTTTTTTAAAAAAATTACGCCTTGTAAAATTTTAATCTTTTGTTTCGGGTTATGACCATACTTCCAACCGAGATCACTTCTTCTAGCAGAACCAGAAATAGACCTATTCCAATGACAAGGATTTTGTTCTTGTTTGTATTTTACTGAACTTATATATTGGTTAATCTCTTCTTTGATAGCTTCAAGAACATTTTTACCAAGGGCAACATTCCCCTTAATACCGACAAGATACTCCTTAAACCGATTTGTATCTCATTTTTTATCCTTTTTACAATAATTGTATCTTATGCAATTTTTATCTTTCAGATTTAGGTTATATCTATATTTTCAACCCGGATCACCACTTCAACCAGCGCATCACATGTTCTCTCTGCCTTGACTTGATAAGGTGCTTGAGCTATGCCTATATGCTGACCTGTACCTTGGAAGATTGTTTGATCAACATCACCTTTTTCCATAAGATCTTGAAGAAGACATCTCAAAATAATACCAGCAATCTAAAAATAAAGTTTTGCACTTACTTTGATTGCTCGGATTCCAAATTTCTATTGAGATATTTTTTGGTGTTAAATTATTAAAAAATACTCTCTAATATGACTAAAAAAACTCCAAAACTAAATCTAATCTTAATGGGTGATGTTTAGATCCATTTTCTGTATCTTTGAGAAACACTTCAATCCAATAAAAATCTTAAAATCTAGTGTTTTTGAGGTTTCTCTCTCTCTCTCTCTCTCAAATGGGTTATTTTTAGGTTTATCTCTCTCTCAAATGGGTATGGGTTCCTGTATCTTTGAGAAACACTTCAATCCAATAAAAATATCAAAATCTAGTTTTTTTGAGGTTTCTCTCTCTCTCTTTCTCTCTCAAATGGATATGGGTTATTGTTTTGAAAAACACTTCGATTCAATAAGAATCTCAAAATCTAGCTTTTTTTTATGTTTCTCTCTCTCAAATTGCTTCTTGTGGGTTTAGATTTCAAATGAACCTAAAACCTACATTTAAAAACATTAATCGTTCAAAAAAACCCTCAACAAAATCCATTTCTTCCCTTAGGCGGGGTGCTGGCCTTAGGCGGTCGCCTAGGCCTAGGTGATGCACTCAGGCCTTCTGGGCTGCCTAGGCATTGGGTGGTCTGCTTTTTGAATCACTGAGCAAAGGTTAGACAATAAATCCTATTTGGTTGGGTTAGAAAAAGGTAAAAAGTTTGGGCTTGGTTTAGAAAACTATCATGAGGAAATGTTCTCTCTTGAAATTATTAGAGCTTCACTCTTGTTTGCTCAAAGTATTTACTTTGATTACTGATTCAGGAAGAAATAGAACTTTGCTTGAGAAAGAATATTCACAAAGCATAAAATGCTTAACTGTTTTCAACATGGTTCCCTTATGTAGTATCTTTTCCATTGAGGATTTACATATTTTTGTCAAAATAAACATGAATTTTGACTGCAAAATGAATAAATTTATTACTGTAGTAAGAATCCCTAAACAATGAGAAATAATACAATAAAGAATCAAGAATTCAAATCAACCATAAATACAAATGTGATCAACCATAAATCAAAATGTGATCTCCTAAAAAATATGCAAGGACTATAGAGTCATCATCTCATCCCTAGGTAAAAGGCATGGTTACATTAGGTAGGCAGGCAATGTAAAATTTGCTAAAACCCATCATGAATCCTGATAACTTATAGTATCTGGAGAGCCAGGATTCATGTAGTCAATCCCAATTAATTGGAAAAATGCTAAAATGATCATGATGACCATGATGATAGAGTTATTATCTCAACTAAATTCATCCTCCTCTTCCACTATTGGTAACAAATTCAAATCGGGTATTACATGTCATGCTAAAATCTCGATTCTTAATGTTATCGTCTTATGAGATTGGCTTATAAATGAAATGTGATCTCCTAAAAATTATGCAAGGACTATAGAGTCATCTCAATTGAATTCTTTCTCTTCCACTGTTGGCAACAAATTCAAATCGGGGATGGGATGTGAAGTTGAGATATCGGTTCTCGATGTTGTAGCCTCGTGAGATCGGCTCATAAAGGATATGGCTCAAATTCAATCATTTCACTAGTTATCCCATGTGTTCAATTTCATAGATTCAATCATAGTATATATATGTAAGAGAGGGTATGCTCAATTCCACATATCCATATAAGTATATGTCTGTGTGTGTAAGATAGAGAGAGTATTAAAAATTGAGGAGGCATTTGAATTCAAAAGAAAATGGAGACATAGACAAGATCATTGACATTTTTGTAACTCTCCCAATCCATACATGACTCGTCAATCACCATTACATTCAAACAAACACAAGGAAACCATATAATCTTTATCAGTCAACATATTAGGCCAAAAAAAAAAGGCAACAAATAAGGGCTTCATTCTTCCTCACGAACAATTTATTATTTTTATCTGTAAAAAACATGTTCTCTTTCAGGACAACCTCTTACCAAAAATGGTATTTGTATAGGCATGCACAAGGCAGCCCTTGACATCTAATTTGTCCGTCCAAATTCAAATTCAAATTCAATGTTTTACTGAAGTTGCAAAGATAATGGCACTCGTTGTTTAATGTTTTGGATCAAGCTGTCCACTACAATTGTTCAACATAAAAAATTAGCAGAGAAGGCAAGAAGAATTCTTTCCTTTCGAATTGCAAGGGAAATTCTTAAAATACAAATAGATTTTAGATAAAAAGATTTTTTTAAAAAAAATTTCATCACCACATTTGATCTGAGAGCATTGAACTATAGTATTGAATAAGCTTATAGAGCCATAAAAAATGTGTCATAGTCTTCTCTCAACAGATGCATGCATATGTTACAGTAAGTATTAGTGTGAGAAAATGTGCAAATAACAATAACTGAGTAGGACACAAAGTATAGCTAAAAGGTGCATTAATCTTCTCTCTAGAGATGCATAGATATACTAAACACTGCGAACTACTAAATATATTCATGTAAGGAAAATGTGCTCACGTTTATAATTTGAAGGGATTATCTATAAAGAGACTATTTATCTTTTGTATAAGGAGGTCACAACTATTCTCACTTATTAGATGTCAAATTAGATGGCTTAGGGTGAGTCACAAAGTTCAAGAATATTTTTTGAAATTTTTGTCTAATCAATGACACTCTTACAACCACCCATTTTGAAATCTTAAAGACAATAATGATTGTGAATCTTTGGACAAAAGGTAAATGGTCTCTTTGTAGACAATCTCTAATCGGAATGCTGCATGAGTACACAACATAGAGCTGAAACTATCTGAATAAGCATTGTCACAGAATTTGATGTCATGATCATTAAAAAATAAACAATTTAGATACCTCTTGCTATAGATAACTTATAGACAGAGTCATAATCATGTCATTTGTTGTTGTAACTCAGGAAGTTACTTTTAAGATTGAAGTAGAGAGACAAGCAAGAAACACATAGTTCATCATAAATGAAACTAAGGTGGAAAAGCATATATGGGCAACAACCATCAAACAAAATTGTAGGACGATTTTAAGCTATTAGATAAAGGAGTTATTAAATCTCTGCAAAACCAAGTTTTATTCTAAGGAATTATAATAATGAGAAATGGTGATAGATGACGACACTTTACACCAAGATTTCATGCACTGTTGTTCATGATGATAGACTGTGGCGATTAGGCATAATTTCCTTTCGTCGACATCACCCATCTATGGTGTATCTCACCATCCATCATGGAAATGGATGGTGCATGTCAGTGTAGTCTACCTTAATACCGTCCATCAAGTATACAATATGTTATTTATTATTTGCGAAGCAGGAGAAAGAAAACGGGGCAACAGTGGTTGCGAATCCTTATACCAAAAGTAAATTGTACTTTTTGAAAATAAAAACCTGATGATGACTAAGAGTAATAACTTGTTACAAATAAAGTTTGTACATGTATTATTATCATAATTCATGATGAAAAAAAGTGAGTAGCAATCACTTCGGTGGAATAATAATGATATCCCAATAGAAAATCCATGAAGTCGTCATGGAATGTGAAGATAAAACAATTCATTTGCCCAAAAAAAACCATAAATTTGGAAAATAACATTTAAAAGTAAAATAATGAAACTTCAATAAATAGGACCATAATAACATGGCACACAAGTTTGTAAAATAACATTCAATAGAAAGCTAGAGATGGAGAGAGGTGAAAGTTGCTCACCGTGAGCTTCTTATTTATGTTTTCATCCCTCAACTGCACATTATTTATACTCTCTAGCCCATGCTCAACCACAAACTTCTTGTTCATGTTTTCATCCCTTAGCTGCACATTATTCATCCTCTCCAGCCCATGTTCAACTACAAACTTCTCGTTCATATCTTCATCCCTGAACTGCACATTAGTCATCCTCTCTAGCCCTGGTTCAACAACAAACTTCTTTTTCATGTTTTCAACCACAAACTTCTCGTTCATGTTTTCATCTCTCGCCAACCATAAAAAAAACTTGTTTTCTTACCTACTTCAAGAATCCCAAAAAGATAAACATAATAGACATAATAGATAGACATAAAAGATAAACATAAAAGATAATAAACATAACAGATAGACATAAAAGATAATAATAGATAAACATAAAAGACAATAATAGATAAACATAAAAGATAAACATAATAAACATAAAAAGAAATAATAAACATAATGAACATAATAAACATAAAAAAACATAATAAACATAATAATAAACATAATAAAACATAAAAAATAATAATAAAACATAATAATGATAAAACATAATAATAAAACATAATAAACATAAAAACATAATAAACATAAAAGATAAACAAAACAAACAAAAAGATAAACATAAAAGAAAAAGAATAAAATCTAAGATAGAACAAGATGAATAAATTTTAATACTAATAAATTTTTTTTACAATTATTAAACAGACACAAAAACAACAGAGAGAAATAACTATCCATTTAACTGACAATAAAAGAGGAAGCTCGCAAAAATTATTAGTGCATCACTTCAGAGTCGAGAGAGAGAGAGAGAGAGAGAGAGAGAGAGAGAGAGAAAATGAGAGCAGAAAATAAAATACCTTCCCCGTTATCTTGAGTCTCTCCTAGTGGTTGGTTCACAACTGATGCTTGGATTTTGAGCTCTAGGAGCCTGAGTTGATGAAAAACAACAGTAAATATCAGAGAAAGTAGATATAAAAAAAAGGGAGTTGGCCAGAAAAATAAGATGAAAAAAAAAGCTAAGAATAATAATTGGAAAGAAATCCAAGATGAGTAAAGCCCAAAAAAATTAGGACTAGGTGCAACTCTTAAAAGATCTCTCTCTCCAATTTCAAGAACCAAGAATTAGACCTTTACAATCATATTTCATTTTGCTAGAATCTGTAACACTTGAATTTGGTCCAATTTCAAGAAGCAAGAATTAGCCCAAGAAAATTAGGACCAGGCGATTCTAGCAAAAAGATTCTGGTCCAATTTCAAGAAGAAAGAATTAAATCAGAATTCTGTACAAGACACAAGTAAGAAACCCCAAATAATTATAAAACAATAAAACCCTACAACAAAAAAACCCCACTACAAAAACCAGAGGAGATGCCAAGAAAGCCCAAAAATGGAGAACATTAATGTTGAGAGAGAAACTACTTTAAACTAAGGAGAAATCAAGAAACCCAACATGGTAAAACCACCAAACACCAACTGAATTAGAGAGAAAACCAATTTAGGGGTTTAACAAAGGAAACCACCGAAATTGCAAACCACCCACAACCATTAAAGGAAGAAAAGTCCCCACACTTTTTTGGTTGATTATGGGTTATCCTAATTTTAATATTTCAAGATAACGTAGAAGCTACCATCAACTTAAAGGGTGAGTTGCGATCTTAAACAATTTTGGCGCACCTCTAAATTTTATCATTACATGTAATTTTGTTGTAAAACATTTGTAAGATTATCTAAAAAGCTATATTTATATCAAATTATAAAATTTTAAACTCCAAAAATGGTTAAAATCAAGTAGATCTTTAAATATATGAAAATCTTGAAAATGGACGGTCTAGATAATGTGTTATAAGATCACTATTTCTGAAACTCATAATCTTTTTTTTTTTTTTCATACATCTCGATGTCGAGCTTATCAATTAGAGTGTTTTTCAACATTAGAACAACCTTTTCAGATGGATTTTTGAGGTGCATCTGTAATTTTACATTTTAAGGTTACAACCTTATATAAACTTTTCCTAATCTTAATTATCTATCTATACTATATTATTAAGCAAGAGTTAAAGAGAGAGATATAATAAGACCTTGTTTTAGGATAACTAAATTAAAAAGAGAGAAAGAATATGGGTTCGTACAATAGAGACTTCTCTACATTATTTTCTTGTTCCATATCTTAATTAGAGAGTGATAGAGAGAGATTGTTTCGTATCTTAATTTGAGAAAGAGAGAGTATGGAGATAATGATACATTTTAGGAGAGAAGAGAAAGAGAGAATCTATTAATACAAGATTTTAAAGAATCAAGAATTTAGTAGGATTTATTTGAAAGAGTATACACAAGAGAGAGATAATGAGAGATTTTAGGAGAAATTTTTAGAAGGACATAGAGTACCTGGAAGAGAGAGAGAATGAGAGATTTTAAGAGAGATTTTGAAAAGGAGAGAGAGTACGTGCAAGAGAGAGAATGATAGATTTTTGGAGAGAATGAGAGATTATAGGAGTCTATTTGATAGGATAACTAAATTTAAGAGAGTGTACGCACAAGAGAGAGGAAAGAGAATGAGAAAGCTAATTGATTGAATTTATTTTAGATTTCTATTCAAATTTATGGTGAATTTATAAAGCATGTGTTTATAAAAAATAGATGAATCTTTGAAAAATATCAAAAACATATTGTACATGAAAAAAATTGACTAAAATACCCCCAAAATATTTTGGGGGGATTTTAGTTATTTTACTTTTACGGATATATATATATATATTTTTTATTAGGTGCGCCTTGATGAGAAGAAAACACATCTAAATTTTTAAGTAATTTAGATGCGTAGAAAAAATAATAAAATTCAAGAAATACCGGACATACGTGATCGTCAGATCGGCCTAAATTCAATCTGCGCCGTTGGGCTCATTTATTCATATGAACTAGTGGGCTAATCTCATCTTTCCCTCATCTGAACATATGAGCCCAACGTTCCTGATTAAATTTGGACCGATCTGAAGATCATAGATGTCAGATAGTATTTGAGTTTTAGTTTTTTTTTTTACATATCCAAATCACTTGAAATTTTAGGCGCGTGTTTATAAAATATATATGAATCTTTGAAAAAATATCAAAAAAATATTTTACATGAAATAAATTGACCAAAATACCATTGAAATGTTTCAGGAGGTATTTTGGTCATTTTACTTTGCTAGAATAAATTTTTTATATTTTTATTAGGTGTGCCATTATGAGAAGAACACACACCTAAAATTTCAAGTGATTTGGATTTGTATAAAAATAAAATAAAAAATTTATGCTCTATCAGACATCCGTGATCGTCAGATCGACCCAGATGAAATCTGGGCCGTTGGGCTTATATGTTCACATGAACTAGTGTGCTAATCTCTTCTATTCACTATATATATATATATATATATATATATATATATATATATATATATATATATATATATATATATATATATATATATATATATATATATATATATATATATATATATATATATATATATATATATATATATGTTTGTCTAGAGTTAACAACCCCTCAAAATACAAAGATTAAATTTAAAAAGGGTGATGGGTGTAATTATAAAAAAGATCATTATTTTTTGTTTAAAAAATCATTTTAATAGGTAACATAACTATTAAGCAGGGGCAAATTTAAAATTTAGAAATATACAATGGCAGTTTGGAAGTTAAGTGTCCTCGAATTTTATTTGTAGAGTGCTCGTTCTTTTAGTAAAAAGTTCAACTTTACCCCTTATGGAGATAGCAAAAGTACCCCTTGTTATTTAGTAAAATTTACAAAATTGCCCTCACTTAATGATGAAGATATCACAAAAAGTAACTTTTTTTAAAAAAATAGACTATAAAATTAGTAAAACCACCATTCACAACTCTCTCTATATTTAACCTTTATAATTTAAAGGGTTATGAAGTTTAAATTTCTTGATATATATAGGAGAAAAGATCTTGTCAGCCCACAGGCTGATAGCTATAGTATCAGCCAATGATCTAGATTGAATCTGGGTCGATCTGACGGTCACGACCTCATTTTGTGTTTGAATTTTCATTTTTTTGTTACAAATCCAAATCATTTGAAATTTGGAGCGTCTATTCTTCAAAAATAGAAAAATTTAATAAAAATATATAAAAAAATAATTCATAAAATATAAATGAACCAAAATACCTTCGAAACAATTCGGGGATATTTTTGTCAATATATATTTTGTGAATTATTATTATTTATATATTTATTAAGTGTGACTAGATGAGAAGAATGAACGTCTAAAATTTCAAGTAATTTGGATTTGTAAAAAAACAATAAAAATTCAAATACGAAATGAGATTGTAATCGTCAGATCTACCCAGATTGAATCTGGGCCATTGGCTGACACTGTAGCAGTCAGCCTGGGGGCTGACAGAATCTACTATATATATATATATATGGAAAAAGATAAAGTGAGCAGCCTAATGTAGATAAGCTAAATGCGCCAACGACCCAGATTGAATCGAGACCGATCTAACGATCACAGATGCCCCGTAGAATTTGAATTTGAATTTTTTTTCTAAAAAAACCAAATCACTTAAAATTTTAGGTACGTGTTCTTCAAAAATAGGCGAATCTATAAAAAATATTAAAAAAAATATTTTACATGAAAAAATTGATCAAATTACCCTTGAATCTTTGTAGGGGTATTTTGGTCAATGTTTTTCACGTAAAATATTTTTTTAATATTTTTCATAGATTCACCTATATTTTAAGGACACATATCTAAACTTTCAAGTGATTTGAATTTATAGAAAAAAACATAAAATTCAAACACTACTAGATACTACCGAGCACCCATGATCGTCAGATCTGCCCAGATTCAATCCGAGCCGTTGGTACATTTAGCTTATCTACACTAGGCTGCGCACCATATGTTTTTCATATATATATATATATATAGATATATATATAATCAATGATTTCGTGCAACTGTTATATAGTAATATGATGCAACAACTTTCAAAAACCATGTTATGGCTATTTGTTTGATCCAAAATTTGAAATATAGAATCTTTTCATTCTAATGAACAATAAAAAAAAAAGAAATATTAGAAAGCATTACTTAAAAAATATTTTTTTCTCCCAATTGATATAGGCCGTTCATTTTGGTAATATTCTTAGATCTAGGCCTTAGAATGATATTATCATTTCCAATTTGTTTAGATAGCTTTATTATCATCATATGAATAGTATTAAAAAAGAAAAAAATGATTTTGAGTTTATAAAGGCTAAGATCTTGAAATTCACCAAATGGATGGTCTAGATTCGTTTTTGGAGGGAACTCATTTTAACTATATCTAGGGTTCAAATTGAACTTTTTTTTTTAAAAGATTGATTATTGAGATGAAGAGAGTTTGTGTGCAAAATTTTTATCATACAAATATCACAAACATGGTTTTCTAGAAGTGTCATTGCATTATACTATGATACAACCGTTGCATGAAATTACTGCTATATATATATATATATATATATACTACAAAACACCTATAGGCGAAAATGATAAGTGATTTCACCTACCCTCATCACCATCCAAACTTCATCGCACAGTCACAGTTGTTCGGTAGTGTTTCAATTTTCATTTTGTTTTACTAATCCGAATGACCTGAAATTTGGAGCATGCGTACATCTTAGTATGGCGCACATAACAAAAATATGAAAAAAAATAATTCACAAAATATAAATTGATCAAAATACCTTCATAAATTTTTACCTATAGGCATTGGGAAGATGCTAGGGTGACCCCACTAGCTGATGGAATAGTATAAGCCCAATAGCCCAGATTGAACTATGGCCAATTAGATGGTCAAAGATGTATATCGGTAATATAATTTTAATATTTTTTATATAAATCTAAATATTATGAAATTTGGATAATAAATTCTTCTCATCAAGCCGCACTTAATAAAAATATTACAAAAAAAATTCATGTAAAATAAATTGACCAAATTACCCTGAAAATTTTCAGAGGTATTTTGGTCAATTTAATTTATATGAATTAATTTTTTATATTTTGATTAGATTCTACTATTCTTGAGGAATAGACGCTACAAATTTCAAGTAACTTGGATATATTGAAAAAAACGTAAAATTCAATTACGAAATACAACTGTGATTATTGGATCGGTCTAGATTCAATCTGGGCCGCTGGGCTTACACTGTTCCATGAGCCCATGGGTTCACAAGAGTTTGATAGTATTTCAATTTTCGTTTTATTTTTCATATAAATTAAAATAATCTGAAATTTGGAGTATGTGTACATCTTAGTGAGGCGCACCTAATAAAAATATGAAAACAATAATCCATAAAATATAAATTGACCAAAATACCCCTATAATTTTTCAGGGGTATTTTAATCAATTTATATTTTTTGAATTATTTTTTTTATTTTTTTATTAGATTCTCCTATTTTTGATGAACGTGCGCTCCAATTTTCAAATCAATCAAATTTATGAAAAACAATTAAAAAGAAAACACTATCGGACAACTATGATCATGCGATAGAATTTTGGACGGTGTTGAGCATGGGCGAAATCACTATTCATTTTTGCCGATAGGCGCTGTGTAGTGTTTTTCATATATATATATATATATATATATATATATATATATATATATATATATATATATATATATATATATATATATATATATATATATATATATATATATAGGGCCACTAGCTCATATGAATATATGAGCCCAACGACCCAGATTGAATCAGGGCCAATCTGACGATCACGGATGTCCGGTCGTGTTTGAATTTTTGTTTTTTTCTACATATCCAAATTACTTAAAATTTTAGGTGATATATATAAAGTGGTCACATTAATCTAAAATACATCCAAATAGAAATATGAAATAAATTCAATCAATTTATAATTCTAGTCTTTTTTTTATTTTTATTCAAGAACGCTTTTTGTTTCCTTTTTGGAAAATCCTCTCAAGGAAGTCCTTTGGCTGAAGAGAGGGAAAAGGAGGGGAGAGATGTGATGGAATGGAGGAAAGCTCTGGTTGGAAAGGAGGTAGGTGCTTTAGGTGGTAAGATTGACGGGATAGTGGATTCAAGCTTTCTTTTGGTTGTGGTGAATCAAGTAGCCTGGGAGCATCTAGATATCAAATCAAAATTTTTTGTGCCAGGTTTTTTCTCACCTCCTATTGTTGATTTTTTTGACTTATCTGACTAGACCCAAAGGGGGTGGAATTTGTCTCATCATCCTGATGTTAAGACTATTGGTACCAACAAAGTTGTTTGAAAACTACGTTAGATTCTATAAAGTCAGAGGATGCCTACTTTTTATATATTATTGGAAGCCTTCAGATCATGCATCCTTTTTACAAATAGAGTCAATTTGGTTGAAACTATGGGGTCTCCCTTTCTCATAGATTCTATAGAGTCAAAGGGTGCCCATCCTTTTTACAAATAGAGTCAATTTGGTTGAAACTGTGGGGTCTTCCTTTGTCTGCCTAGAATTTGGCTATTATTAAAAAGGTGGCAGGGCGGTTGGGGTCTATCAGGATTTGGATTGGGGCTCCTTTTTTAGTCCTTTCTGTCAATTTGTGCGTGTTAAGGTTGGAAAATGTTATGGTTTGCCAATTTGGGGGAATATCCATTAAATAAATGCATTAATGAGGATTTCTTTGAGATCTTAGTTACAAATGATGTTGCTTCAAGATCATCGCAACTTTTTGCTAAGGATTCTACAGTGGAGATTAAGAAGACAGTGCAGAATGTACGACCGGAAAATATGAAGATAATGGTCGAAGGTGCTTTTTTGGAG
Source organism: Amborella trichopoda (assembly GCF_054954075.1). Classification (NCBI taxonomy): domain Eukaryota; kingdom Viridiplantae; phylum Streptophyta; class Magnoliopsida; order Amborellales; family Amborellaceae; genus Amborella; species Amborella trichopoda. Next base: position 33,811,357 of record NC_142342.1, read on the forward strand.
AAATCCATCCGTAAGTTTTCTTGGAGTAATTCTATGAGTAACAATTAATAATTCAAATTTCAAAATTTTGAAACTCCCAAAATCATTAAAAGATGGATTCCGGTTGGCAGGTTTTCGGAATCATCAGCGAGGTTCTCGAAATTTTTTAGAAGTCATCAGATTGTTTTTTTGGTGGGTATAAGTAATGGTGAGGAGATGAAAAAGGCGCAAATCAAGGGGAAAACGCGTAAGTGCCCATTGTACGACCCACAGACCGGAGTCTCTTTGGAAGTTGGTAGTATGTCAAGTGTAGCATCCTTTGTGCGAAGGTTTGGATCAGATTCTGATGATATGACAGTGGGGTTAAGTCTCAAGAAGGTTTGTCATAATGCCAAGATTTTTGACAAAGATTGCATTACAAACGTGGCGCATGATATCCTTGGGGTCAGTCTTCTTCAAATATAAAATTCTTTTTCTCTTTCCATCCTTTGGAAAGAAGTGGAATTGAAAAGGAAACTTCTATTTTCTCTTTTGATCCTCGTTTCTCTGTTGTGCCTTCTTGCTTAGAATAAGCTCTTGCTGTCGTATATCTATAAGAAGTTGTCGGGTTTGTTGTTGGCTGTTTTTTTGAAGCTGAAGATGTATCCTTTTCCTTTTATTTTGGCAGAGCCAACGGTCTGGCTAAGAAAACTAGGACTCGGTTTGACCCTTTGTTGATCGGCCCTCTTACTTTAATGGTCGTAGAACCAAATGAAGCTCCTGTGAACCCTTTGCTCCTAACTGATGAATCCTTTGTTAGTGTTGATTTGGAGGAAGCTGGTTTTGTTATGGACTTGGTTCTCTCTGAGTCCTCTGTGGCTTTGCTCGTGGATGTCTTACCTCAGGAGGACGTTCCTCCATTACTTATTTCAGAGTTGTGTCTTGTTAGGGCATCTGTGATCGAGGAGACGCTTATGAATTATTCTCCTTTAGTGGAAAAACAGATGGATGATGTTCCTCTGAGCGTGGTGACGGAGGGTTTAAGGACTGTAGAAGAGCTACAATGCCTGTTGATAAAGAGAAGGTGAGAGTCCGAAAAAATGGTAAAAGCGCTGCCATGGATCTTGCTTCTGCCTCTTAGGCCCTTGCCAAAGCTTCTACGACTGTCAAGAAGAACAAGGCTGCTATGAAGGGTGTTCATTCATCAGCAAGACTTCAAGACCATGGCATCCCTAAAGAAGGTTTGTTTATTGTTGTTGTTGTTGCCTTGTGTGACTCGATGGTAGTGGATGTGGATTTCTCTTCGACATCATCATCCAAAGATGACGAGCTAAATGAAGCACTGATGCTGGACGAGCTGTATTTTGATATTAGTCCTGATGGACTAGGTTCCTCCTCTAGCCGTCCTCCTGTTTTTTAAATAAACTTTTTACTTTGAAATGTAAGGGGTTTAAATCACCCCAGTAGGAAAATGGATATTCTATTGCTGGTATCTAAGTATAAATCGATTATTTTACTTTTACAAGAAACAAAACTCCCTAGTCCTAATGTGTCTGAGGCTCGGGAGGTTTCGGGCTATGGTTCTGTTGGTTTTTGTTGGATTGATGCTTGTGGTGTATCTGGTGGGTTATGGGTACTTTAATATCCTTTGGTTCTCCAAAATTTTGATATTATTCTAAGGGATAGTTTTTTGCTTTTGGGCACTCTTGGTCCGAAATTGAGCTTTACTTGGGGCTTCTTTAATGTTTATGAGCCCACTGTGCTTGCTCTTAAATAAGCTTTTCTTAATGATCTGAACTCTATTATTCAGTCAGTTACTTATCTTGTGGTGGTTAGAGGGGACTTTAACCATATTCAATAGCCAGATGAATGTTTAGCAGGAACTTCTATTAATACATCAATGAGGATGTTTAATAGGCTCATTGAAAGTAATTCTTTTATGTTCATTGAGAGTAATTCTTTTATAGATCTCCCTATTATTGGATCTAAGTTTACTTGGTCTAATAATAGTATTGTTAATCTATCTATGTCCAAGTTAGATAGGTTTGTGATATTGATGAAGTGGTTGGAAGAACTTCCCTTAGCCACTGTCAAGCCTCTGCCCAGACTATCTTCTGATCATCTCCCTATCTTGCTGAATACAAAGGTGGGCTGAAACCCTTCAGATTAGATGTGAGCTGGTTGGAGGAAAAAGATGTTGTGGAGATGACTAGAGTGGCTTGGGAAAATACTGTTGAGGAGGGTACTTTGGACTTCCAATTGCATAACAAATTGTTGAATATCAAATATAAACTTATTGCATAGAAGAAAGATAATAATTTTGATATTAAGGCCAAAATCGATGGGGTTTTATCAAATATTGAATTATTAGATCATAATACCCAATTAGCTGGTGTGTTAACTGAGCAATCAGTTTTGGATCGTTGTTTGAAACTTAAAGAATTGGAGGAGTAGCGTAGATTAGAGGAAATTTATTAGAAGCAAAGATCTAGATCAAAGTAGTTGAAAGAAGGGGACCTTAATACTAAATTCTTTCATGATATTGCCAGAGCAAGAAGAAGATAAAATGATCTCTTTGGATTGACCATTCCTGATATCGATTCAGAGAATGATTATGTAATGGAGGGTGCAATTATTAATCACTTCAAAAGGGATTTTACGAAAGAAGTTAAGTTTACTCTTTTAAACCGAGTTCTTTTCAAAGTGCTGTCGGTGGAGATGAAGAATCTTTTGGAGAGAGAGGTCACTATTGAGAAGTTGTATAAGGCAGTGTTTGCAATACGAGGGGACAAGGCGCTAGGATCTGATGGTTTCGTTTTAGCTTTCTTCCATAAATTTTGGAATTTGGTTAAAGGTGAATTGTTGGAGTTTGTTAGAAGTTTCATGATTAGGGGGCATATTTTTAAGGGGGTGAACTCTACTTTTCTGGCATTGATTCCCAAGAAATCAATAATTTCTAACCTATCAGATATTAGACAGATTAGTTTATTCATCAGCCTTTATAAAATTATTGCAAAAGTTTTGTCAGAAAGATTGAAAGTTGTCATTCCTCTCCTCATCTTTAGTACACAGTTTTATCCAGGATCATCAAATTACTGATAGTGTGTTTGTTGCACAAGAATGTATTCATTATAGAGTCTTGAGTAAAAAGCCTGGTATTTTGCTTAAGCTGGATGTGGAAAAAGCCTATGACCACTTAGAATGGGGAACGCTGTTAGAAATTTTAAAGATTATGGTGTTTGGCAATAGATGGAGGAACTAGATTTTTGGGTGTCTCTCATCTACTCATTTTTTGGTGTTATTTAAGGAGAGTCCCATTGACTTTTTAATGCTTTTAGAGGACTTCGACAAGGGGACCCTCTTTCTCCCTTCTTATTCACTATCTACGCTGAATGCTTCAGTTTGATATTAAGTAGGGTGGGCAGATTGAGCCATTTTGCGGATTTTAAAATTTCTGACTTTGGTATTATTATCTCTGTTTTGCAATACGCAATGATACTTTAATCTTCTTTGATGCTAACTCTCTTCAAGTTAAGAACATTGTTAGATTCTTAAAAGTTTGTGAGGTCACGTTTGGCTTTAAAGTTAATTTTCACAAATCTTCCATGGTTGGTATTAACTTCTTAGAGGACATGGTAGTGAATTTGGCAAGCGTGATGGGGTATAAAGTTGGTTCTTTCCCTATCACCTATCTCGGTTTACCTATTTCTAACTAAAAGCTTTCCATTACAGTTTGGGATAAAGTGCTTGAAAGAGTCCAATTCAAACTAGATCTTTGAAAGTATAAGTATCTGTTGTTGGGTGGGAGGGTGACTTTGTTGAGATCTTGTTTGGGTAACCTTTCGGTTTATCAGATGTCATTGATTAATATGCCCGCTTTGATCGCAAAAAAAAAATGAAAAAAGGATGCAGGACTTTCTTTAGGGTTCCAGTAGTGAGATGAGGAAATTTCATTTACTAAGATGGGATAGAGTATGCACCTCAAAGAGGGACGGTGGTTTGGGTATTCAAAATATTAGAATGGTTAACCAAGCTCTGATGTGTAAATGGTGGTGGCGCAGTTTCCATTTACAGTATCACGTTTGATATCAAGGCTTATTATCCAAGTATGGGATAGATAGATATGATGTATGGCTTGGGGGTGGAAGAGGCAAGGATGCTTCTCAATTATGGAGGGCAATCTTTAATTATAAGCCAATGAGTTTGGATTACTTTAGATGGAACTTAGGTTTTAAAAGTCAAATTTCCTTTTGACACCATAAATGGATTGGGGAATACCCGTTAAAGTCTGTTTTCCAAGAGTTATTTGGGATTGTTACTAAGCCTAATTTAAAAGTCAGTGAGGCTGTAGAAAGAAGGGGTCAACTTATTTCGTGGAATATTTTTCTGCCTTATAGCTGTTTGAATAATGTATTATTTTCCCAATGGTGTGCATTGATAGAGTTGTTGGATAAGGCCTATACTTCGCAGAATGCTGTGGACGAGATAATATAGGAGATTGAAAGTGATGGTGTCTTTTCCGTCAAATCGTGTTATAATCTTTACTTTCACGATCATTGGAGATGGTCGTGTCCTCATATTGCTCAAATTTGGAAGTGGCCGATCCCTCACAAAGTTCAAGTTTTTATTTGGTTGGTTGCTCTGAATAAAGTTTTCACTATTAACAACTTGATCAAAAGGGGAAAATTTGTGCCAAATGTGTGCTTGTTTTGCAAATCTGATGGTGAAACTGGTGTGCACCTATGTTTACGCTCAGATCTGCACCAATCTCTGCGAAAAGATCTACTCAAATCTTAAAAAAAACTGAGTTATTTTTTAAAAAGGTAGAGAAAGTGGGTTCGCTTGAATTATAGGCTCAAAAAAATCCTATATCTATACAGATCCGGTCTTTTTCAGAATTCAATGGTAACGCCAGCTCCAAATTTGTATTTCGACAAAAAATGCTTCTAAATTTAATTAAATCTAATAAAGAATTAATTTCCAGAAAAAATAAAATGAAACAGTTAATTAAATGAAGAAAAACATACTAAATTAAGCAAAGAAATATATATTTACCTCTAAGGACCTGAAACCCAGAGTTTTGGGCTTGGATCAGGCCGCTTTTCTGATTTACTCCATCATCTCCTTTTTTGGATGCCTTTGCTTACTAGAATTTGTAGATCTAATGTGCTTTTGACCTAGATCTAGGGTTCTTAAGGCAAAAGGAAAAACTGAGAATTTTAGGTATGGTCTACCTAGGTTTTTTTGGGATTGGAGGAGAATTTTCTTAGTTTCTTAGGGGTTTTGGTATCTCTGGAGGTTGAATATGACTTATGAGATTCTCATTAATTTTTTGAGATTTTTTGAAATTTTTTCTTATTTTTTAGAAATTTTCTAAGGGTTTTTCCTATTTTTGGTATTTCTGAGCGATTTTTTTAATTTCGAGAATATCTAAGAGATTTCTTTGTAGTTTCTGGTCCCTTATTTTGGGTGATAGAAGGGGTATTTATAGAACTCCATTGGTGATTTTTCCTGATTTGTTTGGAGTTGTTTCATATTTTTTTGAATTTATCTTGAACTTTTAGTCTTATCTAATTAAAGAAAATGTATTTACTGCATCATAAAACATATTACCTATGTCATAAATGACGTGCTGCATCATCAGGCTGCGACTGGGCCTGACAGGCCCGTAACAGCCTGGCCAGCAGCTCGACAGTTGGGTTTCGCAGGAACTAAATTATCATTTGTTATATATTTTTATCCGTAGGTCCGATTCAGATGATTCTTCGACCTTGGAAAGCTCGTGGACTCTACTTAAAGTTAGGATAGATTTGGGTAGTTTTGAGTTAATTAAATTGGGTTTATGTTGTCTATAGTCTACTAGGATTTGTATGGTCCTTTAGGAATCAAGGTTTTTAGGGATTCCCTGAGCCAGAATTTCGAGGGGGTGTCTACAGTTGCCCCTCTTTGACATTCACCTAGAGCCCTAGGTAAATGTCATAATAGTAGACACCTGAGACATAGTGGGAAGGAAAATATTTTTGGAGAGATCATTCTTTTGAATGACCAATACCTTTTGGGTAGGCGGTACGTCGATGGATGCTTTCGATCAGTAAGACATCGAACTGGCACTGCTATCTTTGAGTCAATGCAGTTGAGAAGTCTCCGACAATCGGGATCTGAAGTGATAGTTAACAAGAGCCGTACTATCTTTGAGCTGGTGACACTCGTTGTTGTAGTTACTCCAATGCTACCTGGGACTTTAGACCTTTTTCTTGGGGTCTGATTCTCCAATCGAATGGGATTTTGATTTAGAAAAAATGATGGGATGATGAATTTCTGGCTAATTGAACTTCTTGTTCACCTTCGATTTTGATTCTTGGGGTCCACAGATTCAGGGTGTTTGGTATGGTTACCTATGGGTTGGTCTCTATTTTCCTAAGGGTCTGCAAGCATGGCAATCTAGGATTTAGTGACGGCGGACGCATCATATCCAAGCCTCCATGAAACTCCTTCGTTTTTTAAAAACATTTAGAAAGTTTTAAAGATAGATTGAATTTTGAAACAGAAACAGAGTTTTGGGCTATGTTTTTAACCAAAGAAATTAAGGTTTTTGAAAACTCACAACACTTAGGAAAAATTTTAAGATGGATGAGAAATTTTGAAAAACAAGTTTTTGGTAAGAAGTTTAGGCTTATGCTACCATGGAGCTCTCTCTTCTTCTTCTTCTTCTTCTTGTTCTTCTTCTTGTTCTCCTTTTTTTTTTTTCATGAGCTTGTCGAGCCTCTACTTGGGACTTTCATGAAGAGGAATCACTAAGTACTTCCTCATCTTCCAATCTTGGTTCTTATGTCACAATTCTAGGAAGACTTTTCTTGTTTTTTTCGAGCAAACCGGTGTCTTGGATAATATGAGATCTGCCTCTGAGTGCTCAAAATATCACTGGACTTCCAATTTTGTTCATTCCCTATCATTCTTTTGAAGTTTAGATAGTCGAGCTCTTCAAGTTTTACTTGGACTGATGCCTTCTTTTGCTTTCTGACGCCATTCTGACTTGGAAAGAGAAGAATTTCTGGAGATTTTTTAGAAGAGACGAAAAGATAAAGAAGTTCTATTTTTCTATCGTGTCGGGGTCCCTTTCTGGTGTTCAGCTTGGTAGCCTTTTTTCCAAAGCTCGGGGTTCCTTTTGGATTTTCAGCACGGTGGTTTTTTTTTTTTTTCTCTCTCTCTGCTGCTAGGGTTCCTTTCTAGTGTTCAGCCCAGTGGCCTTTTTCCAATGCTCGAGATTCTTTTCGATTTTCATCTCAGCAGATTTTTTTTTTTTTCCTTTTCTTTTGAAGAAGATGGAAACAGAGGAGGAGGAGAAGAGTTGGTGACGTTTTTTTCCTTCTTGTGGCACTTCGCCCTTAAAAAAAAAAGCGAGGAGGTTCCAGTCTTGGTTATCCTTAGATTTTCCTTGCCCCTAGTTGGTGTATGATACTTCTTTCACAAAGGTTGTCAAATTCTTATATAATCTTTCCGCCTTGGATTGCTTCACTCAAGCTTTGATCTTCAGACTTGGAGTCACTCTCAACATCCTAGTCCTTCAATCTCTTGCTGGGTCGGCTAAGTTCATTTTCTCCCTTTTTTTTTTTTTTTCAGGAGTAGTATTTCTTGAGGTACATATCATTGATATGTTCATTCAGTTCTTGTCCTTCAAGATTCTTGAGTTTGTAGGAATTGCCTGAATGGGTTTGGGTTATGACATATGGTCCTTCCCAATTAGGCTTGAACTTTTCTAATGGGTGAGGATCCACCGTCGAATGGAAGATTCTCTTTAGAACTAGATCCCCAATTTTGAATTCTCGAACTATCACCTTCTTTCGATATGCTCCCTCAATTACATGATGATAGAATATCATTTTGTCAGCTGCTCGTAGTCGCCTCTCATCCAGGGTTTCGAGAGTGGCTAGTCGGGCTTCAGCCTATTGCTTGTAGTCTGATTATTTATGAGCAAGTACCCTAAGAGAGGGTATTTCCACTTCGATTGGAAGTACAGCCTCCATGCCATAGACTAATGAATAAGGAGTCATCCCTGAGACTGTTTTCTCAGTGCTTCTATAAGCCCAGAGTGCAGCTTGTAATTTCTCATGGCAATCCTTGCCACTTTCTATGGTTCGATTAATGATCTTTAGGATGGCTTTATTGGTCACTTCTGCTTGACCATTGCCTTGGGGGAAATAGGGCGAAGAGAATTTATGCTTGATTCCAAATCTTTTACATATCTTTGCTACCTTTTCACTTTTTAAGTTAGTCTCATTATCAGTGATGACCATTTTGGGGACTCCAAATCTATCGATGATGTTGTTTGTAATAATCTGGTAACATGTTGTCCTTCTATTTTGGTGAATGAAGCAGCATCGGCCCACTTTGTGAAACATTCAGTAGTAGTGAGGATAAACCTGTATCCATTTGAAGCTTTTGGTGTTATCATTCCGATTATGTCCAAGACCCACATGGAAAATGGCTAGACATGAGGTCTTGAAATGAGTGGCATGGAAGGAGTGTGTATGAGATCACCATAAACTTGACACTTAGGACATCTATTCACATATTTCCAACAGTCTTCGGTCATAATAGTCCAGTAGGATTATTGTCTTTCGACTTTTTGAGCTAGGAGTGTTGCCCCTGTGTGTCCTCCTTCGTTGTGCCATTCTTTGAGCATCGTGTCGACTTATGGTTGGTCAATATACCTTAGGAGGATTCCTTCAAAGGACTTCTTCTAGAGAATGTTGTCTTTGATCAAGAAGTTGATTGAGAATTTTCTTAAGGCGTCCCTGTCTCTCTTTGAGACTCCTTCGGGATACGTTCCATCTTTGAATAAGATTGATACATCATGATACCAGAACTTAGCTTTGACTATCTGGTTAGCCCCGAGGGTGAACACTTCTTCTTCCCTCTCTGATTCTTGATCTTCCCCTTCCGACTCCATCTTGGGAGGAGAATGATCACTCTTGTATCTAATGTAGAATGGTTGCATACTCATTTGGGGAGGAATGTTCACCATTGATGCGAGAGTAGCCAAGGTATCGGTGAACCGGTTGTTTTCTTGAGTCACATATTGAAAGGTTACTCTTTTGAAGCATTTTGACAACTTTGCAATTGATTCCTGGTAGAGCTTGAGCTTTTTGTCTTTAACCTTACATTCTTCGTTAACTTGATTTATTACAAGTAAAGAATCACTAATGACCCGTAATTGTTCAATTGGAGTTCATAGGCGTTCTCGAGATCGACTATTAGGGCTTCATATTCTGCAATGTTGCGTGTGTAGGGAAAATTGAGCCTTATAGCGGTTGGAAACATTTTTTTCTCTGGAGAGCATAGGATGACTCCGACACTAGTGTTGTATTCATTCCTAGCCCTGTCAAAGTATAACTCCCAAGTGGGATTCTCAATGACAAAGAAGTCCTCATCAAGGAGATCTGTTTTGATGGGGACGCAGTCAGGTAAGGAATTTTCGGCTAAATAATCGGCAATTGCTTGCCCTTTGACTGATTTCTGAGTCACATATTCGATGTCAAATTCACTTAAGAGCATTCTCTATTTGGCTAATCGTCCATTTAAAACATGCCTTTCTAGCAGGTACTTGAGTGGATCCATCTTGGATATCAGCTTGATGGTATGAAAAAGTACATAATGTCTCAATTTTTGAGTTGTCCACATTAAGGTTAGACAATGTTTTTCCACATCCGAGTATCATACTTCATAGTCGACCATTGTCTTACTGATGTAGTAGATGGTCTTCTCATTTCCTTGGTCATTATATTGCCCTAACATCGCCCTCATTGTCTTATCTGTCACAGTAAGGTCAAAGAATAGAGGTTTGTTGGGATTAGGTGGACTCAAGATAGGTGGGTTAGAAAGGTACTCCCTTATACGGTCAAAAGCTTTTGGACATGTCTCATCCCAGATAAACGGGGTGTCCTTCTTTAACAGATGATTGAATTAACTATATTTCTCAGCTAATTGGGATATAAATATCCGGATAGCCTGGATTCTACCTTGCAACCCACGAATTTCTCGAATATTCTTTGGAGGTGACATTTCTAAGATAGCCTTAATTTTCATTAGGTCCACTTCTATTCCTCTTTGGCTCACAATGAAGCCAAGTAGCCTGCCAGACTCACCACCGAAGGCGCACTTCTCAGGATTCAGCTTTAATTGGTGCTCTCGAAGTCGGTCAAATACTCTTTTCAAATTGGGAAGGTGGGCATCCCGAATTTTGGATTTGATGAGGATGTCATCCACAGTCTTTCATAATGTCATGCATCAAGTCATAAAAGATAGCAGTCATGACCCTCTGGTAGGTTGCCCCAGCATTTTTTAAACCGAAAGGCATGACTCTATAGTAATATGTCCCCCATTGTGTGATGAATGAAATCTTTTTTTGGTCTTCTTTCATCATGAGGATCTGATTGTAGCCAGAGAAACCGTCCATGAAAGATAGCATCTGGTGTCCAGTAGTGTTGTCAGCTAGGGCATATATATTTGGAAGAGGAAAGTCATCTTTAGGACATACTTTGTTCAGGTCCCTATAGTCAATACAAACTCTTATTCCCCCATATTTGTTAGGTATTACTACGATATTGGCTAACCAATCTGGATAGTCCACGAGTAAGATGAGCTTTGCCGTTAAAAGTATGTCAATTTCTTCTTTTATCTTCAGTTCCAAGTGAGGCTTTTGTCGACATAGTTTCTGTTTGATGGCTCTTACCCTTTCATAGAATACAAGATGGTGTTGTACCAATTCGAGATAAGCCAAGCATATCTTCATAGGACCAGGCAAATATGTCAATGTATTCTTTTAAGAGGGAGATCATCTTGCCTTGTTCTTCTGATGACAGAGAGCTTCTAGTTCTTGTGATCTTTAGATCTTTCTCAATTCCTAGATTAATGTCTAAGGTCTCCTTGATAATAGCAGTAGGACTACCGTCGAATCTTGTTTTAAACTACTCAGCTTTGAATATGAGTTCCTCAGTGGGAAGTTCTTCATCTACCTCAAAATTTTCATCGGCAGGTGAATCCTCATTTGTTTCATTTTCATTTTCTTTCTTGACTTCGTTTAAGCTTTCACTGGGTTTGTCAAGGGTTTTGACTGCATTTTCAACAATCAGAAAGGTAATGGTGTCAGAGAGGCTTTGAGCAGGATACCTGTTTTTTGCATAGGGACTTGAAAGTGTCGTTGTATCCCCTTGATGGATTCAATAGATAAGTAAGTAATGCTCCAATTTTCATTAATTGGCTAGTTTGCCTGGGAGCCAAAGAGGTGGTAGCCACAATATAGGTTCAAAGTGTAAGTCGGGAAAATTGTCGTTCTAATAGCTCTTCTTCTAGAGGAATTTTAATTATGATCTTCGATTTTGGAAGATATTTGGTATTTCGGTGGTCAAGACCTTGAACTCGTCAACGAATAAAACCTGGATGCTGAGAAGATTTGAGTTTACATTGAAGTTTAGAAAGTGTGCAACCCAACCCTCTTCGATCATCAGTGTCTACTCTAAGCATACAAGGAATGAGTAATTGCCTTAGCAACACCTTGCCTATTTTTCCAAGGCTAGAGTAGGGGCAGTACTCCTGAGCCAATAACATATTGCAGGCTGTGCACGAACCGAAACCATTATGACTATAACAAATTTTCAATTTCTTAGACACTTCATGTGTTTCATGGATCATAGCACATGCAACATAAATCTTCTATTACTTTTTAAATCTTTTTTTTTTTTAGTTGTCTAAAAAAAACAAGACAAAGATGCTTCTAAAAGAAAAATATTTTTTCTTTTTTTAGAGAGAATAAAGGATGCTTCTAAAGAAGATAAATTCAAAAAAAAATTTAAGTTATGCAGATAAGGTTTATAAACAAAAGATAAGGAAAAAAGAAAGAGATATTTCTAATCTAAATAGATGAAGCATAGAAAGCCTAGATCTATCTTTTTTTTCTTTCTTTTTTTTTAAAAAATATTTTCAAAAGAGGTAAAAATTATTTTCTTTTTTTTTTTCTTTTGGAAAGAGATAAAGATGTTTCTAAAAGATGTATTCTAAAAACATAAAGCTGTACATAAATAAGATAAGTATGATCTAAAGAAGATAAAATATGATCTAAAGATGATAAGTATGAATAAAAGAGGATATGAAAAATATGATAAAGATGATATCAAGATGAATCTAAAGATGTTCTAGATGATAAAGATGATCTAAAAGATTATCTAAAAAGATGATCTAAAGATATCAAGATGAGATCTAAAAGAAGATTATCTAAAATAGATAAAGATGATCTACATATTGAACTAAAGATGATATAAAAGATTGACCTGAAAGATGATCTAAAGATAAAAATGATCTTAAGCTAAAGACGATCAAGATGGATATAAAAGACGATCTAAATAATAATAATAATAATAATAATAATAATAATAATAATAATAATAATAATAATAATAATAATAATAATAATAATAATAATAATAATAATAACAACGATTGATCTAAAATATAAATATAAAAGAACATGATCTAAAAGATCCAAAAGATCATAAAGATTAAGAGAAAAAGATCCTAAATTTATTATCAAGAGAGAAAACATAAGATCTAGAAAGAAAGATCGAATCTTATAAAAAAAAATTATTTTCAAACCTATCTTGTTTTTCTTCTTTTTATTTTTATTTTTGCTGGAAAAATAAATATGAGAAAAAAAAGATGCTTTTTAAGTCTAAAATACGAATCCGAAGCTCAAGGTGCCCCACGGTATGCACCAAACTGTTTACGCTCTGATCTGCTCAAATCTTAACAAAAACTGAGTTACTTTTTGAAAAGGTAGAGAAAATAGGGTCGCTTGAATTATAGGCTTAGAAAAATCTCAGATTTATACAGATCTGGTCTTTTCTGAGTCCGCTAGTAGTGTCAGCTCCAAATCGGTATTTGTACAAAAAACGCTTCTAAATTTAATTAAATCTAATGATGAATTAATTTCCAGAAAAAATAAAATAAAACAGATAATTAAATAAAGAAAAACAAACTAAAATAAGCAAATAAAGATATACTAATCTCTAGGGACCCGAAACCCGAGTTTCGAGCTTGGATCAGGCCGCTCTTTCAATTTATGCTACCATCTCTTTTTTTGGATGCTTGTGCTTGCTGGAATTGGTAGATCTAATGTGCTTTTGACCTAGATCTAGGGTTCCTAAGGCAAATGAAAAAACTGAGAATTTTAGGTAAGGTCTATCTAAGTTTTTTTGGGATTGGAGGAGAATTTCTCTAATTTTTTGGGATTTTTTCTAAGGGTTTTTCCTATTTTTGGTATTTTTAGGCTATTTTTTTAATTTCGAGAATTTCTAAGGGATTTTTTTCTAGTTTATGGTCCCTTTCTTTTGGGTTATGAATGGGGTATTTATAGAACTTCATTAGTGAGTTTTCCTAATTGTTTTGGAATTTTTCGATTTTTTTTAGATTCATCTTGAAGTTTTAGCCTTATCTAATTAAAAAAAACATATTTACTGCATCATAAAATCTATTAATTGCATCATAAATGTCATGTATGCATCATCAGGCCTGCCGAGCCCGTTACAGCTCAGCCCGTGGCTCGACAGTTGGTCTCAAAGGGACGAAATTGCTATTTATTATATATTTTTTATCTGTAGGTCCGATTCAGGCGATTCTTAAACCGTTAGAAAACTCTTGGGCTCTACTTCAAGTTGGCATAGGATTTGGGTAGTTTTGAGTTAATTAAATTAGGTCTATGTTGCTTATGATCTACTAGGGTTTGTGTGGTCCTTTAAGACCAGAATCGAGGTTTTTAAGAGTTCCCTTAGTCTAAATTTCGAGGGGGTGTCTACAACCTATTTATCCATAGCCCATTTACTTACTGTGATAATTTGGCACTGTCTATTTGGCGTTTTAGGGATAAATTTGGTGCTTCCTCAATCTGTGGAGGGGATAGTTTCGCAATTTGCTCTACCTCATATGCCTAAGACGAGTAGGTTATTTGGAAGATATCTAAAAGCGTCATCCTTTGGGAGGTTCGGAAGGAAAGAAATAGAAGTACCTTTGATGGGAATTTTATGTCTTTTGATATAATAATTCATATCATAAAACTTTCCATTTGGTCGTGGCTATCAGTGACAAAAGATGAATGGTGTATCTCTAAGGTAGATGTCATGGTTAATCTCAATAATCTCTTCTTTCTTGGTTTTGCTAGCAGTATACCGAGATATATTTGGATCGTGCCTTATGTTGGAAGTTTTAAGCACAATTTCGATGGAAGCTCTTTCAATAACCCTGGTTTAGCTGGGATTGGTGGCATGCTGCGTGACTATTTTGGAAATATTTATTTAACGGGTCCGATAGGTAATAAAACCGCTAACTTTGTTGAGTTTAGTGCTTTGTTGAGTGGGTTGAAGATTTTCATTGATAGAAATCTTCGTAATAGCTGTTGGATTAAAGTGGATTCTTTGAATGTAATTAGATGGTGTAATAAGGAGCAGAGAGTTCCCTGGGAACTTCGGTCGTTATGGTTGCCAATTATGGATCTAGTAGCTTCTCTATCAATCTCATTTTCCCATGTTTACCATGAAGCGAATAATGTGACTAATGCTTTGGCTAAGGGTGATGCTTCTTTACCTTCGTTTGCTATCTCTAATGATGTAATTTTCTTTTTGTAGTTTTTAATAAAAGTTGGAATATTTTTCAAAAAAAAGAAGAACAAGAAGACAACAAGTTTCGACACTATTAGAAAAACATGTTTTGTGTAAAAATCTTTAAATTTATTTCATTGACGATGATATTTACTCCGGTGTGCTCTTTCATGAAAAGGCAAGCACGAGAGTGAGTATAATAAATATGAGAGAGAAAATTAAAGTATAATTAATATTAGAAATAAAATGAAATAATATTTATTTCTTTATATTTTATCCAAAAGTGTAATAATTGTTCTTCTAATATTATTATAATTAGTATGAGAAAGAAAATAAAATAATATTTATTTTATTCACATCTTGTCAAGAAACCGAGAAACAGAGCTTTAAACATTGCAAGAAGGGAGTATGCAAGTTGCGTGTAAAAATTATATAAGGTGCGTTACAAGATGTACTACTTTCAAAACTTGAAATCTATTTTTTTTTTTTTTCCTCATGTCTATGATGTCAAGATGATCAAATTAAAGATATTTGGGCATGAAAACACCTCTTCTACTAAAAATTTGCAGTGGGCTCTAATTTGATCGTTTAGAGCCTCGGCTCTATACAAACTTTTTCCTTATTTTTTATGGAAAAATATATAA
Source organism: Amborella trichopoda (assembly GCF_054954075.1). Taxonomy (NCBI): domain Eukaryota; kingdom Viridiplantae; phylum Streptophyta; class Magnoliopsida; order Amborellales; family Amborellaceae; genus Amborella; species Amborella trichopoda. The sequence continues at coordinate 33,826,604 of NC_142342.1, forward strand.
TGAGACCATTGCCGTTTGGTACAAGGTGGTCACAATTAATCTTGAATGTGAAATTGACGGCTTACATTTATTACATTGACAGAGCTCAAAGTTCAGTAGAAATTTTCTCGAACTTTGTGATACATTTATACCATCGGATTTCACATCGGAGGGCTATAAGTAATTGTGAGATTTGATACTTTGATGTGTTACAAAGTTTGACAAAATTTCTTTTGAACTTTGAGCTTGGTCAATGAAAGAAATGTAGCCACCCAATTTCACGTCCAATGGTCAAGATAAATTGTGACTTCTTTGTACCAACGGTAAATGGTCTCTTTATATACTATTTCATACTTAAATTATAATGACTTCATAGGAAATACTATTATATTTTTCCACGAGCAAGAATTAGGGTGGCACCAAGTGGGTGGGGAATGGGCGAGTGTGGAGCCGGGCCCAGACCTTCCAGGCCATAGAGGCCTAGTTGAGCCAAATGGGCCTGAGGCCTAGCCCATCCTGGCCTCTCTTGATTAGGCTTGCGAAGTTGGAAGTAAACAAAAGAAACTTTACCAACACCAAAAACTGATTTATGTACGGACCTTAATATTTTTCTTCAAATACGAAATACTTCATTTAAATGTGGAAACTATAAAAAAAGTCGGTCCACCCCCTTTTATTTTTTTTTATTTTTTATTTTTAATATTTCTCTTGGGTTAGAGGACCTCCTCGGACCAAATTTTAAATTTTTTTTAGTTTTTTCGTTAGTAGGCACTGCACTACCCTACTAACAAAATTAAAATTCGAACCAATGATTCCATCCTTAGACCGAGGGGTTATCTTGAAAAAAATACAAAAAAAACGGGTTGACCAATCTTCTTTGTGATTTGAATATAGAAATGGAGCATTTTGTATTTTAGAAAAAATTTTAGAGTCCGTAAGTAAATCACTCCAAACAAAATAAGTGGGGTTTGACGTAGCTACCGGGCCCAAAATCCAAGTCACAACCAGTGTAGGAAAAATCGGGCGGTTCAAAATCTAACCGCGCGGTTAGATCGGAATCGGCCACTGGCTGGTTTCGGTTTTGGCCGGTTTTGGTGAACCGGTCATTTTTTAAAATAAATTTACATAAAATCCCAAAAAATAAGGTATATTTTTTGGACTGTATTTTTCAAAAAAAAATTTATCATTTTGGCAAAAAATGAAAAAAATTTGGCCATTAATATTTATTTTTACATTTTCCCATCTTTGTTTTCTAAAAATTTTTAAAATACCTCTCGGTACAAATTGATTCTTTAAATCCTAGTTTTTAAAATTAATTTTCAATTTTATTTGGATGTGCTTTTGTTTAATCATTCTTTAAATGTACTTTTTTGTATTTTATCTGATTTTTTTTTATATTTTTTATCACTTTTTTAACCACAAGAAACTTTGTCCAGTTAGGCCGGTTGAAAGGGTCGATTTACCGGTTATCCGATTAAACGTTCCTATTCGATTTTTTCGTACAGTGGTCACAACCTAGATTTCTAGAGCGGGGCCACCCATCCCATTGCCACCCATAAGAATGCACCCCCATGAAATCTCTAACATTCATCATGATATCATCATCAACAATAATGAATGATGGTAAAAGTCATACGAAACCTTCATCGCCGACCACACAATCCCAGTTGGTTAACGCATGAACTACGCCTTCTCACATCCCCACCACGCCACCCCCCCTCCCTCCATCACTCATCATCACCCCCCCTTCCCCTCCCCTCCCCTCTCGGAAAGGACATCTCTCTCTCTCTCTCTCTCTAAAAGGAGGACATCCCTTTCTCCACAAACAAAAGCGCACTAATTCATCCTATAAATAGCCACCCCCATATTCTCCTTAGTTTGAATCATGAACAAAGCACCATCCCCTCATCCTAATAAACTCACCCTCTAATGGATACCACCACCAAGTGCACAAGAACCCTTTTCTTTTGGTTCTTTTCAGTCTCTATAGCTCTCATCTCCATTCTCCTCACCAACCCTTCTCTCTCTTCTTCTTCCTCCCCCTTTGAGAATACTACTGGTTGGAGATATTTAAGAGCTAATGGAAATCTCTTATCCTTGGGCAGCCACATTTTTGGGGTGGACTTCTCCTCTATGTTTGAAGAAGCCATGAGAGTTATCAGAGGCCACCATCACAGGAAGAGAAAAAAGAATCTTTGCGATGAAATGAAATGGCCACCGAGGTTCATGTCTGATGCGAATGCATCAATGGTATTAGCTGTTGATCTCAATGGTTGTGGCAATTTCACTTCTGTGCAGAAAGCTGTGGATGCCGTTCCGGACAACTCCTTGACGAGGAGCATCATATTGATCGCTCCCGGTGTCTACAGGTCTCTCTCTCTCTCTCTCTCTCGCTCTCTATGTGTGTGTTGTGGAACTTCCATGGATAGATACATGGGAAAAGGATTATGATCCATATGACAAGATGAAATCAACTGTCATGCATCATCACGATGGAGGCAATAAGTGGATGATCTTAAAGCTGTTGGAAAGAGAGTGGACCTTTTAGAAAATCACATGACCCAAGTGCTAGGAAGTGCGCTATTAGAACCGAAAAAGAACACGGACTAGCGAAGGTTTTGGTATAATTAAAACCACTCCAACTAGGTGAAAAGTTAGTCGATCTAGTTTTGATCAGATTTTTAAAACAAAAAATTAATATTAATAATTTAAAATATAAAATATATTATCAAAAAAGTTGTATAACTTTATTTAGCCCGTCTAATGAATCAAAATTGATTGATTCGACTGAATAAAATAGACCAAACACTACATTTATTGGCCGAGACACTAGTCAGCATTCTAACCTATTGGATCGGTCTGTCCAATCCGATCATCGTACCTATGGTGCTAGGTACTCTCTTACTCAAGTGTCCATCAAAAGATTTGATTCTAATAAACACTCATGACCATACATTATATATGGTCTATGGGTCAAAATATGACATCCCAGTAAAAGCACGGGGCAAATTAATTGGATTACGCTATCCTTTTGACGCATAAAATAGCCGCAACCTAAATTACATAAAGGTAGCTTTTCTCTTTTGATCAACCTCAATTTCCAAATTATATTGTAATATATGAGTTCCAAAATCATTTAATGCTCCATCAAACCTGAAATTAATATAGTAAAATGAGTCTCTTATGAAAGGGGCAGGAGTCGTGGTGGTAGCATCCCCACACCCAGTTATCATATCATGGTATCCATTTCTACTGCTGACATCCCTTATTAACACCTTCAAAATATAATGAGTCGTCGATATGATTCTGAATTGCTTGAGTTGAATTGAAATTGTGAAGTGGGCGATTTCATTTTGAGCAATTTTACAATGGTCCAAAGTTTTCATATACCCAAAGGCCCATCTGACTCAGAAATTGCTCGATTCACACCCATGGATAATCAGAATGAGACACCTTGTGATTTAGGGCCCGATTTCAATTTTTGGGACACAAGACCACACAATTCGGAATCAGACACCCACCGATTCAAGGCCTGATTCTGATTTTTTGGATAAGGGCTAGAGTATATATTTAGAATTACTGGGTCAACCATTGATTCAAATTGAATTTATTGCATTTTACTTTTAAGCCCTACAATAAAAGGATTATAATTCAAATATTTTCTATCAACTAATCTCTATAATCAATGGATCCTAATTCTTGTTTTTACTTCCAATCCCTACATCAAGGGATCATAACTCTTGTTTTGACTTTCAACCTCTACAATTAGGGGATTACAATTGAAAGTAATTCCTAACGTTACATTGATAGTCTTAGTTTTTTATTAATAGTTCTAATTATTGAGGCTTTTTTTTTATTTGTTTGGTGAAATGGGAACCTCAGAGAGAAGGTGGTCGTGAACGAAAGCAAAGTGAATGTTACATTTCAAGGAGTAGGGTGTGTTAGCACGTGTATTGCATGGAATGACACTGCCAATTCCACGCATGGGACAGTCTACAGCGCCACTGTCTCCATCTTCGCCCCAAATTTTATTGCTTACAACATCAGCTTCCAGGTACAACCATACTCCTGCTTTGTCTCTTTTGTTATTAGTATAGCTTGTTTGTTTTCAGGAGCACTGGCTTCCAGTCCCACGTTTGTTACGTGGGAGTGGAAGTCGCCATTTGGAAGCCACGGTTTCCACATTCCTAAAAAACATCGCTTGATATTGTCTCTTCGAACCTGCCCCTTCCATGCTACACAATGAAAGTGGCAGCTTTCGTGATATTTTCATTTCTATAGAGAAAAGGATTCCTTTTGTGAGAATCGTTTCTTTAGGGTGTGCTTATTTCAGCGTAAAGCACTCTCGAGAGAGTTCATTCCCGGAGAAAGCTTTCCGCCCCATGGAAAAGGCCTGTCATACTTAATTAGTATGATGCCTCTTTGCCTCTAAAATGAATAGAAATGCCTTTCTTTTTGTGTGAACGGGCCCATGTAATAAACATGGGGAAATTCTCTCAAACAAACAAGCATGCCCTTAGTGTGTGTTGGAGAGGCTTAAGCACATAAGTTCATTACGCATGTTATTATTTTTAATCATGAGGGTGAGGATTTTAAAACCAAACAACCAATCTCAATGAAATCTTTTTTCTTTTTTTTTTAATCTCACTCTCTGTACCCGTAAAGAAGGGCTTCCCAAGATTGCACTGTAACTATCCAATTTTTATAACAAATGATCTAGATCTTCAAGAACTCAAATTCCATTTTTCACTTCCTTTAAAAATAACCATTTAGTTATAGTTGAATGGACTCCAAAATTTCAAATTAAAAAAATTCTACCAAGTTTTTTACTTGAGGGAGCAAATGGATAGTATGCTCCCGAGCATAGTATACACGCTTCCAAAAATAAGGAAATGTCTGACACTCATATTTATTTCTACTTCTTTTTCTTCTTCTTCTTCTTTTTCTTTTATTTTTTCTTTTTCTTTTCTTTTTTTTTTTTTTTTTTTTTGGAAAACTGGTGATTTAAAATGGAGAAGAATACAGCCCCAGCGGCATCTCCAGGGGATGTTGGAGGACAAGCAGTGGCAGTGAGGGTGGCAGGAGATAGAGCAGCTTTCTATGGTTGTGGGTTTTATGGTGCTCAGGACACCCTTCATGATGACCGTGGACGCCATTATTTCAAAGAATGTTTCATCCAAGGCTCTATTGACTTCATTTTCGGCAATGCCAAATCACTTTACGAGGTTCGTATCTGAATTTCTTTTCTTTTTGTTTTTCTTTTGGATAATTCAGGGGGGGGAAACAAGCCCCTACCTATTTTTTCAAGTAGATTAGGAGTTAAGTTATTAGTGGGATGGTGTTAGTGGCGGAAATGGAAACCACAGTGTGGTGATTAGGGTGTGGGGTGCTAACACCATGACCTCTGCCCTTTTCCTAAAAATTTGGCTTAGCTTTACCTTAAAGAACATTTCGAATTTTGTGACACACTCAATCCATCTAATTTGATATCCAATGGCTAGTACCAAGTGTGGCCTCATTGTATAAAAAATAAATGGTCTCGTAGTATACAATCCCTATGAAATAAGGTTGAGGTTTGTATCAAGGGCGCACTTTATACTATACAAGCAAAGTGGGCCTTTAAATTTTGCACTAAGATGTAGTTCTAGTGTTAAAATCTTACAATAATTGAAAATGGCTTGGGGCCTTCACGGTAGCATTGTTGAGCCCCATGATGAGGTCTCTGATTCCAGTCTCACTAAAAGGTAGGGGCCTAAATCCCCACTGACTTTACCACTTTTAATTACGCACCCCGTTTTTATGAGGCCAAACTCGTATTTGTAGAAATGCGGGCCTCTCACTTTTAATTACGGACCTTGTTTCTATGCGGCCAAACCCGCATATGTAGAAATGCATGCCTCTTAATAAATTTATTTCTGAGATGGATTTTAAGACTTAATTTTTAAGGACATATATTCTCTAACATGGAGATCACGAATATGAATAAATAAATAAATTTTAAAAAATAAAAATAATAATTTTAGTAAGAAAACATTTGGACCGTTAGCTTCCATTGGTTTTAGATGGAACACCTACTTGCACCCATCTTTAAAATGGATGCTTTACACTTTCTGGACCATATATGTAGAAATGCAGTCCAGCGAGCATGAAACAATTTTCCTTACTATGTTCAACTCTAATTCTAAAGTTTAAAATTTCAAAAATTGTCTATAAATGTTTGAAAATAGGCACTCTAGATAATTTTTCATAAGATACCCAATTTTTAAAACTTGAATTTTTTTATTTTTTTTTATATCTATACATCTCGAGGTCGACCTCATTTCTATCTACCTTATTTTCTATTGGATTTTTGAGGTGTATCTTATTTTTATAATATAAAGTTGCAAAATCTACATAAACTTTTCCTTAACATAAAATTTTCCCCTTCCCCCTTACTGTTTAGTTAGGAGGTCAAGTCATCATCCTGTTGTTAACGATTCAAATTATGTGGACAAGCATGGTTATATGAGTACTCTATATTTTCTTTGCCCTAATATTTTGACATGTGTCGACACTGATGTTGAGCTACTGATATTGAGCTGACAGTTGATCCATATATGTATTACAATTAGATGCACCGACGTAGGGTATTGACAAATGCATGAAGGTGTTTATTATTTGAACATGCAGTATCATTATTTTGTGCCTTATAACTTTTCATGTCATGCATCTAGATACATGGACCGTGTATCGATGCGTGTATGAAACATATATATTATTTGGAAACATAGTAATACCATTTTATTTATGTAAATTCCCATGTCAATAGTCACAACTCTTTTGCCAACATTTTCAGAAATATCAACATAATTGTTTTAGGGGCCAGGTTTATAAAAGGTGCTCCCTGTAGAAATAAGGCGCATCTCTAATTTTGCCTAGAGATATATTTCCTAAAATCTTACAGGGATTGAAAATCTATTTTCATCCTCAGTTGTAAAATTTAAAGTTGTAAAAATAGAATGGATCATAGTTTATTTATAAACATTTGGAAATCTTGAAAATATATGGTCAAGATAATTCGCTACAAGTTGTAGTATTTTTTGGACTTGAATTTTTTTTCTTCATATTCATACCTCTCAAGATTGATATGATCAATTGGAGGGTTTTCTAACCCTGAAAGTCTCTTCTAAAGGATTTTTTAGGTGCACCTTACTTCACTAGTATAATTTAAGACCTTATATGAATATTTCCTTGTTTTAGTACTAAAAGCATTACTTTGAAAATCAACTTTAATTAAACATTGTACCTATGTTACATAGAATTGCACACGCTTGTGTATCTATGACATGGATACAGGTATCAAAAATATGAACTCCAAAAAAATGACATATAGACACGAAACGTCCGTACAATATATGAGTATCTACGTATATACATGTGCTTATACATAGATATATTGAAATTTGGGTGTAGTTCACATCTACATTTACATTTACAATAATTCATATGTCGTAATAATAGTAAAGCATCACCAAAAAAATTAAATTAATTAATAGTCCAAAGAATGTGAATTAGATTTTATTAATCAAAATTTCTTATTGTCCGCAAGATTGTGTCATAGAAATTAGTAATTCAAAATGCACCATCCTTATTGTGTAGCTATTGAATAGGATCCTAATGTATTCATCCAAACTCATGTGATAACACCACTTGCACCTTCAATAGAAAATAAAAAATTTTATTTTTATTCTAAGTTACTTTTATATTCTAAATTATTTTAATATTTGTAAAATAAAATATTATTCATTTAAGAATGGTATTTCTAGACAAACAAGTGCCAAATTCTAAAAAACAAATGTGCCCAAAAAAGGAAACACCACTAGACACTCCATAGAACTGATGTATGCATTTCTAGAAGGGTCAACACGGATATCTGTGTTCACCAATTGTCAACGTGTGGTCAGCACAGACACATTTATCCCTGTTTCATAGCCTTCAATAAGTGTATATGTTATGTTAGAAAAAATGGAAATGTCCTGAGGGCAAATATATTCCAAGAAGGAAATCTAAAAGCTAAACTTTGCCATTGTATGTTTAAAATAAAGAAAGTAATATTATTCATTGCGGATTTGAACTTGCAATATTTAATGGCAAAGGATCATGCTAACCAAGGCATTTTCTGCTGCTTTAGCCAAATATTATTGTTACTTTGGACTTAAAACTTCCTTTTATAGTTTTGATCGAATAGGATGCATTATTGCTGATAAGACTGCACCATCAGATTTTTGGATTTTTTGTCATGCCTAGTTTATGATTGTAATCATTCAATATAGCAAAAAAAAAAATGGTCTCTTAAGTGTTTTGGCTATCACTTCTCTCCTCTGTCATTCATACCAATTATGGAGATTTAATTTTATCTGCTAGATTTTCTGCAATTTTTTTTTCTATATTCTATATTCTTGGAAACACTTGTAGGACTTATGCATATACTAAATCTTTACATAAAACTAAGGAAACTTAACCTTGAGTATCTCAAACCATAGTTGGCAAAGGAGGTATAACAGTAATCCTTTCTCCTTTAAAATATCTCACAACTATCTCAACATTTGTGATCAGTGCCATTTATATGTACAATAAATTCTTAGGTAGGGTTTAATAGAACATCCACTAGTGCACTTGATCCCATAAATCAAGCTTAAACAGATCAGCGAAAGAATATTATGGTTTGACTCATTCAATAAAACAAAATGAAAACATTTATAAGGATGTCCTATAGATGGTCTAAAGAGATGGTTGCTATTTTATAGGAATGCACATTAAACTCAATAGCCAAAGAGGTACCAAGCGGTCTGCAGATGATCACAGGGGCGATCACAGCTCATGGAAGGCAGTCGGTAAATGAAAATTCTGGCTTCTCTTTTGTAAATTGTAGCATAAAAGGATCAGGGAGGGTGTGGCTAGGGAGAGCATGGGGCCCTTACTCTTCAGTGGTCTTCTCTAGGACATATATGTCTGCAAGCATCTCATCTGACGGATGGAACAACTGGAACGACCCTGCGAGAGATCAGTAAGTGTGCAACTCTCTTTTACAAACTCCTTCAATATAACTGTGATAAGTTTAGTTACATCTCTATTGGTAAACTAGTGACCAAGTGAAAATAAACAATTACTAAGAAAGATCATTAACCTGACCTTAACCATATAAAGGCCGTACACCTAAGAGAACATTTAGTCCAAAAAAGATCAGAGTTGTGTAATTTAAGATGTTCATAAATGTCCCTTTCTGATATGATCACAGTACTGAAACTCACAACCTAGTGCGTAAAATTACTATGATGGAATGCACTTGCACTACCTTCGTTCGTCGTAAATAATTTTGATTACTTAGGACCTCCCACAAGAAATAGTCGAATTCATTGGTCTGACTAGGTGAATTACCTGTGTTTCATATGGGCATTGGGAATAAGTTTATTGGGATAGGCGATCCGAATATATGAAAGCACATAATCTGACCATCAAGTGATTAATATGGGCTGATAGCTTGCACAAAACATTGAAAGAAAAGTTAGTCACCAACACAGATTCAATGGTATCTTAGTGACAAAGTTAATTGAATTACATTAAAGCATGAAAGAGAGAGCAGATAAAGAAGACATCACCACATCTAACGACAGTATTGACAAACTGCACATGGATGGAATCTTGTATAATTTGAAGTGCTAATACTGCGACTATTGCAAAACACATGAGGGAGGTCAAGGGTTGGAAACTTGGAGGCTCCAATCTCATATAACCTGAGCTAAACTACCTAAACATGCATGATCAACTAGCAACTGATTCAATCAATTTGGAAATGAAACCACAGCGGGTATCCTATGTCTTTTCGAAATTATTAAACCATTTTTTTCTCGCTAAGCTTAAAAAAAATTTCTTAGAAAAGATTTATCACCCACGCCGTTGACTAGTATTGATGCAGAATTTCATGATCAGATGATACATAGGGGTAGGCCAGGTGGCCTGGCCCTAAAAAAGTAAGGCCTGGGCCAGAAACTGTGGCCTGGCCTGGGCCAGAAACTGTGGCCTGAGGGCGGAGCTAGGGCCAGGGCCAACCAAGTTTGGCCTGGCCCGCTCCCCTTCCCCCTTTTTCTTTTTTTTTCTTAGAATTTGTCTTTCATTTGTGTTTGGTCTGGGCTGGCCCGGCCTGTCGCCACCCTTACATAGAGGTGAAATCACCAGTTTGGAAACATCTCATAGCAGTGAACCAAACTAATCTTGATCCTCATTATTGACCAAAACATGGCCCTGATTATTTTGCAGGACTGTGTTTTATGGGGAATTCGAATGCATGGGTCCAGGATCGAATCGAACACTGAGAGCCTCTTACTCAAGAGAGCTGTCCCCAACTGAAGCAGCTCCATTCATGGACATATCTTACATTGATGGGAAAGAGTGGCTTGTTCCCCCACAGCAAGGGGGCAGTTCATCTAGACCAAAGCATCATAATCATCATAGACACAAAGGGCATAATGGGCTCATACAAACATACTAGCATGAGACAGTGATTTTTAACACATCTTAGGGCACAAGAGAAAAAAACCTCAATATAACTTATAAATTAGTCCCATTTATTACATTTTGGGAGCATTAAATTTTCCATAGACTATGGGGTCGGGACAGTGACAAACCCTAAATAATCTTTTCTTTTTGTAGGTACAAAAGTAGGGATCTCTTATTCAAGCATGTGAAGCCCTCAAATAGAAAAACACACTATTGATTGGTTGATTATATACAACAATAGTCCTTAAAAAGTTCATGTTTTCATGATTTTCAATTTGATGTGGGAAAAAATGTTTGCTTCTAGAAGTTAAATGTCATCCACAAAAAGTGGTTTTATGATTATTAGAATTAGTAAATACAGATGCTTTTATGAGACTTGGGACAAAAGCAATAAAATGATTCAAAGGCTATCACAGTGCTCCTTGGTACAAGATTTGCTTTACACGCAATGAAGAGGATATGGGCACTTTTAGTGCTCAACAACCCAAAATAGATTATGGTGGTTTGTACCACAAACAAAAGGAGAGAGAGAGAGAGGGGAGGGGAGGGGAGGGGGGGCCGGGAGGAATGATCGAAAGTTGAATTGGGTTTGACTGGGTAAGAAATTTGCTGGAGTCACCGATTTTGATTCGGATCATCTGAGCATATTCATAGCAAAGACATTGTAAAAGGCAAGCTTTCTATACTTCCTCAACGAATAATAGTTATATAATTCTCATTAGATTTGAATAAACGGTTGAGATGGATCAAATTACATAGCTTAGTAACACGGCTAAAAAGAACTGGATACCTCCTCTTGCCAAAATGAGTTGCAAGAAAAGTACATTGGAGAATTGGATATACTTTTTCTTTTTCTTGCTTCACCATGCATACAACATGAGTTTAGGCCAAAAGGTTTTATTAGGGTACTTTTTCTCATTGAGTATTAGCTTAAGGGTGTGGTTTCTACAAGGTTGCAACCGTAAACAATCCAATTAAGGTGCACCTCCAAATTTGATCATAATATATAATTTTGGTGTAAAAAATTCTAAGGATTATCTTAAAATATATTTTTATCTCTAATTATAAAATTTGAAACTTCAAAAATGGATAAAATCAAGTAGATCCATAAATATATAAAAATCTTGAATATGAATAATCTAGATAATGTTTTTCAAGATACACTATTTCTTGGACTCAAAATTTTTTTTTGGTTATATCCTTGCATCTCGATGTCGAGATGATCAATTAGAGGGTTTTTCAACATTAAAACAATATTTTTTGATGGATTTTTAAGATGCATACGTAATTTTACATTTTAAGGTTGCAACCTTATATAAAAAGCTTAATATCCTCAACATTGTTTTTACACTCTATACCTTACTTTTTACTATAACAACTTTTTGTTCAGGGGTATTTTAGGTAATTGATCAATAAAATTAACGCTAGTGGGAAAGGACATCATTGATCTGGGATACCAATAATAGTATTTTTTAACTATAGTGGGAAAGGACACCACTGATATGGGATATAACATTATTGACAACACTTATATGAAATATTAATGGTTTTCTAACAACTAATAAATATTATTATTTTTATAGAAATATATATGCTACCCCTCATTTATGAGTAGAAAATGTCCTTGCTAAAAAAAATCTTATATTAAAAATCAAGAATAATGGTGATCAATGAATGTTAAGTATATTAAAAGAATGTTCCATGAAAGAAGGTAACTCAACAAAGCCCAAATTAGGTCAAAGCAATGGTTTAAAAAGCGGATAGGTGACCCTGATCGGGCACCTCAATAACCGATCCCGATCGACGAATCGGCGATCTGGATCGAGAATTGGCTGAATCGATCGGATTAAAGCTTCAAAAAAATCCGAAAAAATTATTAAAATTCATTATAAATGTTGTTTTTTAGGAATCCAATAAGAAATGAAGGTACTACATTATTAACTTTCATTTTTTTGATCAATTTGTGAATATTGAGATGCTCTTTCCCATTATAAACTTAAGTATTAAATTTGCATCACATAAAAGAAATATTGTAGAATTATCATGGATAAAATATATAATTATACATGGACTATAATAAAGAGTAGACTAAATCAATGAAAGAATGGCCATTAAAATGTCGTTCGGGGCGAAAAACCCTAATCCGTTAAAAAAACTCAAATTATTACAACCTAACTAACTATAATACTAAGTATAATATTATATACTGAAATTATAATTATTAGTTTATATTTTATAATTATTTTATTAGATAAATAATAACAAATTAAAAATATTTTATAGTATTATCTAATTTAAAATATATTATTGACAACTGTAAGAAAAATAGTACATTGCATAATTTATAATGTAAAAATTAATAAATAAAATAAAAGATTTGGATATCAATGTAAAAATTAATAAAATACGTACAAATTTTGGAAATAACACTTTAATTTATTATATGCCCAATGGGGAACAAAAATTAGCTCAAGAGGGGATAAACTATTATATGACCCAAGGGGGGATTCAAACTTGAGGAGTCAAAGCAAATAACGTTAGTGATAACCATCATGCCTCCTTAGCATATGTTTTTAAGATTGCTTATTAATAGAATATATTTACATTATGTTTTCATTTAATGATGTTTGGAAATTATTTCACATCGAAGGATGAGTATTCAAATATGCTATATAAATAACTATGTAATTGAAAAATAAACACAAGTGTAAAAACACTTGGCCATCCGTGCACTTGTGCATGTGTGTGCCACACGTGTAGCACATGTGGGAGTGGTGTGTGTCGCACGTGTGACACGTACACACATGTAAAAGTGTTTTTGAAGCCTGAACCAGTTAGAACCGGTGCATACATGTATGTGCGTATGGCACGTGTGGGAGTATGTGTCGCACGTGTGGGAGTGTGTACCGCTCGTATCACACGTACACACGTGTGGGAGTGGTGCGTATCACACGTGTGTACGAAGCTAGAATCGAGTGGGAACCGCTAGAACAGGGAGGGAACCGGATAGAACCGGGTGGAAACCACTAGATCCGGGAGGAAAATGAACAGAACCGGGTGGGAACCAGCGGTTCTCGATTTTGTGCTGGAATCGGCACAGTCGGCACGAACTGTGCCGAATCCCGAGTCGAACCGGGGTCCGATTCGACTCGCCGATTTTTAAATCATTGGGTCAAAGTGTTTGCGAAATTCTTCAAACTCAACCATGCAAGACAAACTTAAAAGCTAAATTCTTCAATGGAGTTAAGTAAGATTTTATTAGCATGAAATTCTATATTGGATTGATAACTTTGAAATGATTGAAACAACATATTCTTAGCACGTCTATTTTGCTACTAATGGTTTGTTTGGTTCCCTAGATTTTTCAATCCTGTGGAAAAGTGTATCTTGAAATTGGTATTTTTTGGAATTGGTATTTCTTGGAATATGATGTATGTTGTTTGGATTGCATTTGGTGGAAACCAAGAAATGCAAATTCACTATTTGGATTGTTTGGAATATCTTTTTCCTGGAAATGCAAATCCTTTCTCTCTCTCTCAAATTTTTGGGATAGTTTCTCTAAAATTTGATATGATTTTTTTTTCAACAATTTTAATATATTCTCTTTCAAAAACTTAAAATTTGAAATAGTTGCTCTCTCTAAAATTTTGAGATAGTTTCTCTTTCTAAAAATTTCCAGGTAGTTTCTCTATCTAAATTTTGATATGGTTCTTAATCTCTAAAATTTTGATATACTCTCTCTCTCTCTCTCAAACTTAAAATTTGATATAGTTTCTCTCTCTAAAAGTTTTGAGATGTCAAAAATTTTGAAGTAGTTTATCTCTCTAAAATGGGTCGTTTCCATGAATTGTCAATTCTACCTAATTTGGTGGAATTGAGATTTCCAAACTTTAGGCTTAAAATGAGCATTCAAGAATCCTACGAAATCTCAATTCCAACTTAAATGTTATACGATTGGCCGGCCTTTTCCAAGAAAAGTGACCCTTTGAAATCTGAATCCAAAGAACCAAACAGGCCTAAGGACACATCCTTTCACACTGTACAAAATTAAGATAAGACTCCCATTAGAGTTAACGACACAAAATACGAGAAGAAGAATATTTTTAGGTGTCCATCCATTGCTCAAAATAGTAAAATATCAACATTGAAAGGCCCAAAAATGAATATAAATAAAGAGAGAGAAGGAAATGGTGGTGAATTTAAAGAGCACGGCCTTTAATAATGTCCATGCTTAGCTCACTTGGATCTGTTGCTTGCAATTCCACTTGAAAGCCATCCAGCTCTCTCTTGAATCTATCCTTAGAGCTCGCATATAGCATCTTACTCCTCACCTTTGAAGTGTCTGGAGACCTGCAAAATACATATTTTTCATAGAAATTGTTCTACTGTGTGTGAGAGAGATGTATTGATAGAAACAAGGGTGTAGTTTGCATAAGGTTGCAATTTTAAACAATTAAATTAACATGCACATCCAAACTTTGGCATGATATATAATTTGGATATTTAAAATTCTTAGGTTGGTGCAAGGATCTATTTTTATCTCTAATTATAGAATTTTAAATTCAAAAAATGGTTTAAGTCGAACATAACTATAAATGCATAAAACTCTCGAAAATATACGGTTAAGATAATGTGTTGCACGATGTACTATTTTTAGGACTTAAAATCTCTTTTTTTCTCCATATTTATACATTTCGATGTCGAGATGATCAACTTAGATTGATTTTCCAACATCAAAATGCATCTTGGTTACATTTTAAGGTGTCAACCTTATAAAAACTTTTTCCTATAAAGTGGGATAGTAGTAGTAGTCGAGATCCTCACTAAAGTGAAGTATACAATGATCTATGATTGAAAAGTAATAGTTATAAGCATCATCACCGTCTAATCAGCAGGACATATGGTGATAAAGAAAGATAGGAAGTACATCATGACATGTTTCAAGTCATAGGTCCCACTCTTTCTCCATCAATTTCATCATCCGGACCACAGTGAATGCTCACGTGAAAAGGGTCACTCATTTTGGTTTATATTTGAAGGCCAAGCATTACCATCTGAACTTCTAATATCAAATGCACCACTGCATACCAAACTTGGTTTAATTTGAGTGCCAAAAAATTAGGGCTTATACCTCTGACCTATGTTCTCTTTCATACCACCCATGTGTCCATTGGGCTAAACACTAGATATCAAATCAACCATAAACTATCCAGAAAAGTTTTTTGAACTGGATTAGTGTAGGCCATCCGTTTCATGTGCGCATATATCTTGCTCTTTAATTTATTCATTTAAATTATTCATCTTTTTATGACGAGGTAATCTATAAAATTTAAGGTTGTTACAAACCCATACAACCCCTTTTCTTCTTGTTTAAAAGGAACGGCCATGTTTTTATGTCATTTTATCTCAAGTCAAGAAAAGTTTGGATTCTTTTTCAAAATTGTTTTCCAGGGAGGGTGTGTATTATTTCAACGCTCCTTTGGGCAAACCAAATGTACTCCCGATGGGATGAGTTTTAGCCCGACAAATGGTGTGTCTTTTCAAATTTTGATATCTCTTTATTCCTTTATATTAAGACACTATATTTAAGATTACTAGTTTCTCTAATGTGCGAAAGCTCTAGAACCCGACAGATTGATTTTCTGTAAGATAAAGAGCGAAAAAACACAATCAACCGCAAATAAAGATGTTAAATGGCGATAGAAAATCACCTTGGATGGAATTTGTCTTTTCCATTTTATTGGGTTGTTTGTTGTCACTACAAAAAGTGACTTATGTATAAACTAAAAAAAAGGCATTTTTTTAGCACTCAATTAATTCTTCTTGATTTTACTTTCTCTCTCTCTAAAAAGGGATTAAAGCACTTTTTGGCTATGTGAAAAAATGAAAGTAGGTGAAGAATGATTTCTTGTTCAATTTTTTAGTAGAAAAATTATATGAGATGGTATTGCTCATATCCTTGGATCATTTGAAGTGAAACACGAAGTAAATCATGATCTTTGGGTGATTTCAAGGTACCATTGCGATGAATTTCACCAGTTTTCTCCATTGAGATAACATTGTATTACCCTTTGTAAATTTATTTTTTGATAGTGGAATTACTTGCCGGCTTGCTCGTGGACATAGCCCGACATCGTGAACCATGTTAAATTTGTGTTAAGATTTGTCTCTCTATTTTTCTCTCATGATTATGTTTCCATTTCTAATTTATTTTTATTAAATTATTCCACACGATCTATCTTTTCTAACTAATACCCCCCCCCCCCCAACTCAAAAAGTGATATAATAGACCTTCGCGTACCTTCACCATACGAAAAAATCATTTGGACAGACCCCAATAATACTTTCGTCAGACCACGGTTGTTATTTGCCTGACTGCATTTCTACAATACCAGATTGCTTATTTAGACAGTGATACACCGGACCGTAAACTACTAATGCCAGACCACCCTACTCATGTATCTAAAATGCCGGACCGAGACCATGAAATGCCGAACTTACATCTTCAGTAGTAAAATCTTAGGAGCGAAGTACTGTAATGCCCGACCACGAGTAAGATAATGTCAAACTACATCCTCCCAGTGCCGGATAGATCGACCATAATGCGAGAACGAAGCTATGAAATACCAGACTTAACATCATTCAAGAAACACATGTCGGACCGCACATTGCAAACGTCGGACTGACCCCATTTCAGCAAGTAAATTGCCAGAGCACTACTTCAAATCGCCGGATTACCCACATTACAGTAAACATATCATCGGACTACGCACAAACACTGCCGGACAACTGCATCAAAATGCCGGATTGATTTTATTACGGTGCGCAAAACGCCGGACTGCACCCAAAAAATGTTGACCTACTTACGCAAACGCCGGATCGACGATCACAAAATCTTGGACTGCCTACGCAAATGCCAGACTGCCTATGCAATCACCAGACTGCCTACGCAAACGCCCTTTTTAACGTATAAGTTAAAACGAGGGGATAATTTTGTCTTTATTTCTAATTTTTTTAGGTTGGGAGGTATTAGTTAGAAAAGATAGTTTTTGAGAAAAATAAGTGAGGAAAGGTTAGGGTGGGGGTAGAGTGTCTAGAAAGTATATTTTAAGGGGTTTTCAACAATTTTCCCTAGATTTTTTTATTTCTTCTCACTTGCCTCCATATTTTTCGACCTCAAACCATGTACCCATCTATCTTTCCTCATATTTTTCTTCATATAAAGCTTAACCCTGTACACACTTATGCTCTAATACCAATTGTAGGGTTCTCGAAAACCCCTTGCTTATAGAACCAGGAATCCCAAATATCGGGATCCCACCCAAGATCGTGTACACAATTGGCTAATTGTGAAGTAGATGAATACAACTATAAATCTAGTGCAAGAAATAAAGCAAACATGAAAAGTACACTACAACAACACATGATTTACATAGTTCACCTTATAGGGTTACATTTCACGTCCTCGGCAAGTAGAAATCTATCATTACAATGAAGACTATAATATCAGTTAACAAGATATAATACATCTCTCTAAACATCGGTAAAAGACCATCACCGATCTACCTTTCTAAACCCTCTCTCCAGACTAGGCAACACCGCCATTCAACATCTTTCCCATAGATATACCGCTATTAGAAAGAGTTCCTTGAGAACAACCAAGAGATTTTCTCTCTTTAGAAGCGAAAATTTAACTATCCCAAAATCTCATGGGAATACCGCCTCTCTCTTGAAGCTATATCTCTCTCTTTTCAAGACCCATCTCTATCTTGGAGATCCCTTCCAAAGGGTTGACACTCACTGTGATGAGCATTATGCCTTTGTTTACTATTTTATATAGATATCATTTTCTTGCTTCTCAAAAATTTTCCTTTTCTTTTTAATAGAAAATATGGGTATAGTGATTTGGCTATCACCAAATCCAACAAAGGATTAGCAAAAAAAGAAAAGAGGGAATGAAATAATGCAAAAAAAAAAAAACAATAGGATTTTTATGTCGTTCATCATAGATTTGATAACATCCAGAGGTAAAGATGATTAATGGTTTTTCACTAATTGATAGAAAGAAAATTATAACTCTAATTAGGGAGAACTTTAGGAAAACTCAATCTCTTATTAAGTCTCTCTCTATACCCAATATTTCCATCCCATTTCTGCCTTTCTCTCACTAAACACCAACCCAATATAGAGAAAAAAATACCTAGATCGGTCTCTCACTTTCTTAATATTTAGGATTCTAAGCATTATCTATTGAATTTGGATTCACATAGGACCTCACCAGCATAAACTCCTACACATTTGTAAGTCGGTTAATAGTAATTCATGGTTAATAGGAAATGCCCTTATAATTAGAAGACTTGTGAAAGGAAAACAATCCCATAACTACTTGGGATTCAAGACAACTTAATAAATCTTCACCTTGGCTTGAATTCCAAAATAATTTTCATCAGCCACCTTCTCCACATTTGCCCTGATGGTCACTCGCTGACCAATATAATAATCAAGTTTAACCACCTCTTGAACTTCTATTACGGAACTGACTTTGTCAACATATCCACAACATTATTCTTAGTGTTGATCTTTTACAACAAAATATCAACCTTGTCTATTTTCTTATGGGTAAAATGATACTTGACATCAACATGCTTTGTCTTTGTATGATATACTTGGTTCTTTGCCAAATTTATTGCGCTCTGATTATCACAATAGATAATAGTCATACTTGTTGTAAGCTCAAATCACTTACAAGCTGTCTAAGCTAAATGTTTTATTTCACTGCACTTGGTAACATTTACGTATTTTTCTTCAGTTGTACACAAAGCAATCCTGGTTTGTTACATCGACCTCTAACGAGAGTTCCTACAAGTATAAACATATAACCTGTAATAGATCTTCTAGAGTCCAAATCACGAACATAATCAGCATCAACATAATCAATAACCTTGTCACAGAACTTACTGTTGTTGCAAAAAACCATACCCACATATAATATACCCACCACATGTTAATACTCCTCTCTTGTATTGGTTATATACTTGCTAACAACACCAGTAGCATAAAAAAATATCTAAACAGTTACAAACTACTATATACATGAAGCTTCCAACTGCATTGGAATAGGAAACATGAGACATGTTTACCTTTTTGGCATCTATACTTGGAGATAATGTTGCCAACAATCTAGATTGTACAGCAAGAGGAGTACCCACAAGCTTTGAATTCTCCATCCTGAAATTGGTGAGGAACTTCTCAATGTAATCCTTTTGTGATAACCACAATTTGCCAAACTTTCTATCTCTACATATGTCCGTACCCAAAATTTTCTTAAGCAAACCTAAATCTTTCATCTAAAATTCTCTAGCAAGTTGAGTCTTCAATTTACTAATTTCTAAAATAATATTCGCATCAATAAGCATACGTCTACATAAAGCAACAAACCTTCATGTTGAATCACATAAATCTATCTTCTAGCTCTCCATACAATAATATATTTTTAACATCAAGATGCTCTAACTCCATATCAAATAATGAAAACATGGCTAATAGTACCTGAATAGAAGTATGTTTCACCAGAGACAAGATCTTATTATATTCAACGTCTTCCATCTGATATAGCCTTTTACAACCAATCAAGCATTAAATCGATCCCCACTAGACTCATTTTTTATAAACTCATTTATATCCACTGACTCTATTATCTTTAGGTTCACAAGATTCCAATTACGATTCTACTAAAGATAGTTCATTTTCCATTTATAGCATCACTCCACCTGCTACTCTCAACATCTTGTTTAGCTTCTTAAAACTGGATCACTTTTAGCTTATGGTAGCCAAGCATATATCACCAATGCCCTCAAAATCATGCTGCACCACTAGCTTCTTAGATGTTTTACCAATTCCATCATAAGGTTCTTCCTTATTTGGTGTAACCTTCTCATGATCAACATTCTCTTTTATTATTTCATTAAGATTTTCTGAACACTTTTTGGATTATTTTCTAGAGCTGGGTACGTCACCTTAAATTTATCACTATTACTGCAATTTTCTTTTTCCAAACTCTTCTTAATAGACTTCAACATGGAAGACTCGTCAAATTTAACATCATAACTAATAATAAACTTAGGAGACTTAGAATCTGGGCACTACAACTAAAGCCTTAATTCCATCCACATAACCAAAGAAAACACATTTCTTTGATTTTAGACTCCACTTATCATCTTTCACACGAACATAAGCAAGACAACAAAAAATTCTTAAATAATAATAGTCAATAGGTTTACTAAACCATACTTCTTAAGGTGTCTTGCACTCTATTGTGGTAGAAGGTGACTTGTTAATGAAGTAGCATGCCATATTGACTGCCTCTAGCATTACATAGCATTTTTTGGGCCTTCTCTAGAAGTCTCCAGTTCATGCGCTTAGCAACTCTATTCTACTACTACGGTGTCTTTAAGTGGTATAGTGATAACTAAATCTTTTAATGTTAAAAAAATTCACAAATTCCATTGAATAATACCTTTCACTATTGTTAGTCCTCAAGCACTTGACATTCTTTCCAGTCTATCTCTTGACCTTAGCTTTCCAAAGTTTGAATGTGTTAGCTACATATACTTTCTCCTTTAATGTGTAAATCCTCATATTCTCTGATAAATCATCTATGAAGAAAATAAAGTAAAGTGATCCTTCTCTTGAGACCACTAATGAGGGCCACCTATATGTGAGCTAGTACTCTACACTACTTGCTATAGACACATTGTTCATAGAAGCCCAACTTACACTTCTTTAAGCCATTGGTCAATTGGTATTTGCTTAATTCTTCCATAGCTCTCTCACTTATGTGGCCCTACCGTATATGTCACAATTGAGTCAACTTGGGATCACCACCATCAAATATGGAAACTGCTGCCCTATCTATAATAACACTCTCAAGCAAGTCAAATAAATTCAATATAATATTTTTGCCTTTCCTCACAACCTGAGTATGGCTTAGAAATTTTAAGAGTCTACCTTCTCCAACAAATTTGTAGCTATGGGAGTCCAAGGCATCCAATGAGATAAGATTATTTTTCAGATTGGGAAAGTATCTTACATTAATCAGCATTCTCACGACTCCACCATACATCTTAATAATAATTGTATAAAAAGTGACACTTTTATAAGCTGCATCATTCTATATCAAAGCAGATGCAACATCAAGTCTCTTTTATGTGATAAACCAATCCTAATGAAGGCACATATGATAAAAACATCTCAAATCAAGAACCCACAAGTCTTTAGAATAATCATAATTTATCAAGATTGATAATATATTATTTGTTCCACTTTTCGAACTTTTATCAGCAATATTAGCCACATAAAGGCTCTATTTTCCTTCTTTATGAGCTTTTGACCATCCATCTTGATATGCCTCTTTTTCTTACGTTAATAACATGATACAGTATCATTTTCTGAATTTGGATTTCGATTTGGACCTACTCTCAATTTCATGTCCTCTCGCTTTCTATCAACCACACTAGCCAGAAAACCTTATACATATGGTTGAACGTTACCTAATCTCTTCCGCAAATTATTCGAGATAAGAGTTGAAGTCTCACCCTCCATCTTTATTAGAGTTTTTCCATAAAGTAGTGTCGTGATATGATGCTCATATGAATGAGAGATTGAGGACAACAAATTATGCTTATTCTCATCATCCATCTCAATACTAATATTCAATAATTGATTAAAAAATTTATTAAATTGATTCAAGTGCTCTTGGACATCCTTACCTTCATTTTTCCATAGGGTGTACAGCTCTTGCTCTGAATACAATAAATTTGTGAGGGACTTCGTGATGTACAGGCTCTCAAGCTATAACCAAAGGCTTGTTGCCATATCCTCATCGACAATGTTTTACATCACATCACTTTATAAAGGCAATCAAATAGTGCTCATAGCTCTCATATCTAAGTTTTCTTAGTTCCTCATCCCATAGGGTCTCTGGTTATTTTGTCTTTCCTTACAAAGCTTTGTGTCGTCCTTGATGCAATGCTAAATCTTGAACATTGATTTATAAAGTTCCAAAGATGATTTTGCTATTAATTTTTCCTTCTTGAACTTTGCATGCAAAATCTTTATTGTCATCATGACAACCCCAAACTGGGCTTTGATACCCCTTGTCGTGGGTGGAAGCTCAAAGACCTAATGGGTTGATTTTTGACAAAGTAAAGAATGATAAAACTCAACTAGCCATAAACAAACAATAATCAAGAAAAACAAAGCAGTAAAGAAAAAAGAAAACAACAACATGATTTTATGTGGTTCGTTACTATTGTGTGACTACATCCACAGGCAAAGCCGATCTACACTTTTTAACTAATCAATAGAAAAAAAAAATTATAAGATGACTTTTATCTGAGACAAATAGTGATAAACTCAATATCACATAAAGCCCCTCTATCTACAATTCTATCTCTCTACACCCAAGGCTTTCCTCGCTTCTTTTATTTTTTTTTCTTTTTTTTTCTCTCTCTTTTTTTTTTGTTTTTTTCTCTCTTTTCAAGACAACCTAATATAGAGAAAAGAAAAAACCCAAAAATTTACCTATACGAGTCTCTCACTTTCACAACTTTTAGGATACCTAACGCTTTTTGTCAAATTTGGGTTCACTCGACTATCCTGATCCAAATAGGGTCTCGATTCAAGACAACTTTACATTCTCAACTTACTCTTTTGGTAAGGTTTGCACTCACTTTGAATTTGGAATGTAGAGTTGCAATCATTTTTTGGGTAATTTTGTAACAGGAATCGAACTTGAGATATAGCATTGTTAACTATAGGCTACTAACGACTAAAACCCAAGCTCCATTCCTGTGATGTTGGAATCATGAACACCCTTGATCAAAAAACAATGAATGGTAGTAGATCATCTCTCAAAATGATGGTCACAAAAGCCTCCCTAAGAGAGAGCACCATAAATCTCTCCTATATATGCATGAGAGAGGATTTTCTTATAAAATTACAAAAATCCCCCTTTGACTCAGCTTTCTTTAGAACCTCCCCCCCAAACAACATTTTTATCACAACTTTTACCCCCAAAAAAAGCTTTTATGGCAAAGCCCCCCCCCCCCCCCCCCCCCCCCCCTCCCTTCAAGTAAAAAAAAGTCATAGTTTGGAGGACCGGAACCCATACCACATTAATTGCCAGACCGCAACAACAATCTGCCAAACCGCATGCAACTTATGCCAGACCGAGGCCTCATAGGGTTGGATCAACAAAACTACCAGATCACAACAACAATCTGCCGGACCGCATTTACAAGTGTCAAACCGACGACATTCAACGACGAAGGGGAGGGAATTTTGGTCCAAAGAACTATGACTTTTTTACTTGGGTGATATTTATAAAAGTTTGTTTTAGAGTAAAAGTTGCAATAAAAAAGTTGGTTGGGGAGAAGTTGTAGAGAAAGTTGAGTCAAGGGGGGTTTTTATAATTTTCCATTCCCTTTTTTTTTTTTTTGTTAAGATATCCATTCGTGAGAGAGGAAATCTTTTTTTTTTTTTTTTATGAGAGATCTAACAGTTGCATACCAAGCAATGAAGAAGATCTTGCTCTTTTGGCAATTCTCATCTGTGACAAAGTCGAAATCGAAAACCGCATATCGACATTCATTTGGAGGGAGGGACGCAGCGAAGTCATCATAGGTATCGTTTGGCATACCGATCTTCTCCACTGTCACCTGTTGTATCTTCTCCTCGATCTTGAACACTATGAACCTATAGCTCCTCTTTGCCTTCAATTCCAAAAACCTCTGCTGACAATCGTCATTTACCGCCATGCCCGACGCAGAATTCGCCTATCAAGAAAACAAAATTAGAAATCATGTATAATTAAGATCACCTCATCATGACAATGAATCTATGTTGTTTTCTTGTTCTTAATTTGATGTTGTGAGGTGTTCTATAACTTGTTTCACTCTTTAGATCTCACAGAATCACCATTAGAATGGGATATAGCTTTGATGATATCCATATTCTTTTATGGCTGCAATGAATTTATAGGATTTTTCTCTCTCAATTGAAAAGACTTGAAACCTTTGTCAATAAACTAAAAAATATTATCTCCCAATTAATCAAATAAAGAAACAATAAGAAAATAAATGGAAAGAAGGATGTTGGAATCCCAAGAACTCACCATTGTTGCTTTCTCCTCAGTAGGAACAGGTGAAGGGAGAGAGAAGAAAGAAAGAGAGTAGAGAGAAAAAGAGAGGACGGGAGAGAAAAGGAAGAATTTGGGCCTTTAAGAGAGAGAGAAAGAGAGAGAGAGAGTTGATGGAAGGCCGGCATGCGTGGGGTTGAGGCTGGGAAAGCCCTGTATTTCTCTCCCCACACAAAGTTCGTTAGTTTTGCATGGGCTAATTCTAGCCTAGTAAATTTCTAAGGACTACACTATGATCCTGTGACCACAAGTATATTGCTTTCTCTATTATATTTGTAAAAGTATGGATTCAAGGAGAGTGTGCCAGATTTATTTTCAAGTGGTCCTCTTTCAAAATCATCATTTCCTTATAAAATTTCAGCTATTTACAACTTAGAAAATTAAAATTAAGAGATTTGATGGTCCCACAAAAGTACGTTGTATAAAACACTGAGCTAGGAGTAATTCTAAAATGTAACCTACTCAACCTAAGAACCTAAGAAGAAAGTGGGTGAGATAGGCAAATGGTACCCTCCTTCTCTTATACAAGTTGGGCGTACTTGTAGATTTTGACAGGAGATGTAGTTTCCGTATTAAAAACCCCACGAACATTAGTTTTAATTATGAAATTTAAAATTTAAAATTCTAAATTGAGTGAATCTGTAAACATTTAAAAATCTTAAAAATCGACGGTCTCTTAAAAGTTCTTTTTTTATTATATCTATACGTTGGTGATTGACTAAATCTCTAACAAATGTAGTATACATATAGAGGAAAAAACTATTTTCCTTGTAGTATATAGAGGTCACAAGCACCTCTAACCAATAGGTACAAATCCAATCTGACAATAAGGATTTGTCGGTTCCAAGTGTACTAGCCGTCTCATTTTACATCGAACATTAAGATTAATTGTGACGTCTTTGTATTAAATATAAATAGTCTTGTTTCATGCTTTTTCTAGCTGGCCATAACCAACACGTCTACAAGCCAAAAAAAAGCTTGAAACTATTTTGGCCTAGCCAGGAAAGACGTTTGGGCTCGGCCCAAATGAAAGCCCCAGCCCAGCCCAATTAGAAGCTCTTTTTGTTTTGTTTTAAGATCTTTATTCTCAAACTTTTTTTGTTTGTAGTAAGCCCAAAAACATTATGCTATAATATTTTAAAAACTTTAAAACCCTTAAAAGACATTGGAAAATAAAAAATATTAGGAAGAAGGGTGAGCATAAGTGGCCACTAATCCACCTCATTTCATCACCCCAACGGCCCCCCTCTCTCTAAAACCCCATTCTTTCTCTCTCTTAAATATGTTTTCTCAACCCACCACCCTTTCTCTTTTTTTCTCTCTAAAACCCCATTTTCTTTCTCTCTCTAAAAACTCATATTCAAAAACTTTAATCTATTTCTTTTTCCAAATAAAAAAGCTTAGGGAAAATATAGAATGAAACCATTTGCCTTTGATACAAAGTAATCACATTAATCTTGACCATTAGATGTGAAATTGGGTGACTGCAATTATTCTATTGACCAAGCTCAAACTTTAAAAGAAATTTTCTCGAACGTTGGGACACATCCAAGCTATCAAATTTCATATCAAATGGTTATAAAGAATTGTGACCACCTTGTATTAAAGGTAAATAATCTCATTGTATACCGACAATCCCAAAAATTTATGTAAGATTGCAACATTAAAATGTAGAATTAAAGATGTACTTCAAAAATCCATCATAAAAGGTTGTTTGGATATTGGAAAACCCTCTAATTGATCATCTCAACATCGAGATGATCAGTGGAGTTTCAGAGATTAGCAGTTGATGATGAATTGGAGGGTACGTAAATGGAGTGTGTGAAGAGAGAGAAAACGTTCAGGAGTTGTGTAGCGAAGATTGTTATACAAATGGAGGTGGGTCAAGGGATGAGGAAGAGAGAGAAGAGGAGATTTAAGGGGGAAATGTTAGATAGGGGTGAGAATTTACCCATCCTAAACTCGGATTTCGGACCTTATTCAGATTTTGGTTTGGACCCAAAATTTGGATATGAAATTTTGATCCATATCTAAAAATTAGATCTGAATTAAATTTTGAATTTGATCTGGGTATAGGTGGTTCCGATTCGCATCCAGATCCAAATCCAATCCAATTTTTTAAGGGAAATGACATTATGGGATCCTCTCACACCCATGTGTATATGATTTCAAAAGATCACTATTAAATTTGGCACATATCTCTAAAAAAGTCAAGTTGATATTCTAGATATACGTGTCAAATTTAATGGCGATCCTTTGGAGTCCTACACACTTAGGTGTGGGAGGGTCTCATAAGATCATTACTCTTTTTTTTAATGAGAAATGATCCTATGGGAGCCTCCTCCACCCATATGTGAAGGACCCCAAAGGATCGCCATTAAATTTGGCGCGGATCTCTAAAAAAATCAAGTTTCACACTCATGTGATAACTTTTTTAAAGATCCGTATCAAATTTAATGATGATCCTTTAAGGTCCTACACATATGGATGAGGGGGTGTCCTGTAGAATCATTACTCTTTTTTAAATAGTAAATTTTTATTTTATATATATATATATATATATATATATATATATATATATATATATATATATTAATGTAAAAAGTTTCTATACTTCCCTTATAGCATAGAAGATCTATGCTTCTCCTACCATCTACGCTTCCAATTTAGATCAAGAGAGCCACTCATTGTTTGATTTTAGATCCAATGTCTCAAAGTATTGTATTTTTAGTTTTTTTTTATACAGATTGTATGAATATGGCATTTGGTACGTGCCATCTTTTCATTGGGGTTCACCTATGAAAAATATTTAACTAATTTTTTTATAAAATATAATGACCAAAATACCCCTTGAAACTTTCAAGGGTATTTTGTTTATTTTATTTTATTGAAAATATTTTTTAATATTTTTTGCTAGTGGGAGTTTAATAGAGGATTGGACGTCCAAATTTGGAGTCAAAATACTTTATAAAAAAAAATTAAAAATAAAATAGTGTAGAGACATGACATTGTGATTGGGGCAATCTTAGCCTTCCATTCAGAATGGATGGTTGGATAAGGGAAAGTATATAAGTTTTTTTGCTGCATGGGAAGCATAGAAAGCTTGCCCTTTTTTAATCGTATATATATAATCTGGATCGATGTAAGGATCTAAATCCAAATATCCAGTATTCGATTTGCACCAGGATTCGGATCCAGCCGCGATCCAACCCGTTCTCACCCCTAATGTTAGAGAGAGGGGGGAGGGTCTTTTTTGTTGCCCAAAGCCCAAAATCAGCCCGAGATGGCCCAAATTCCTAACCTGGCCCGGACCATTGGCAACCCTTTTCACAAGTGAGTTTATCAGACACTCTTTTGATCATATTCTCTTCCAACTCTTTCCAAGAAGGCCTCATTTTCCATTCGACCCGCGTTTTCCACTTGATTTGATGAGCAAGTGAAAAATAACTTCACCAAATTTTGTCTAGCGTTCCATATGTGGACTTTGTGGACATATATGAAAGGGGGCAATCTACTATTTGCACACTATACCCTATTTTTTATTCTCTGTGTCGATTTTCAACTATTATAAAAAGTTTATATAAGGTGTCAACCTTACACTGTACAAGTAAGGTACATCTAGAAAACCCACTAGAGAAGGTTGTTCCTATGTTGGGAAACCCTCAACTAGGTTATCTCAACCTTCATATTCATAGACATGAAATAATGGGGATTTCTAGTCCTAAAAATAATTCAACTTCTAACACATTATTTGACTCGTGCTTTTCACGCGTTTTCAAGTGTTTATAGATATGCTATCACTATTTCTGAAAATTTAAATTTCATAATTGGGAAAAATAATAATTTTTCATATCATTACAAGGTTTTGCAGCACTGAAACTGCATTTTCAACATAGTTTTGAGGTACACCTTACTTCAATAGTATACAATTGACACCTTATACAAACCTCACCCTTATAAAAAAAACCGACAACTACCTTTCTCATCAATTTGTGGAGTGTAATAAATATATAGATGACATATACTATGTTCCTGTAGGAACAAAGTGTGCATCTCCTCCCTCGTTCAGAACACTTACTTCAGAGAATTTTCTTAGTCCCAATTTTTGGGAAATACATAACAACTGCTAGATAATTATTTTTAAAAGAAAAATTGTTGAACTTTAAGTTTTGTGACACTTAGATATGGCCCTTAAAAAATTGGACGTCTTCTATTTAATCTTGAGGCATAAGTTTTTTTTCTAGCACTTAGAGAGTTTCTTTTGGAATTATGTTCTTTATGGAGATTATCTATGGGTTGTAAAAATTACATTCCAATCTCTAGGGAGAAAATGGATAGTAGTCTCCTATGGGAGGAGGTAAATCTTTTGGCAATGTAAAAGTGGTGCGTAAGAACATTGCAGGCACAAAGAACAAAGGAAAATCTATAAACCACCAAAAATCCACAAAAGAAATCAATTCGCCTACACAAGATACAAGATCCACGAGGTTGACCAATTTGTTTGATTACATCCATAGGTGTGAACTTTGACTACTTTCAATGTGTCCACAGTCATGTCCATAAAGAAGTTAAGAATAATATTCCCTTGAATTTTACATATGAGGAATGACTTCACAAAGAGTGGAGTTACATAGAAATATATTTAAGTTCCACAAAAATAATAATAATAATTGAAGAAGAAGAAGAAAAGAAAAGAAAGGACTCATCATTTGCTTAAACTAATCCACTCTTCCAAAATATTGATAAGAAGAACCCCCAAGCATACAAGACTAGTGACTGACAAGAGGAACAGTGCTTAAGTTACATGGCAAGTCACACAATGCCCCTCTTGTTCTTTGTAAAGATAACTTTCCAAGTGAGTGCTTGATGTCTTGCAAATGTTTTAAGGCATCTCTCATGTTCATCCGATCTTTTGGTGAACCCACGGAACATAACAGCCCAACAGCTATAATGGACACAAGATATGGCATCATCTGATTTTGCCATTCCAATCCCCTGCCGTCCTCAAGCAACCCTGTGTCAACAATTTCCATCAATTGATCAGGATATGCTTTACTCACAAATTCATAAAGGCTCAATCCATTTGGGAACATGTCACTGGTGGGCCCCTTTCCGGTGAACATCTCCAACAATAGAATTCCAAAACTATAAACGTCTCCACTTGTAGACGCTTTAACACCGAATCCATACTCTGCACCAGTTGTAAATACCTTGAAATTCGCTATTGTTATGAAATAAATCAATTTCAAAGCAAGAAAATTGTTTCAAAATAAAATTGGATGGATGAAGCTGGTTAACATCAAGAGTGGGAAAGTTGTTACCTGGAGGTATATATCCTATGGACCCTTTGAGTCCCAGTGTGCTACTCTGATTCTCTAATGGAGTTAGAGGAGAAAGGATTCGAGCTAAGCCGAAGTCCCCAACATGCGCGGTCATGTCTTTGTCCAAAAGAATATTGCTAGGTTTCAAATCACAATGCACAACGGGCGTCGGGCAATCATGGTGTAGATAATCCATTGCAGAGGCTACATTGATCGCAATGTTCAGCCTCTGTAAGAGGCTTAGGTTCAAACTGCGGTTTAGAATTTCACTAAGCATAACTAAATGAGTTGTTGGGTGGAGCCACTGATCCAAGCTACCATTTGGCATAAACTCAAACACCAAGGCTTTGAAGTCACCACCTTTGAGATCACGGCTTGTGCAACAAGTGATTAACTTAACAAGATTCCGATGCCGGATACTACGAAGGGCTCTACATTCTGCATCAAAACTCTTGAAATCTCTACGGTGATTTAGATGGAGAACCTTAATCGCAACAATAGTTCCATCACTAAGGCGTCCCATGTAAACCGAGCCAAAACTGCCAAAGCCAATCAAATTATCTATGTCAAAACCATCGGTTGCAACATAGAGCTCTTCGTATGACACTTTTTTGTATTGCCTTATGGGTGGCACACTGAGAGGGAGGTGGCTTCTTAGTTCCATTCTTCTGATCAACACTAAACGTGCACATGATAGCAAAGCCAGGATAGGCACCACAATGGCAAGGATCACTGTTTCCATTCTTTTATCAGAATGTCTTTTCTGAGAAAATTGGTTGGGGCAAGCATGAAGTTTCATAAAATTTGCACCCCCATAGAGCTTGTTGTTGCCTCCAAGTAAAACTGATTTAGGATCCTTGAGTATCCCATGCTGTGTAACCTCTCCTTCTAAGTTGTCGTATTCCAAATATAAGCCGATCAGATGTGGAAGATCTTGTAGATAGTTTGGAATCTTCCCCCTTAGGTGATTCCTTTAAAGATCTAGCAGTTCGACTCTCTTGAGATTCTTAAACGACATCGGAATCGTTCCTTTCAATAAGTTGCTATGCAGGTCCAACATAAGGAGTTGTGAACAGTTTCCTAAACGTGTAGGCAGTTCACCAGAATACTTGTTTATCGACAATTGCAATGAACTTAACTGTTGAAGTTGTCCAATTCCTACTGGAAAGCTGTTGGACTTAAAATTTAACAATCTCAAGCTAACAAGGTCTTCAATTCCAGGTGGGATGGCTCCACTGATATCATTAAAACTCAAATCAAGAGTCTTTAAGTGACTCAAGCGACCAATCTCCTTTGGGATTTTGCCCTAGAAAAAATTGCCACTAAGCTTGAGATTGGTGAGGTAGGAGAGATTACCAATGTGAGGACTGACAGTGCCGTTAAAGTGAAGCCCAACCACTTCCAATCCAACAACTCTCTTCTTTTGCCGGCTACATGCGAGTCCTTGCCAATCACATAAGGGAACACTCGCATTCCACAAGCTCAAAGGCTCCATAAGAAGCACGACCTATTTCTCTCTTAAAGTGGTAGAGAGATAATTCATCTGTCAAAAAAATCAAGGCAGTGAGCTGTGCCTCTAGACTGATCGCTTTCATCGAAAGGCACGCAACAACCAGGGCAACAACAGCAAAATTTGGTGATGGATAAAGAGATAGGATCGCCACCTCAAAGTTTTCTTCAATTCAATATAGGCACGATGCTTGAATCTCCTGTGAGTTCAAAGAAGATGCTTGAAACTCTTGTGAGTTACATATCGATTGCATTAAATAAATGAAAATGGATGCTTGAATCTCTTGTAAAAGAGATTGTATTCAACAAATGAAAGTGGAGACTATGCTTTCTCATTCATCCACAGACAATTTAGAAATCCCATCGAAACTTGGAGAGACTAAGACATCCCAGAGTCGGTCAATAATTAGGACCATCTAAATTATCAAGGGGCTTGTCACTTCAACTTGGAAAATGCCTTCACCGTGTGGAAAATGGAGATATATTCAAGGTTCGGACCAATTTTGAGATCCTCATTGGTCTAGTGACGGGTCCGATATGATAACATTGATTAAGAAGGCTTTTGTCTCAAGGCCGAAACTGTTCCGAGACCGAAAGTTTCAAATTAATTTCGAACCGCGGGGAAGGGCATTATAGACATTCTCACTGTTGGAGACAAAGGTTTTGGTGCTCTCTCTCCCTTTGAAGCCTCCATTGCTCTCACTTTTTGGTTCCCTCTTTGATTTTTAGGTCTCTCTCTCCACCCCTTGTGTGTCTTTGTTATCGTTTTTCACTGTCTCTCACAGTTGTCTGTGTTCTTAAATTATTTTTGGCTTCCTCTCGGTTTAGCTCCTATTTATTTTGATCTTTATTCATTTTTCTACATTTTTATCTTCTTCATCATTCTAGAATCTAGACATTATAGTGAAAGTCGTATGTTTAATTCATTCTCCTATCTTCCTTTTTCTTTTTTGCTTTTATAGATCTTAGAATCAAACTAAGAAAAAAATGGATCAGATCCAATATTCATAGAAATTTTTTGATGGTACCCACGAATACGGGTTCTCTCTCTCTCTTCTACATTAAGTGCAAATCGGTAAGAAAAGTGTTCCTTATCAATTACTTCTAGACACATGCAAGAAAAACTATTGGAAAAGTGTTCTATGAGTAAGTGGGTGCAAGAGCCCCGCGAATTCTTCAACGTCAATATTTAAGATGGAAGTTGTAGAAACGAAAAGTCAACCACAACGCAAAGATATATGTGGTTCAGCAACGTGCTTACGTTCACGGGAGATGAGAGCTTATTTACTGGCAATGGAGAATAAGCTTACAATAGCTCTCTTTTCCTCAGGTCTCTTTCTTATCTCTTATTACTAAGAAATCACCGTTTTTCCCTTAACTCTAAAAAAACCTATCACAACAATATATATCTTCCAGATAAATTGTATAAATTACCGAAATACCCCACATATATATATATATATATATATATATATATATATATTGAATCTTAGATATATCAAATCCCATGTACGGATATCCGAAATTTTCCTCGGAGGACTGTCACCCTCAAATCCCGACAGGGCCGAGTCAACCGAGTCTATCTGATCGAACACTCCTCCGGGCTTTTAACGATCCTCCGGAGTCATCATTTTAACTCTACATTGACAAATATATTTCTTCACGTTAACATAAGACCCAAAAGGAGCACATTTTAAAGTTTCAAATTTTCTTTTTTCCATATCTATAATCAGCTTGGCTTAGAGGATGAATCCCTGAAATTTTGTGCCAAAAATCTATCTTTAAGGTAAATTTTAGAGAGGGGGCACAATGTACATATGAGTTGGCTGACCCATAAAAACCCCATCCAAAATTATTTGGTTACTCTGGCAACCAAAGCCAGCTTGATATTCTTCCCTCCACCGTCACAAAAGAGCTAGTGTACTATGCTCCTACTGATCTGCATTGTGAATGGGTGCGTTTTCTTCTGCATTGTGAATGGGTGCGTTTTCTTTAGAGCCAAGGCTCTAAACAATCAAAGTAAAGCGCACTTTCAAATAGTGTCGAGAAACGTAGTTTCAATACTAAAAATCTTTGTGATAGTTTTAAAATGTTTGTTAATCTTTAATTATAAAATATAAAGCTTAAAAAATAGTGTAAATCGATCAAATCTATGAAAACTTGAAAATTGACGGTTCAAAAATATGTTACAATGCACTATTTTCAAAACTTAAATTTCATTTTTTTTCTCATGTCCACACATATTGATGTCGAAATAATCATTTTAAGGATATTTGAGCATCAAAACAGCCCCTTCTAGTGATTTTTTTTTTTAATGTGGGCTCTAATTTGATTGTTTAGAGCCTAGGCTCTATATAAACTTTTTCCATTATGTATTCACTAGGTTTGACAAAACATTTACTTGAGAGGATTCTTGAAATTACGAATTCATATTAAAATCACCTAATGAGTGTTTTTCTACCCTTGGTAGGAATTGAGTTTAGAATGTAGCGTTGCAAATCATTATGTGCTAACCAATTAAGTCCGAGCTCTTTTCCGATGGGCTCTATTCAATATGATGAAATTATTTTTTAGCACCGTCAAATTTCAAAAACACATTTTGAAGTTGGTGTCTTGGCAGGGGGAGGTTATATCCTCAAATTTTGGGTTATAAGAAAGTTCCTAAATGGATTTGTACTCAATACGGTGAATATCTGAAATGCGCCGGTAGAAATTTAAAATCTTTTGTCATTATAACAAAAGGGGGAAAAAATTAATATCTTCTTATGTTGTTAATAGATTGGCACTAGGTGGTATTGTGTTCACAAGTTGTGGATGCTTAAAAGGTGCGCAAGCACCTTTCAATTGTCTAGATTGAACCAGCCTCATTCAAGGGCGGCCAAAAATAAATTTTATTTTTTATTTTAAATATTTAAAATTATATTAATCTGAAATTTGGTTTTCGTTTTATTTTTATAAGTATAACTAAATAAAATAAATATTTTGATTAAAATAAATTTAGAGGTATTTTGATTATTTTAATTAAAATATTATTTAATTATTTTTATTTAGTTCACTTTATAAAAATAAACCTATACTCCCAAAATTAAGATAAATATTTTATTTAAATAAAAATAACAAATAAAATATAAAATTACTTGATGGCCGTTAGATATGACCTTGTGAAATATCAACCATGCAAAATCAATCTATAACCATACATTTTGGAAGCAGTCTACCAAGACACGAAAAATTGTTTCATGCAGATTGAACCGCATTTCTTCATATGCGGTCCAAAGGTATTAAGCATCCATCTTAAAGATGGATGCAAATAGGTAATCCACCTAAAAACAATTGAAACTAATAATCCACATGTTTTCCTAATAGAATTATTATTTGTAATTTTTAAAAATTTATTTATTTATTTATTCATATTCATGATCTCTATATTAGTGATTACTTATCTTTAAAAATTAAGTCAAAAAATCCATCTCAAAAATAGATTTTAAGAGGCGCCTCATTTCTACAAGGACTCGTAGAAACCGGAACTTGAGTTGCGGACGCATCAAAACCCTTCATGTACAGCGGGAGAGGGAGAGCCTCCCTACATTAGAGAAAGAGAGCGAGTGGGGACATGGGATTTGATGTCAAATAGGAAGATGGTGATCCAACAACTACCGATTCCCACCCGTTTATAAACTCATGTCATTAATGGCATAGTTATATAAGGGTAAATATAAAAAAAAGATCATTTACGTTTTGGGATAAGGAGGTCGTAATCATTTTTATCTATTGGCGTTCAAATTGGGTGGTTGTGAGTGTGTCATTGACTAACTTCAAATTTTTTAAAAAAATTTCTTGAACTTTGTGATAACACTCAAGCTATATCCAAATTGAAATTGGTTGACTTGAGGTATTTGTAACCTCCTTGTAACAATCCCTTTATACCATGAAACCATTTACTTTGGTTATAAGAAGATGAGATATTTTATCTTTCTTACAAACAAGTGCTCTTAGCCACTAGGTGTTAAATTGGATGGTTCGGGGTGTGTCATAAAGTTCGAATTTTTTTTGGACTATTAAATCTAGTTAATGATATGCTTATAACCAGTCGATTGAAATCTAAAGGTCAAGTTTGATTGTGACATCCTTGTGTTAAAAATAAATGGTTTTTATGTTCTAACGTACCCTGAGTTTATTTTAAAGTCAATGAAATTTTGTAGCAACCTAGAAATGAATTTTAGAGGTGGTATTTGTCCAGCCCTTCCCTAAGCCCAAGCCCAGCCCTAGTCCCTACAGGACCGGCCCTAACAAGGGTAAAGAGGCCTTGGCCTAGGGCCGGTGTGGCTTTGACAGGGGGAAAGAGGCCCTGGGGCAAGCCTAGCCCTGGCCCTATGAGGTCCTGGTGTCACGCCCCAAGAATTTACAATACTGATATTCCGGAGATGTGACAGTCAAAACATATATACATCTCTTGATAGGACAAATTTCCAGTGGCGAATTCTTACAAAGTAACAAAATAAAGTTTAAGCACAACTACAATATCTTCCTGAGTTAATCCTAATGAGCACTCAAAATGAAACCGCAGTTATCATGAAAAAAAATATTTACCATAATTTGATGAGTTTGGCTACTCAGTAACTGATCATCATAATCCTAAAAATAATCATGGTTGAAAGATATCAATATTTTCAAAAAAGATATCTATTAACAGAAATGCATTAACAGTTTCACTTTTAAAAATGCATAATTAAGTATAATCCGAATATTTGAAATGTATATAACATTTTAACAGCAGTGTATAGTTCAAAGGATTTCACAAAATACCCTACTGACGTCCCAAGTAGTCACCTATATACCCCATTAGCGTTCTGATGGGTCCACTTAATCCCTATCGGGGTCTCAGATAGGTCTACTTAATCCCTACAGGTCCACTTATACCTCACCGGCGTACAGGATAAGTCCACTTAGTCCCTACCGCCGTACCGGATAGGTCCACTTATACCTCACCGTCGAACCGGATGAGTCCACTTGCATACTTAAAGTATTTCTAAATCTCCTTAAACATTCGAAAGCAGCAATATCATGTACTCAACATATTACTGAAGTTATTAATATGAATTTCACTAAAACCATTAATAACAGTCACTTTCAATAACATTTCAAAAATAACCAGTCAAATATTTTGGGCTCAAATTTAGAAAGGTAGCAGTTCATAAAGACATTCTAGCATAATTTCCTATCTAATATGTATAGAAAAACTCTTATAAAAATTCAAGAATACGGAATTATCACAATTTATGGGATGTATATTCGTATATAAACATTTCACAGACAATGCTATAATCAAATGCAAAAATATCAGTTTTCAGATAATAAGGCAGTCATTTGCACATGAATTTTACAATGTCTAAATATTCAAAAACAGTAGAAAGAAATCTCACAATTTTAGTAAAAGCATAACTATCACATTTATTTCTAATAATATTATTTCTAAAATTTTCTAACAATAGACAAGAAAAATAAATAAATAAATTTATTTCTAAGAATTTACAGCATTTAAAATTTCTAATATCATAATTTTATTAAAAATATTATTTTTCAAAATAATGAGGTCGCTTGCACATAAAATTTATCGCGCCTAAAATTCATGATAATACGTAGAAATAAGTATTTCATTTCATTTTAAAAAAAAACAGATTATTTTTCTAGATAATGAAATCACTTACCTAAAATATTTGAGAGGGAGCTTCCGATAAAAATTCGGCTAGAGAGAGCTCACTGCGTTTCGACTAGAGAGAGAAAGATCTCAAAAATTTTCTAAGGTGGGAGTCCTCACCTCTCCTATTTAAATTCTTAAGACACCTTATTATTTTATCTTGTTAAGTTACACCTCATACATGAGGTGTAACAATATATTACACCTGAACGTTTAAAGCCCACGTCCACTAAAGGACGTCGCAAGGTAGCCAAAAACTTAAACCAAAATCTTTTTAAAGTAGTGATGGTCCCTAAGGATCATCATGCTCATATGGACCATCACTTATTAAAAGTTTCCTTTTTTTTTTTAGTTTAGGATTGTTGCACCTGGTTTGGTGGGGCCAAGCCGAAATGCCCTACCCTATTTTACATCGAGCCTAGGCCTAGCCCGTCCCTTTCCTTGGGCCATGGTAGCCCGACCTTTTCCTTGGGCCAAACTTTTTGGCCCTAGCCCTTAATTTCTTAGGGCCGGGCTGACTAGGTGAGGTTGGGCAAATCAACCCATTGCCAGCCCTACTAAGAATTTCAATCCCCGGCAAAACTAATCCAAGACATTTTTGCAGGGAGCTCCGAAATTTAGTATAGGGGTAGTTTATAAATTTTTTTTATCTTAAAATAAATTTTTATATTTATTATAGATATATAATAGTAAGAAGTATGAATATACCAAATTCAAGCTTCATCCAATGTATAAGAGATAAAATTTAAATACACTTTACGTTCTAAAAAAAATAAGACTTAATTGTAACTCATGAAATATATTGGACTATTTTAAGTATGGAAAAAATTTATATAAGGTTGCAACTTTAAAATGTAGAATTACATATGCACATAAAAAATCCACCAGAAAATATGGTTTTAATGTTGAAAAAACCCTATAATTGATCATCTCGACATCGAGATGTATGACTATGAAGAAAAAAAGATTTAGAGTCTCAAAAATAGTACATCTTGCAATACATTTCTAGATCATCCATTTTCAAGATTTTCATATGTTTATAGATCTGCTTGATTTTAACCATTTTTTTAGTTTAAAATTTTATAATTAGATATGAAAATAGATTTTGAGATAATCCTAAGAGTTGTTTTTCACCAAAATTACATGTTATGATAAAATTTGGAGGTGCCCCTTAATTGGATTGTTTAAGATTGTAAACTTATGGAAACCACACCCTTAAAATATACGGGAAATTTATCACAGGTTGGGTAATAACTTGAATTAATATTACGGTATTTTAAATAATATAAAACCTAAGCCTAAGCCATATTATATGGGATTTTAAATTACGGTACTTTAAATACAATAAACTTAACATATTTTGGTGGTATTTATCCTGATAGCATTTATCCTTA
Source organism: Amborella trichopoda (assembly GCF_054954075.1). Lineage (NCBI taxonomy): Eukaryota > Viridiplantae > Streptophyta > Magnoliopsida > Amborellales > Amborellaceae > Amborella > Amborella trichopoda. Next base: position 33,865,238 of record NC_142342.1, read on the forward strand.
ACGGTTACTTGTTGATAAATACATCACATAAACACCAAATCTTTTCATAATAAAAAAATATGAACACGAATAACCTTATCAATATATATCTTTAAAGATAGATGGCATATTTAGGTGGTATCTATCCGTATTTATCCTTATATGTTACTTGTGGATAAATACATCAAATAAATACCAAATGTTATCATAATCAAGAGATATGAACACCAATAACCTCATATATATATATATATATATATATATATATATATATATATATATATATATATATATATATATATATATATATATTGATGGGTATCTAATGTATATACATATGGTAGTTAAAATGGCTGTTGATATGGCTCAGGTTTTATGGCGAGGGAACTTTACAACTTTTTTTATCTTCGAGAAAAGTTTATATAGAGCCGAGGCTCTAAACCATCAAATTAGATCCTACCTAATATTTTCAAATTGATAAGCTCAACATCATGCACATGAGAAAAAAATGGATTTCAAATTTTGGAAATTGTGTATTTTATAATGTATTTTTGGACGGTCAATTTTTTAGATTTTCATAGATATATCGATTTATAATACTTTTTAAGTATTAAATTTTATAAATAAAAATAAAAACATATTTTAAAGCTATCATAAAAATTTTCAATATTGAAACCACAATTTTCAACACTATTTGAGGATTGCCTCTAATTTGATTGTTTAGAGCCAAAGCTCTATACCAACCACACCTTGTCTTTTTTTTTTTAATTGAAGGGTACTTTAAACCTTCCCTGAGTAGGATGCAAAAGAGGAGCAAGAGAAGAGAGATAAACAAAGCATAGAATTTGAAAATTGAAATTGCCTCGCGGAAAGAAGTGGCGTTACCCCTCCCCTCTTGCCTTTATTTCCCTTTCTCAAATACTCTGTCTCTCTCTATAAAATCTCCATTGCTATTACTTTTTGGTGCTCTCTCTCTACAAACCTCATTTGCTCTCTCTCTCTCTCTACCTTCAAAATCTCAATTGCTTTCACTTTTTTGGTGCTGGTACTGTGGCCCTCTTTGATTTTCAGGTCTCTCTCTTTACCCCTTGTGTCTCATTTTTGTAGTTTTTCACTCAGTCTTCGTCTCTCTCTATCTGCCCCCAATTTGTTTTGATCTTTGTCTATTTTTCTGCTGTTTTTTTTTTTTTTTTTTGTCTTGTTCATCATTTGAGATATTGTAGCAAAAGTTCTCTGTTTAATTCGTTCTCCAATCTTCATTTTTCTTTTTGCTTTTACAGATCTTAGAGTCAAACTGAGAAGAAAATGGGTCAGATCCAATATTCAGAGAAATATTTTGATGATAACTACGAATACAGGTTCTCTCTCTCTCTCTATTAACTCTCCATCTCCATCTCCATCTCCATCTCCATCGCCCACTCTCGCTCTTGATCGACATTGTTCATTATGTATTTTCTTCTATGAGTTATGTTCAAGAGGCTTCGTTTTTGCAGGCACGTTGTCCTCCCACCTGATGTTGCGAAATTGCTTCCAAAGAATCGGCTTCTGAATGAGGTAAACTAATCACGGAAATTCAAGAATTCGGTTATAGTTTCATGAGATTGTTCCACTCAAAGAAAAATTAGGGTTTCTTGGTGCTTTGATGTTTAAATATGAAAGATTTAGGGTTTCTTGTGGCAATGCATTTGCGAACACCAGAGCCTCACATCTTCAGGCATTTTCTTTAGCGATTGAAGTTTAAAATTCTATGAGGTCTTCAATATTGTGTGGTATGCTCCAGCTTTTCTTAGTGTTCTCTGGCCATCTGTAACAGAAGAGGGCCTTCAGGTTTATGCTCTTTGTTTCCATCTATGTTTTTCGTTATTTCCTCGCTCTCCATATGTCTCTGTACGTTGTTGATAATTTACATTTTTCTTTGGGAGATATCTCTGGAATTATTCCTTTAAATTTCAGGGTGCGTTTATTCTTCTTAAAATGGTCAATTTGCCTTGAGTCTTTTTTTAATCTTTTTGGCTGATACTTTCTATTGTTGGGTATCCAACAATTATTAATTGTTATCATATATTTATTTGGGAATTGTTCTATTTCTTAAGTCTAACTCCTCTTTTCTAGATAAATTTACGGTTGGGCTGTCACTATCAAAATAATTTGGAAATGTTTTTGGAATGTTTTCTTTATCTATGGTTGATTGTAGCTTTCATAGTTGCTCAGTTTTATTGTTGGGATTTATGATATGATTTATCCGTATTAATTGTGGAAGTGATATTTTTCCTTTTACTTCTAGAATTTGATTTTAGATAACTGGATTTGCAATACCCAATTTGTTATTCTCAGTTGATGTTTGCTCGTGATATTTAAACCAATTGATGTGTAGCAGTATTTTAGAAACGAAAATTGGAAAGGGAAGCTAGAGGCACTGATAATTAGTTATTACAAAGCAAATCAATAGATTCAAATGACTCGGACTATAATGTTGAAGTTCTATTTATTTTCCTCTTGGACTTTGGGTCATCACTCATAATTCAAGGAGCTTGTGATGATTATGCCAAAATTAAAAGGTGACAACCTTTCATATGTTTTTTCGTTTACTTCTATGTGGAAAAGGAGGGGATATTACAGTTTTGGGTGAGTAAGTCACTCTGCTGAAACACTGGAAGAAAGTGGGAAGTGATTCAAGATGTTTTAAAGACAATATCCAGAATTCTATGACAGTTATCTGAAAGTACCAGCCATAGTGGTGCTTAGGTATTTTAATTTCTTAGTGTGGAGTTTCAGCATTATTTTGGTGTGCTCTTTGTCAATATTTATTTTGTTTCTTTTTGCTTTCCGTCAATCTTATTAATTCATGAAAGATGACCAAGTTTTCATTATTGGGTCGCTTTTAATCTTTTATGGAGTCCATTGAAATGCTTCATTTCTCTTTGGTCATTTTTCTGTTTGTTTCTTGGAATCCAAAATGTTCATTTAAATCACCCTTTTGGTTATTCATACTTGACCTTTTACTTATAAATTGGAATTAGATAATATGTTTTTTATTTGAAAAATTTTGCTACATGTTGCACCTCATTTTGGCAGAATCAAAATTTTAGCCCTAATGGGATGGTGCTTACAATTCCAGTTGCACTTTTTTTGTTTTGTAATTTCTCGGTGTTCTCTTCATTCCTGCCAATGCTTTTTCGTTTGTCAAATCACTTCCTTTTTTAACCTCTCATTTCGTCTTGATGTTCATGTGTTCGTGAATTGATATTGTATAAACTTGATGTTTTAGTTGTTTTGATATCTGAATTCAGAGGTTTTTTAATAAACTTGCTTTTTCCATTTTAATTAGTGTGCTCTAGTCTATTCGACAAATCTCTGAAATCATGCATATTGGCAGAATTATTCTGTTTTTGGAGTTATTTTGTGTGCATGGATGAATAGTTCACCACTATTTTTTTGTCCATTCTGTGTTTTGATATTTTGTTATGGTTGAGTTATATCTGTGTAGCTATTCATTTGACTTCAACTATTCGAGTTAACTTTCATTCATATTAAATTTGTTAGGAATGGAAATATCAGTAACCTCTGCCTTGTTTCATTTGCATTTCGGTACATTTTCTAAACCCATCTGAAACAAATCACCAAAATATATAAAAAAAAGGGGGTAGGTTTGCATGGTTTGGTTTTGACAATCAATGAAATCTTTCAATGTTTAAAAGCTCATCATCCAAAAGACAATGCCATTAGACCTACAGTGAACCATGTTCTTAAATGATCGTTAGGTTTTAGTTTGAGAACTTTTAAAAATTAGGTAGTGTGTAGAGTGCCCCCACATTTTTCAGGTTTGAGATTTCCTGTTTAGAACTCAAAATTTACATGTTTTCTATGAAATTTTGCAGGCCTTATGGTCCATATTTTCCTGTTTAGAGCTTCGAAGTGTCTCCCTTTTAAGCTCACGTGTCTTTTGCTTGCAGAATGAATGGAGGGCTATCGGGGTGGAACAATCACGAGGATGGGTACACTATGCAATCCATAGGCCAGAGCCCCACATCATGCTCTTCAGGAGGCCTCTTAACTATCAGCAGCACAATCCTTCTCAGGCACAGCAGGCCTAGCAATTGGCTAAATGATCACTAGCCGTGGTCTTTCACTCATGTCTATATGGGCCCTAATCCTTGGGGTCTTACTTTTGTTTCTCTCAGTTTGATTGATGATAGGCAGTCGGTATTCTTCTGAATACACAAAATATAGCTTTCTAGTGAGGTTGTATTGGTTCATAGCTGCTGGATCTTGTGTTGCATATTTTCCTTATGATGTGCATATATCAAGGTGTGTGCTTCTGTGTTAAAATATATATGCTCTTCTTTTTAATTTGATTCAATGTCACTCGCCAAATTCTTTTTAATTTCTGCTTGATTGGTATTGTTTGTTTATTTTTCTATGAATCTAACTTGGTCACCAAATTACTGGCAAATAACTCGAGAAGTTTGGCAAAGGTTTGGAAAATGAAATGCTTATCAAATTTCTCATAAAAAGCAGATAAGTTTGGGAAAATTCTCGCAATTTTTTTTTTCCTTCAAAAACAAATTTTTTTTTTTAATGTTAAGATTTCTTCAGGATTCATAATATTCATGCTTTGTTTTATCCAATGGTTTAAAAAACGGATCGGTGACCCGGATCGGGCTTCCAAAAAACCGATCCTGATCGAGAATCGGGTGAATCGGTCAGAATAAAGCTTAAAAAAAATTCGAAAAAATTATTAAAATTCATTATAAATATTGTTTTTTAGGAATTTAATAAAAAATGAGGGTACTCCATTAAGAATTTTCATGTTTTTGAATGAATATGCGAATATTGATATGTTCTTTCCCTGCATGAATTGCCATTCAGCATTTAATTTACAGTATTTCGTGCTCATCCCTACACTGTTGCTGTTGGGACTCGATATGTGAATAATATGGTTGGGATATGGTGGCCTCAAAATCATCATTTCTCTCATTTTCTCTTTGAATAATATGGATTAAAAAAAAAAAAAAACAAATTTTCAAAAAAATCGATCATGGATTAAAAAAAAAATCACAAATTTTCAAAAAATTCTATCATGGATTACAAAAAAAAATTCGATCATGGATTAAAAAAAAAAAATCACAAATTTTCAAAAAATTCAATTATGGATTACATAAAATTCGATCATGGATTACATAAAATTCGATCATGGATTACAAAAAAAGCCAAACAAAAAAAACAAAAAATTCAATCGTGGATTACAAAAAAAGAAAAAAACAGTTCGATCATGGATTACAAAAAATACAATCATGGATTACAAAAAACTCTATCATGGGTTACAAAAAAAGCAAAAAACAAAAAATTCAATCATGGATTACAAAAAAAAAAACAAACATTTCGATCATGGATTACAAAAAAAAAACAAACATTTCGATCATGTATTACAAAACATTCGATCATGGATTACAAAAAATTCTATCATGGGTTACAAAAAAAAACAAAAAAAACAAAAAAATCAATCATGGATTACAAGAAAAGAAAACAAACATTTCGATCATGGATTACAAAAAAACAAAAACAATTCAATTATGGATTACAAAAAAATCGATCAAGTATTACAAAAAAATCTATCATGGATTACACACACAAACACAAAAAAAAAAAAAAAAAAAAATCCGTACGGGACTCGCCGATTCATTGTTCGGACTCACCGATTCCGTACAGTAAATCGGCGATTCACTGTACAGAATCATCCGGTTCTCTCTAGAACCGGACGATTTTCGATTTTTTAGGCGATCCGGTCCCCTTTTCACTATTTCCGAGTCCGGTTCGACTCGCGTTTTTTAAAACACTGATTTTATCAGTAACCATGGAAAAGCAATCCAACCAGATGCTTATATTGCAGGTGATAGGTAGCCTTTTTTAAAAAAAAAATTCTTGTTGGATCTCATGGACTTTCTTGTAGTTCTTCGAATTGCATTCTCATTTGTGGTGGGTCTTTTGAATAGTAGTGTATGTTTTCAATTAGAGAAATTGTTTCGTGGGGCTAGAAATGCATTTCTACAATATGCAGTCCAAAGGCATAACGATGCAAATAGGTCGCCCATCTAAAAACAATAATTGTAACTAACGGTTCAAATGTGTTTTTAATATAATTATTATTTTTATTTTTTATTTTATTTTTGTATTTATGATTTTCATGTTAAAGATTTTTTTTTAAAAAAAATTAAGATCAAACTATATTTATTGCCGAGCCCACATTTATAGAAACCGTGTGAGAACCTAAGTATGGCTTGAGGTATTTCACTAAAAATTGAAACCCTACTACTTGGCAAATATTTGAGGACAAGGAATTTATGATTGTTCTTTGTTCATGTGGGTGCGCGGAAAGTTCTTCCTTAATTATTATGATAAATCGTAAGTGGTCGCCTTTCAAATCTCTTTCTCTCTCTTCCCTTATGTAACCTCGTAATTATTTAATTAACAGTGGCAGAGTGACTAAATCTAATTCATGGGGCATCGATAGCTTATTTAATGGCAAGGATCCAGTTTCTACGCGGCATATTAGAAATGCGGGTCTATTAATAAATCTATTTGAGATGGATTTTTGGACTTAATTTTTAAGAACACGTAATTTCTAACATGGAGATCATGAATTTTGAAAAAATAAGTAAAATTTTAAAATTAGAAATAATAATTCTAGTAATAAAATATTTGGACTGTTAGTTTCCATTGTTTTTTAGATGGAACTCCTACATCAATCTATCTTAAAGATGGATGCTTTACACTTTTTGGACTGCATATATAGTCATGCGGGCTCCATCTTAAAGATGGATGCTTTACACTTTTTTAAATGGATTTAAGTGTGAACAACATAAGGTAACCATTGAAGTTAAAAATAAGGCAGTCTAATTAGTAACCACCTAGTTAGATCTCACCGGTTTCAGTCGGTCTTGGTGACCGGCCGGGTAATTTAAGAAAAAAAAATATAAAATCTAAAAAAATAGGAGATTTTGTCTGTAATGCATTTTTAATGTTTTTCATGATTATTATAGGAATGGGAAATTGTTTTGGCTATTAATTACTTATTTTTACATTTTCCTATCTTTTTTGAAAAATTTCGGACACAAATGGATTCTTTAAAATCCATTTGTTTCATTAATTTTCAACTTTATTAGGATGTGTTTTTGTTTAATCATTATTTAAAGAGAAAAATTTATATAAGGTCGCAACATTAAAATGTCGAATCATAGATGCAATTTATTAGAAATGTTATTTTAATGTTAAAAAACCCTCTAATTGATCATCTCAACAACAAGATGTATGACTATGAAAAATAAAAAGTTTTTGAGTATCAGAAATATTGCATCTTGCAACATATTATCTAGACCCTCTATTTTCAAGATTTTCCTATACTTATAGATCTGCTTGATTTTAACCATTTTTGGAATTTAAAATTTTCTAATTAGATATGAAAATAAGTTTTAAGATAATCCTAATAATTTTTTACAACAAAATTTAATGTTATGATAAAATTTGGAGGTGCGCTTTAATTGGATTGTTTAAGGTTGCAACCTTATAAAAACCGCACCTTGATTTAAATATATTTTTCATATTCTATTAAAAAATTTGTATATTTTTTTTTTAACACTTTTTTGACTGCCCGCGATGTATGGTTAGAACAGTTGAACCGTTCGATTTATCGATTAGTCCGATTGATCTGCTTCCGGATCCATATCCAGTTAGGCGTTCCAGGTCGGTTTTTCTTGCACTAGGTTAGACATGGCGGCGCTAGAATTGGATGGAATAGTGCCACACTTGTTAAAAAAATCCAATATCATTTTTATTTTTCCAATTATGAATTTGAAACAATGTTTTAAAAATTAGTTAACTGGCTCGGAACTGCCTGAGCTAGCTGGAAAATGATGGGGTTCTGTCCTGGGTCTAAAGCCCCACGTTTTTTTCCTATTGTTGGTTCTCACCTTAGGCATTTTGTTAAGGAAAGTTGTTTCATGCGGGCTGGACCGCTTTTCTACACAGTCCATAATGTGTGAAGTATCCATCGATGGATGCAAGTAGGTGTTTCATTTACAATGAAACTACGGTCTAAATGTTTTTTTTATTAGAATTATTATTTTAGTTTTTAAAATTTATTTATTTATTCATATTCATGATTTTTATGTTAGAGATTATATATCTTTAAAAATTAAGTCTTAAAATCCATCTCAAAAATAGATTTATTAAAAAGCCCTCATTTCTACATATGCGGGCTTGGCCGCATAGAAACCATATCCTTTTGTTAATAAATTTTTATATAATAGCTGCATTTAGGATTTAGAATCCTCAATAAGTAGGGGTCTTTGTGTAAATTAGCCCAAGTGATGCAAAATTTAAAAATGTCATATATTATTTCTAGATTCCAAACTCAAAACATGAGATTTTTATGAAAAACACGTGTCCCAGGTTTGGAAACTGCAACAAGCTAAGGTTGTTTCGTCCATTAGAATTTTTTAGGTTCCAAACTCTAAACGAGTAATTTAATTGAAAAAAAACCATGTTTTGAGTGTAGGATCCCATGCGAACCAGCTCATGCCACTAAAGTAAGAAAGAATTAACAAAACATTGCTTATTTAGGATTATAAGTATTTTTTAATATGAACAAAAATTTATATAAAGTGTCGACTTTATGTTGTACGGGTAAGGTGTACCTAAAAATCCACTAGAGAAAGTTGTTTCGGAAAACTTTTTAATCGATCATCTCGACCTCGAAATTCATAGATATGAAAAGAAAGTGGTTTTTAGTCTTAAAAATAGTTCATCTTCTGACATATTATCTGGACCATCCATTTTCAATATTTTCAAATGTATACAGATCTACTTGATCATAACTATTTTTTAAATAATTTTAAATTTCATAATTGGAGAAAACAATGGATTTTTATTTTTATTTTTATTTTTTTCTTCAATTGAGTAAGTGGGGGCAACAATATATTTCATATCATCCTAAGGCTTCAGGAGACCGAAATTGCTCTTTCATCATAGTTTTGAAATACACCTTACTTCAATAGTATAAAATTGACACCCTATACAAACCTCACCTTTTAAATAGTTTTTAACACTATAATTTGTCCTTGATTCCAAAAGGAAAAAGTTTACATAGAGCTGAGGCTCTAAACAATCAAATTAGATCCTACCTCTTCACTAGAAGAGGTTGTTTTGATGCTTAAATATTTGCCAATTGATCATCTCAACATCAAGATGCATGGACATGAGAAAAAAGAAATAGTTTTCAAGTTTTGGAAATAGTGCATCATGTGACGCATTTTGGACCGTCAATTTTCAAAATTTTCATATATCTGCTCGATCTACACTATTGTTGTATTACAATTCAAGTGTCAAAAAAATGTTGAGGACTTTAAGAGTACGTAACAAAACCCTAATTTTGATATCCCTGGGTTTTGTTACTGTACACCATTGAGATGTATACCATTGAAATGCTCAACATTTTTTGACATTTAGATACCCTTATCTATAGTGTAGTAATTTTTTGTCTAGGGGTAATTTAAGAAAGTAGTCAAGGGTAAAATAGAAAATTTTAATAAAAATAAAAACGTTTATTAACAATAGTGGAAAATAACATCATGGCAGACATCACCCCTATGATGTATTAATTGTTTTTAAAGTATTTAATAAAAGAAAAAATTTATATAAGATTACAATATTAAAATATAGAATTACATATGCACCTCAAAAATCCATTTGAAAGGTTGTTTTTAATGTTGGAAAACTCTCTAATTAATCATCTCAACATCGAGATTTATGAATATATAAATTTTTTTTTGAGTCCTAAAATAATGCATCATGCAACGCATTATCTAGACCATTAATTTTCAAGATTGTCATATATTTATAGATCTACTTGATTTTAACTTGTTTGTAGTTTAAAATTATATAATTAGAGACAAAAATTGATTTTAAGGTAATCCTAATAATTTTTTATATCAAAATTACATGTTATGATAAAATTTGGAGTTATACGTTATTTGGATTGTTTAAGACTGTAATTTTGTCACTATTTTTTTTATAAAAATATCCATTCTATCTCTAAGCACCTAAAATACCCTTAACTCGAAAAATTTTGTATTATAGTTCTTATGTAAGTGTCAAACAAAGTGTAGCGTAAGAAAACCTTTTTTAAGCTTTAAATTTTATAGTTAAAAAGATGAAAATATATTTTAAAACTATCATAGTGATTTTCACTATTAGAAACCACATTTCTCTAAACCAGCGTTTTAAAAAACGCCAAGTCGAACCAGACTCGCCCGGTTCGACTCGAAATTCGCGAAAAGGGACCGGATCGGTTGAAAAATCGGAAATCGTCCTGTTCTAGAGAGAACCGGACGATTTCGCACAGTGACTCGCCGATTCACTGTACGGAATCGACGAGTCCGAACAGTGAATCGGCGAGTCCGTACGGATTTTTTTTTTTTTTTTTTTTTTGTTTTTGTTTTTGTTTTTGTTTTTGTTTTTTTGTAGTCCATGATAGATTTTTTTGTAATACTTGATCGATTTTTTTGTAATCCATGATCGAATTGTTTTTGTTTTTTTGTAATCCATGATCGATTTTTTTGGTTTTTTTGTAACCCATAATAGAATTTTTTGTAATCCATGATTGAAATGTTTGTTTTCTTTTCTTGTAATCCATGATCGCTTGTTTTGTTTTTTTTTTTTTTTTGTAACCCATGATAGAATTTTTTATAATCCATGATCGAATGTTTTGTAATACATGATCGAAATGTTTGTTTTTTTTTTGTAATCCATGATCGAAATGTTTGTTTTTTTTTTTGTAATCCATGATTGAATTTTTTGTTTTTTGCTTTTTTTGTAACCCATGATAGAGTTTTTTGTAATCCATGATTGAATTTTTTGTAATCTATGATCGAACTGTTTTTTTCTTTTAATTTGTAATCCACGATTGAATTTTTTGTTTTTTTTTGTTTGTTTTTTTTTGTAATCCATGATCGAATTTTATGTAATCCATGATCGAATTTTATGTAATCCATGGTTGAATTTTTTGAAAATTTGTGATTTTTTTTTTTTAATCCATGATTGATTTTTTTTTTGTAATCCATGATAGAATTTTTTGAAAGTTTGTGATTTTTTTTTTAATCCATGATCGATTTTTTTGAAAATTTGTTATTTTTTTTTTTTAATCCATATTATTCAAAGAGAAAATGAGAGAGATGATGATTCGGAGGCCACCCTATCCCAGCCATATTATTCACATATCAAGTCTCAACAGCAACAGTGTAGGGATGAGCACGAAATACTGTAAATTAAATGCTGAATGGCGGTTCATGCAGGGAAAGAACATATCAATATTCGCATATTCATTCAAAAACATGAAAATTCTTAATGGAGTACCCTCATTTTTTATTGAATTCCTAAAAAACAATATTTATAATAAATTTTAATAATTTTTTCGAATTTTTTTTAAGCTTTATTCCGACCGATTCACCCGATTTTCGATCCGGATCGCCGATTCGCCGATCCGAATCGGTTTTTTGGAAGCCCGATCCGAGTCACCGATCCGTTTTTTAAACCATTGCCCTAAACCAGCGTTTTAAAAAACGCCGAGTCGAACCGGACTCGCCGGTTCGACTCAGAATTGGCGAAAAGGGACCGGATCGGTTGAAAAATCGGAAATCGTCCGGTTCTAGAGAGAACCGGACGATTCCGCACAGTGACTCGCCGATTCACTGTACGGAATTGGCGAGTCCGAACAGTGAATCGGCGAGTCCGTACGGATTTTTTTTTTTTTTTTTTTTTTTTTTTTTTTTTTTTTTTTTTGTAATCCATGATAAATTTTTTTGTAATACTTGATCAAATTTTTTGTAATCCATGATGGAATTGTTTTTGTTTTTTGTAATCCATGATCGAATTTTTTGGTTTTTTGTAACCCATAATAGAATTTTTTGTAATCCATGATCGAAATGTTTGTTTTCTTTTCTTGTAATCTATGATCGCTTTTTTTGTTTTTTTGTAACCCATGATAGAATTTTTTGTAATCCATGATTGAATGTTTTGTAATACATGATCGAAATGTTTGTTTTTTTTTTGGTAATCCATGATCGAAATGTTTGTTTTTTTTTTTGTAATCCATGATTGAATTTTTTGTTTTTTGCTTTTTTTGTAACCCATGATAGAGTTTTTTGTAATCCATGATTGAATTTTTTGTAATCCATGATCGAACTATTTTTTTCTTTTTTTGTAATCCACGATTGAATTTTTTGTTTTTTTTTGTTTGTTTTTTTTTGTAATCCATGATCGAATTTTATGTAATCTATGATCGAATTTTATGTAATCCATGATCAAATTTTATGTAATCCATGATCGAATTTTATGTAATCCATGATTGAATTTTTTCAAAATTTGTGATTTTTTTTTTTTAATCCATGATCGAATTTTTTTTTGTAATCCATGATAGAATTTTTTGAAAATTTGTGATTTTTTTTTTAATCCATGATCGATTTTTTTGAAAATTTGTTATTTTTTTTTTTTAATCCATATTATTCAAAGAGAAAATGAGAGAGATGATGATTCTGAGGCCACCCTATCCCAGCCATATTATTCACATATCGAGTCCCAACAGCAACAGTGTAGGGATAAGCATGAAATACTGTAAATTAAATGCTAAATGGCGGTTCATGTAGGGAAAGAACATATCAATATTCGTATATTCATTCAAAAACATGAGAATTCTTAATGGAGTACCCTCATTTTTTATTGAATTCCTAAAAAACAATATTTATAATGAATTTTAATAATTTTTTCGAATTTTTTTTAAACTTTATTCTGACCGATTCACCCGAATCTCGATCCGAATCGCCGATTTACCGATCCGGATCGGTTTTTTGGAAGCCCGATCGGGATCACCGATCCGTTTTTTAAACCATTGCCCTAAACAATTGAAGGTAAATCATCCCTTGGAGGTAATTTTGTTGATAGGAATAGTTGGTTTCTCTCTTGTGCGCCCCCGCTGTTCGCTTTTACTGTTCTTGAATCCCTTGTTTTCTGTTTCTCAGTGCCATGCGGCTTTTGAGTGTCCATTCTTCCCTCCCTTCCTCTATGTGATTTCAGTTTGGGAGTGAATTTTGGTGCTCATGGGCTTTCCTTTCTCCAAAGAATGTGAAATTTTGTATTGATTCTGCAAAATTTTTCTTCATCTGGTAAGTTTTTCACTATCAACCTTTGTGATCAATTATTTCTGAATGTTGATAGCTGTGCCCTAAATAATAATGCTTCAGTTTGGTTCGCAAATTTTAGCTGTAGGATAATTAATCTGGCGTATTTTTCCCTGGTAAATGTTTTAATTTATTTATTTGTCTATATCTCATCTTTTATTCCTGTTATCTCTTTTTACTTTTGTTTTCCTGCTTGCTATTTTTATTGGTAATGATTGTTACAGTTTTTACTTCATATCTGAATTTGAATCTCAGTTGTCAAAAACCCATGATTTTATAGATGCATTTGTTGATCATGACTTGACAACCAAATTGATATTATCGCAAATATTAGCATTTAGAACAATGGTGAATCAGTCGATGATCTATGCTTTGAAAATTCTTTTGGTCTTTCATATTCCAGTCTCAAATTCTATTACAGAGATTAACCTAGTTCCTTTTCATGAATAATTTATGAAGTCATTGGCGTCGGGATTTTGCATGACATTCGTCAAGTGTTTGAATGATAGGCTCTCACAGTATGCATATAGTGCTTACCAATATTCAAAAAAATGGCTTGGACGCTCCCCATGGTCCCAAAGTCCAAGTCATCCATACCAACTCGGCCGAGTCTGTCAGAAACTCACTTGAGTCGGTACAAGTTATGGTAATAAAATATAGGAACCTGCCTAGTTTGGCATGTTTGTACTCAAACGCAGCACCTTGCTGAGTCCGAGACTTGCCTGAGTTTTAGAAGACTAGTGGTTACACTAATGTTAGAATATTTCACAAGAACTGCCATTGGATCATTGTGCAAATGGGGTAGTATAATGATTGTACATAGTGTTGATTATAGAGGTTGCATTCCATTAAGCTGCAGTGTTGATCTAATAGAGGGAATTTATCTATTGCTGATTTGGATAGCAATTAGTTTTGATACTTATATTGTACTGTACATGAAAAAAACTGTGGGAAGCCATACTGATTAACTAAAAAAATGATATAAAGGGGACTAACCATTAAAGCAGATGATATGGATCTGAATGTGGGAGAGAAAATGCATATCGCATTCGTCCTGTAGTGAAATATACTAATGAGAAAAGTAGAAAATTTGGGAATTGACTTTCATAAGAAGAATATTTATGTACAAAAAAAAAAAAACCATCAAAAGAGGACTGAAACTTGGGAGGAAATAGATGATATATTGTTGACTTGGATATTATTGATAATACCATGGCATAAGTGCATGCTGACAAATTTATTACAAATCATGCTATGTGTTATCAAACTTGGATATTATCTAAACCGGAACATTATACATTGGATTCTTTGTAAACAAAATTAAGCAAACCAATTGTAGCTAGAGCTAAATTAACCATATATATAAATGATATATCAAGTTGTTCACTTTAATGGAGATAACCTCTTGGAGTCTTGATAGCTATATATGTTACTGATTGGGTTCTTTCTGAACTTCTCTGGACATGGCAACCAAGATCTCCTACATCGCTAGGGTTCTAGATGCCATAGAATTTTATGAACTTAAAAATCATCATCATCATCGTCGTCGGAGCTTTTTTCCAACTACTTGGGGTCCACTACACGAATCCTGGTCCGCCATTCTGCTCTATTAAGGGCCATACCCTCATTGAGGCCATAAGTCCTCATATTTTCTCTCACCACTTCCAACCATATTCTTTTGCCTACTCCTTGCCCTTTTTGGACCTTCTGCTTGAACTAATTTACACCTCCTAATAGGTGTTGTAACTGGGTCTATGCCGCACATGGCCAGCCCACCTAAGTCTACTTTCTTTCATTTTTTCGCCTATCAGTGCCACCCTTAAGTTCTCCCGAATGTATTCATTTTGAATTCTATTCCTTCTTGTCTTGCCCCTCATCCATCTCAACATCCTCATCTCAACTACACTGGGCATTTTTATGAGCCTAAAAATAATTAATAAAATTATGAACAAGTAAACATTTCAAAATCAATCTCATTTTTGGAAATTTGGCAACGAAATGTGTCTCTTAATATGCATATAAATTATGAGTATTTTGAGACTTGGGAAAAACTACAGAAAAATAAAGGAATTTCTGCCAGGTCTTGTTCATAGATCTCATCTTCAATTTCACTATCTTATTGGGTCACTTGCACTTTGGGAGTCCTTTCTGTCAATTGCGTTGCGATCTACCTTCAATCAAGGAGCTGCTACTCCCCTCCAAGAATCATCTTAATTGATGATAGTTTTTTCTTGAAACTTGAAACACTTGGACTGTGTACTGGATTTAGTTGTATAGAAACTTAAAGTTTCTTAATTGAAGCATCTTATTAGTGCATTCAATTGGGAGAAATCAGGTATACATGCAAAATGCATGTGTTGTACTGTGGACCGTGCAGATCTTATACCCTTCTCCATTGCCTTCCAAAACTCATCAACTTTTACTTTTTATACTTTGTATTTTGTTGTATATATTTATCTTTTTTTCTAGTTCTTTCTTGGTTCTCTCTATTTGGGTGATGTTTACATTATTCTTTTTGCCCCCCATTCCTCCTTTTTGGTTTGTCTCTGTTAGTCTCATTCTCCAAGTTAAAAATCCTTTTCTAGGATATCTTGACTCATTTTGTGAAATTGATCCCTATTGTGAGTTTGACCCACAGATAGTGAGACATTTAGGGTGTGTTTGTTTGGGGGAATGTTTGTCTCCTATTTGTTGGAGGGAAGGTTTGTTTACTGAAAACAAACCTTCGCTGTCACTGTAGCACTTCCATGTTTGATGCACATAGAGTGCTAGGAAAGGGGCTGGGGTCGTGGTGGTAGCATCCCCACACCCAGTTACCACATGGTGGTATCCATTCCTACTGCTGACACCCCCAATTAACACCTTCAAAATGTAACTTCCTGATCTATTGAAAAAAATGGTTAGGGGCTTGTCTTCTCCATTGAATTACCCAAAAAAAAATGCACGTAGAGTGCTATAGTTAAAAGATTCTCAATTCTTATATGAACAATTGTTTCATGTGGGCTGGACCACATTTGTACAATATGCGGTCCAGAGGTGTAAAGCATCCATCTTAAAGATGGATGCAAATAGGTGGTCCATCTAAAACATATGTAACTAACGGTCCAAATGTTCTCTTAACATAATTATTATTTCTAGTTTTCAAAATTTATTTATTTTTTGATATTCATGATCCCCATGTTAAAGATTATATATTCTCTAAAAATTAGGATCAAATTATATTTAAAAACATATTTACTGCCAAGCCTGCATTTGTGCATGTGCGGGTTTGGCTGCATGCTAACTGCATCCTTCTTATATTGCGCTCAAATGATGTTCGGCTTCCTTCTGAATGTTTTCTCGTCTAAGGCTTGCGATTAAAGGGGAAAAATGCCTGTCAAGCACTTTTCCCTACCCTTCTCCCTGCCTTTTCCAGCTGCAAACATGCTTGCGAGCTAAAGATTCTTCCTCCCCTGCAAAACCCTAGCAAGCCTTCTTCAGCAAACCTCAACCAGGTAGCCCCCCCCTCTCTCTCTCTCTCTCAAGACCCATAACAACCAAAGCCCTCTCTTTCTCTCTATAACCCACCACTAAAGCCCTCTCTCTCTCTCTCTCAAATTACCCACATCAAAGTCCTAGTTAGAACTCTCTCACTCATCCCCAATCTACTCATGCTCTCTCTTCTCTCTTAACTCGTGAAGGGTGAAGTCATGAAGTTTGATCATCTTCATGCCCAATCCTTGTGAAGCCCTATTACTGTTCGCCTTATGATCAACCATTCTTTTTTTTTTTTTTCTTTTCTGCTTCTGTTTTTCTATTACTGTAATTTTTTTGAGTAGGTTTTGATTTGGGGTTCTTTGGTCTCCATTATTGGGGTATTGTTTGTTTATTTGTTAATACGGGGAGGTGCTTTTAATGAAGAAAATTTTGGAAATTTATTGATGGGAATGGAAAGGAAATTTGTCTTGTACAAGATGGATTATTGAGATCATTGAGGCGCTTCTTTATTATTACATTATTATTATTATTATTATCATTATCATTATCATCATTGTTATTATGATTATTATTATTTATTTAATGTAATTTCTCTCCCTTGATTCTCCATGCTTTGAGCTTACATTTATGAAATGGGAAAATCCACACACGTTTTTCGATTTCATTAGTGGTATAAATAGATGGGTGGTCATATTTTTATGTGGAAAGTCACTACAATTTATTGCTTAAATTATGTGGAAGAAACTCAGAATTTATCATTATTTGTGTATGAATTCAGCTGTTGTTTTATGAAAGATACCAGGAATTTGTTGTTATTGTTAGGTCCACAAAACCCAATCTCTGGCTTGATTTCTTTGAGTAAAATTGTTTTGTAATATCTCTGTTGTTTTGGTTGTTACTTTAATGCTTCAGCTTGTATTGGTGAAAAGAAAAACAACAACAGGATTGTGTTGTCAGAAGTATAAACACATTGGTGATTCTCCTTTGATATGGAAAGTCACTTGCAGTTTCCTGATTTCAGTATGTGGAATGAAGTTATAACCATTTTTCAATGAATTTGGTGTTTTTAGTATGTGGAAAATACTCAGAATTTGTTATTATGCTTTTTATTAAAAAACCGTTTTCTCTTACTGGAGAGAGAGAGAGAGAGAGAGAGATTAAATTAGTTAACCAAGGTTGTATGCCCAAAATTTTCTATAAATTTATAGTTATTGGAATAATTTGCACTATATGTTAGATCTATTAAACATCTTGCAATATTGGAGGGGGGAGAGAGTGTGTAACAATTAATAAATTGATCCAAACCGTCCAATTTTTAGTCATATTACAGATGGATTATTTTCAATAAATTGTCTTTGTTGGACATACTACATTACTAATCAACAAAAATTCATAGTGATTATAAATTGGGCTCCTTCCATATTCTTGAAAGACAATTCACTTCTCATTTTTGGAGAAGGAGACAGAGCATAATGGACTCCTTATACATTTGATTTGCACCTTACATTTCATTAGACCTGTTGAAGATTTGGAATGTCTAGAACATAGTTACCGGGATCTCCTGCTTTGATAGGCTATCCCTTCTAGGAACTCGATTATGTCGCTCCCAAAATAGATCTCTTAGGGATCTAAGTTATTTTGGGATCTTGATCTTCATTGATAGGGATCTCGATTCCTGTTGTTAGGGATCTCAATCCCAACCTTAAAGACAAAGACAACAACCAAGCTGATGATTTTCTTTGTTTATAACTAACTAGTATCACAACTATACTTTTAATATGGTTGTATGCTTGCTTGCTATCAATAATGAGATCCCTATTTTAATGTGTATATACAATCCTAGATTACAATATACTTCAAGGTTGGTAGAAAGATCCTTAAAAAGTTTGGATCGAGATCCCATAAAAGGTTTGAATCTCGACCCTTAATATTTGGGGATCTCGACCCCTCTTTTTTTTTTTGGGTAATTCAGTGGGGAAGACAGGCCTGTACCCGTTTTTTCAAGTAGATTAGGAATTAGCTTTTTGAAGGTATTAGTGGGGTGGTGTTAGTGGTGGGAATGGAAACCACAATGTGGTGACAAGAGTGTGAGGTGCTACCACCACGACCCTAGCCCCTTTCCCTTGGGGATCTCGATCCCTAACATGTGCATTGTGCGAATGTCATTCCTAACCATAGGGTTCTTTAGGATTTCGCAAACCCTTGCTCCTGATCCCGATCCCGATCCTGGTATCATTCCAGGTCCCGATCCCAACAACTATGGTCTATAATATATCTTTTAACATATATTGGCCTCATGTCACTAAAACATGAATGAACAGTTGAAATGGCTTATTCACAGCTCTCTAGAAGCCAAAGGTTCCAGTTCATTCAAACATAGGTACCCAGAACTTCCTTAACATTCCGCATAGGTTATCAAACACAGTTACAAACAATTGCAGAAAGATAACATTCCAATTCTCAGGAACGAAGAACTTCTAGGGAACATTTACCTTCCAGCAAGCAAACAGGCCCTTAAAATCATTTGGAAGTGCTTGACCTAAATCATCTTGACACTTTTTTCATATCTAGATTTTTGGTATATATATCGGGATCCTTAAGACATTATTTAACCAAACTGCGCCTCACATATGTGACATTGTAGCGTGTGACCTAAAATCCTACAACTGCTTATCGGCACAGTTTTGAAGCTAGCGGCACTTTTGGAAACTATTATTATCGAAAAAAATCCAAAGATTAGATTTTTTACGCATGTCCTGAAGTTTCTTATGTAAGTTTCTTGTTTGACTTTCACTTGGTTTCCATGCTTTCCTCTTGGTGCTCCACATAATGTGTGCTTTCCCTGGTTCATTATGCTTTTTACTTCATTTCCCATGCATATTCAGGCAATACATTGCCATGAATTTGTAATCTGTTTCTCTATTAAATCCCTCTGGGTTCCCATTCTTCTTTCTACCGTAGTCCATTTTTTGTTTGGTGTCTGTACACACATTCATTACCCTAGTTAGTTTTTATCTTCCTCTGGCTATTCATACGGACTCTACAGTTTGTCATGCATTAGCTGGGAAATTAACCTTTCAAAGTGATCATAAACGCGTTTTGAAATGAATATATTCGCATTCAACTTAGTTAGGCACTTGAATGCGTTTTATCATCAAAGACTCGGGTTTGGTCCAAGCATTAATTTTTACATTAAATATACCAGAGTTAGTCCCAACAAATTGTTTTTGTGGTAGTATGTATCCTCTCTTTATATTTGACCTCAAGATTGAATCTTGTGGTTTGCACAAGGTGTTTTTGCCAAAACTGAAAAAGTTGCTGAGTTTTTTGGCCAAAAAATGTAAAACTCGGATGAGTTGCCTTGTTTTTGGGTGTATCAAACTGAAGACTGACTTCAAGCTTATAAATCTTGAGTTTGGGACTATGTAGAGTGTGAGTGTGTAGATTCTTGCTATAAGAGGATGGCTGACTGCTGACAATATTTGACAAACAAGGTAACTTTGTTGTGAAGTGTAACATTTAGATATTTTCGTGTTGGTTTAGGTATCTTCTTACCATGTGAAACTTTGTGACACTGACTCCCTGGAGTTTTTATGCCTTCTTACTCTCCAAATCCTGATTATTATTGACAAACTTCCAACTCATATAATGGTTAATATGTCTAACCTAACTTTAAATGTATCGTTGTGATTTTGGTCAGAAAACTTGCATATATAGGGATAAGGAGATGAACTTAATATTTTCCTTTTAGTCTATGTTATCTAAATATCTGAGCAGGTATAAGGAGATGAACTTAATATTTTCCTTTTAGTCTATGTTATTTAAATATTTGAGCAGGGACAGTAACAAAAAAAAAAATCTGAGGGATTTTCTTTGGGAAAATTACGTACATGTCCGTTATGGTTTGCGTTATTACGAAACTACCGAATAGTTTCCGTTATTATCAGTGATTCAAAAAGCGGATCGCCTAGCGCCTAGGCGGTCCAGAAGGCCTGGGCACATCGCTCAGGCCTAGGCGGCCAATCTAGGCGGCAGTCTCTGAGCGGCCGCCTAGGCGGGTACGGAACCCGCCTAATGGTGGAATTTTTTTTTTTTTTTGAAAGTTGATAAAAATTGATCAAAACATTACCCATATTAGATTTAATTTTTGATGTTTTATAAATTTAATGGGTGGGTTTTTTAGAAGATTTTGAGTCCTTAGAACCATATTTGACTGACCATCCTTTTTGGATTCGACTGGGCCGCCCAAGTTCTGGGCGCCTGCCTAGGCGCTGGGCCCCCCAGGCCGTCTAGGACCCGCCTAGCGCTTTTTGAAACTATGGTTATTACCTATCTGTCCGTTTTTTTTTATGTCAAAACGAAATTTTTTAAAAAAGACAACTTTACTCTTTTCGGTTGTTGAACAACCGAAAAGGCTGGATTTTCGGTTGTTCAAAAAGCGAAATGGTTGGATTTTCGGTTGTTGAACAACCGAAAATAGAAAGTGCAACATTGTTTTGAATAGAATGCGGAGGTTTGGCGGTGAGTCATGAAAGCGGAAGAATAGGGAGGGTGAGCAGATAAACATAGCAACCAAATGACTACTACCATCTCTTTTCATCTTTGTCCTTGACGTAGAGAGAGAACCCCTTTTTTTTCTCCCTTTGCTATTGTGTGTTGAGGAGGATGGTTCAACTTTATCCTTGACCTAGAGAGAGAACCCCTTTATTTTTCTTCCTTTGCTATTGCGTGTTGAGGAGGATGGGGGCTGTGAAATCGCAGCATCGCACGAACGAGAGCAATAAGATGGGGGCTGTGAAATCGCATCGTCGGATGAGAGCAATAAGGAAAGAAAAGGGGTTCTCTCTCTAGGTCAAGGATACAGAGCCATTCGGTTGCTATGTTTATCTGCTCACCCTCCCTATTCTTCCGCTTTCTTGACTCAACGCCAGACCTCCACATTCTATTCAAAACAATGTCACAGGTCCTATTTTCTGTTGTTCAACAACAAAAAATAGAACATTATCGGATGTTGAACAACCGAAAATGCTCTATTTTATGATGTTGAACAACCGAAAATAAGACTTTGAGTATTAGGTTGTTTAACAATCAAAAACAAGATATTTTCGGATGTTGAACAATCGAAAATCCAGCGATTTCGGTTTTTGAACAACCGAAAATCTAGCCATTTTGGTTCAACAATCGAAAAAGGGTAAAGTTGTTTTTTTTTAAAATTTCCGTTTGACATGAAAAAAAAGGATAGATAGGTATTAATGGAAACTATTCGGTAGTTTCGTAATAACGCAAACTATAGCGGATATGTACGTAATTTTTTCTTTTTTTTTACTGTGTCATATCTTCATTTCACATTGCATAATTTAATTATTGTTCAACATTTGAAGGCAGATGGTAGATATCATTGACTAATGGTGAAACACTTCAAGTTTCATGATCAATTCTTCCATTATAAAATTGCTTATTCTTTTATTCCATTTTGTTACTAAATTTGTCTTTTGTGATCAACCGCGATGTCATGAAAGAAACTGGCCCAGTGGAATGCTTAAATTTCAACCAAAAACAAAAACAAATATCTTCCATGTCTGCTGTTTCTGTTTTAGTATGTAATGTATGACTTATGCAAATTTAATCCTCGCCTCATAAAATTTGTCTGCATGGTGCATATATTATTTTTTATTGGATATTTACATATCATATGTCCATGTATAGTATGTTAAACTGGATTCTCAAGGATCTAGATCATTGTTTCTTCTGAGAGTTAATGCCATGAGTTAAACCGATTGATCGCTATTTATGATGCTCTTTGGCTTCTCTCTCTTGGAGTTTTTGTTCTTGGTATCTCACAGTACTCTTCTTGGACTTGTCATTTAATTTACACCCTTGGAATTTTTAGGAATTGTGCTGATTGATCTACCGGAATAGGCTTATACTATTTTGCCAAGTGTTGTTGGGAATCAACTACTAACTATTAAAATAGCTCTTTTTATGTCTTTAACAGTTGAAGACTGATGTTTATTGCACAAAATTTCACCAGGATCTCAATCTGCAATGTCTCGATCCCGTAATATCATATTGGCCTCTGGATTACTTGCCTTTGCTGCTGCTGGCTTGTCTTTTCCTTTTGTCTTGGGGTACGCATTATATACTGAATCAAGTTTATGAACTTGTTTTGTATTTCAATTTGTTCCTTTTCCTGTGTGTATCATCTCAAATTGCTAGTTTTTCTTTTCGTCGTTTTGTTTCAGTTTGTTTTTTGTGGGTAAGTTGGGATTCTTTCTCTTCTTTGTTCAGGACATCGAGGATGAGACCTGTAATTGATCCCACAAAACCATTACCCCCACAGGCAACTTTTAGAGGGCCATATGTGAACACGGGATCACAAGATATTGGTCCAGACCCTGGTCGTAACCAAAAGCTCTAATTCTTGGTGGTTTCATGGTGAGTAGGATATGGTGTGCTTCTACCTGAATTGCATATGTACTTTTTTTATACATCTCAACTGTAAGAATTACTGTTCTAGAATTACAGACACAAAGGAATTTCATTTTAACCTTTAGATAAAGGTAGTGCTACTTCTTAACATAACTAGGGTGAAAAACTTATTATGTAGATGGGCTGTTGCTTAATATGGCTTTGATCTCTGGAAACAAGAAATTCTGGCTGGCAATGGGCCAGGCCAAGCCAGCCCTGGTCCTGATACCCGTGGGACGGCCCAGGCCCAGCCCAACTGAGTCGGATCAAATGGACCAGGCAAACAGGCTGGTCCTATCTTGGCCTTGGACCAGGCTCGCCCCTCAGGCATGGTGACGCAGCCTTCAGGCCACATTTTGTGGCCCATGACCTTATTTTAAGGGCCGGACCGACTAGTCCAGGCCGGCCTGCCCAGCTTATGATTGGTTTTTGTTTATTCTCCCTCATGGTTTAGCTGTTTTTGTTCGCGTTATGATTGATTTTCTATTAGATAAACTCAACATTTGGTAGCATCAGCAGCATAAAAAAAAAACATTTGGTAGCATCAATAATTATTCCAGGTCATAGTTTCTCTGAACTTCTTAGTACATTTCAGAAATGATGCACCCTTCCAAGGTGCCTGAGAAGGTAATAGTTCACCATATGAAGCAAGATTTTGTTGACATGGCATGTGCTTTGGATGAATAGCCTGATGCCGGTTACTTGAGCAGTTGTTTATATGGTGAGATCTGTAGCTTGTTGTTGAAAGCAGGTTATATATATGAATGGAGTTAAGAGATTCTCTACTTCAAACCATGGAAATTGTATATACCCTTCCTTGTTTCCTTCAGAGGTTTGTGCAATTCCTTTGTATTTATGGTTAAATTTAGCCTCACATGTGAACGTGAGGGAGTGCGGGGAATGGGGTGGGGGTTAAGATTTTATTTGTTACAGATGTTTAATTTAGTTTGTCAAAGTTGGTGTCCTTAGAGGAAGGAGCTTCCCAGAGGAAGGAGCTGACGTAGCACTAGAGCACACTGTAAACTTACTCTCCCTCGAGCAAAAGAGCTTCTTGGGAAGATTTTTTTGATATGAAATTTTGGGATCCATTTTAGGGTTAACACACTTTTTAATGGTCTCTATTAAATATTAGAATCTTAACCTTTTAGGCACACAAAGTATGTTTCATGTTTTTTTTTTTTGTTTTCTAATATATATATGTAATGGAGTTGGTTGCTAAATCAAGGAGGTTATATTCCATAATTTAGGGACCTAAAGATATTTCTAGACAAGGCTTTCCTTTTTTTTTTTTTTTTTGGTAATTTCCAAAAATATCATTTTTTAACAAATTTGAAGACTGCATAAATTCTTTGAAAATTATGTTCATTTCCATTTTTTTAACTTTTTGTAATTCTTTTTAACTGAACTCCAATGCCCTACTCTCATGCTTCAGGTTGTTTTATAGACCATCACATTACTATTACTACCGTGATGGTCATAATAGTATTGTAATGGTCGTTTTAGAACATTGAACTGTGATAGTACCTTGATGATCCGAATATCATGGTCCTAATAGACCTGTGACGCGCATTGTGGTAAATTTTTTATTATAGAAAGTTAAAGAATAGGTATGGATGTAGATTTCAAGCAATTTGGGTATTTTTCAAATTTATTAAAAAAAGGGATATTTCTAATAATTGCCTGATAATTATAATCCTTTTTGGAATAGAAGGGATAGGGTCAAATAATTCCAGGGAAAATGGTTCTAAATCTTTTTCTTCATCATGATGTTTGATTTAGAGAATGAAGGGCCGAGATTGAAAGCATCTCTTCACTTCATAGGTCACCTCAAATCAATTGTCCAAATTGAATCCGAGATGGAATGCCCTACCCAAAAAACTAGAAATAGGAGTTATCCCATAGAAGGGAATCAGTCCACTCAGAGCTTCTCTCTCTCATCTCTCTTTCTACCCCACGTTCTAACCCTAGCTAGAAATAAAGGGAAGGTGCCATGCCTCACTTAGGTTTCCATTTACTTGGGTGCATGACCTAGCCTATATGTTTTGTGAAAGCTCGAAGTATGTTTCTAGCTATGCACTTTCATACCTTTTAGTGTTCGGTTGGATTAGATAAACATATCCAAATATAGAAAAAACATCAATAAAGGTGATGAAGTGTGACATCTTTCTATAAGCTTAACCATTGAAGGGCTCTTAATTGTCGAAGTGGATTATATTCAATAACTCATGAGCTCTCTCCCTTTTATTGAATGATATTTTAGTCATTTTTTTAGACAAGCAGTGCTGACAGTTTGAAATTTTGGTATTATTTAGATTTGGAATAAGACATTACTTTATTAATCTATTTATTTTGTCTTTTCTTATGTGGCCAAGCTTAAGATGACAAGTATATGCATCAACAACTATTACACAATCAACATAACCAGAATAAGTTGAAATTTTATTATTAGCTTTCTCATTTACATGAAGAAAGAACAAGTTGTGGTCATCAATGAAGTGTCACCAAACATAAATTTGTCCACGCTTTTCAATTGATACTTTCAATGATCGGAAGCGGATTTCAAAGCTCTTTCTAATGACAAAATATAAATCAGTTAATACAAGGTCAATTGTCCCTATATACAACTATAAGTTCCTACACCTAATACATAAGAATAGATGTTGATCTCCATGTAGATGTGTTTCTCTCCAGCTTTTTTTTCTTTGAAGTCATCGAAGAAGCATTTTGAGGTTGCAATATGTCGATTAGCGCCTGAGGTTACCCATCATCTTTTGATGTCGTGGTCTGCCATCAGGCACTCAGAAACCACACAAACAACTTCATACCTCTTGCTTCTATTTTTCGCTATTATTTAGATTTTGTGGGTTTCTATTCTGTGGGCAGCGGTTCTTGAAGTGACCTGACTGACCACATAAGAAGTATTTTGGCGGTCCTAGTTTAGATTCTTCGTTGTAGGGCTTAGTTCATCTGTTTTTGAACCTATTGTTCATCTTATTAAGCTTTCTTTGAAATTTAGGATTGGGTTAGCTAGCCTTGGAAGGTCCTTGAGCAAGTATGAGCTCACTCGTTTTATCTTTGCTCATATGTTCTTGTTTTAAGGGTAGTTGCATAGGTAGGTTTGTAAGAGATTTGACATTCAACCTAAGTGCAATTGTTACCCTCCTCCATGTAGGTGAAAGGCTATTTAAGATTGTAGAAACTTGCATGTGCTCAAGGACTTCTTTCCGAGCAATGGCTAAGTCTTTAGCCGTAATAAGCATTTTGTTTACATGTTCCACTACATTATTACCTATTTTATTTGAATGAGTTATATTGCTGTAATAGCAATTGGAGGTGTGTTTCAGATATTGAGTCATACTTAGTTTTTATTTCCTCCAGCATTTTCTTTGATGTTTTATGATGCTTGAAAGCCTTAATAAAGTCATCTTGCATAAAAGTTAACATGGAAGTTTTGCTATGAGGTCATCTTCTAAAATTTTTTCGAAGTTTTTTTTATCTTTTTCAGTTGGTTTATCATCAACTGCTGGTAGATCATCTTTTAGTACATATGTGATTATATCTTGGATGAGGATATATTTCATCTTCCTCTTCCACATCCCAAAATTGTTTCTGCTCAATTTTTCAACTTTTAAAAGTTTAGCTATTACAATTCTACTAGTCATTTGCTAAGTTTTGTGTGAACAACCTAATACTTTCTAAGTTCTAAAGAAGCTAAACAAGGCACCAAAAATTTATTATATGGTCAATACTTGTACAGAGATAGCTGCAATTATTTCATAAAACAATAACAGTTATTAAGTGATGCATTAAAGAAAATTTAAATAGGTAATCTCTCAATCTATAAGTAAGTCCTAGGACTATCAAGGATAAAATTCCCCCTTATATTTACTTATTTGGGGTGCAAGAGCAATATCAAGGGTGTGTGAGCCCTTATAATAGAATAACAAATATCCAGTATGAGATTCTTTAGAAGACAAATTAATTTATGTATCACACCAAGCCAGTAAGTGCATTAATTGCGTTCAAATATCAACAAAATAAGTCTTCCATAAATTTTTTTTTAAATGGAATATCAGCAATATATAAGGCAACAAAATAGCAAAATATGAATTCTCTAGGTCATTTGTTATCTCATTAGGGACCGTTAGATACAAACAATATAAAATAATGGATTCATACCAAAATTAACGCTTAGCAGTAGGAGATAACAAAATCAACCCTTAGAAGGGTTTGTAGGTACACAACAAAGTTTGGAGAGAGAACACGTGGGCTAAAGGTTTGTGATGGGCTGGCATAAATAATAGAGAGAGAGGGAGCGTTTTATGGCATGCTCAAATAAGTGCCTCCTCTAAAGATGAGTTATTCAAAACTCTCCTTAGCCCCTTCAAACACGTTTCAAAAAACAAAAACAACTGTCCATAGTTGTTATCATCAATACAACGTGGGATCCAATCCCAAGCCCTTATTTTTGTAGATGTTGCAGAGAGTTCCAATCCTAAACCCTTATTTTTATGGATGTTGCAGATAGTAAATCAAAGTGGTCAACTGCCTCTATTTTTATAGATGCTGTAGAGAGTAAATCAAAGTGATTAACTAAAAAAAATACTTAGTCAATCCCATATCACACAGTATTATATATCCATATCACAACTTATCAGACAAAGCAAACAATAGAACCGTAAGTGGAGTCAACTCACCCTCACAATTCAAACACTAAACCAAACCCCATAAAAAATGGGATAAAGGTGATTTGAAATTGATTAATACAAAGGGAGTGCACGCATACTTATCCTTTAATTAATTAACACTGTGAACCAAGATAACGTTGTGAACCAAGATAAGATAGCAACATGTGATATTTGAAGCACGATTGATACACAAAAGATAAACTGGGCATACAAATCACTTTAGCTCTATCGTTAAAAAAAATTCATAGTAAAAAAAATAGGGAAGATGGAACCCGGATGCTCTGATACTAATGATAGTAAAAATTGATGAAGCGTGGATGAGACTAAACCCGATATCATAGAAGGGGTACCATGAGGCTGGTGATCGCAGAGCCCCGAATTTTGCTCCCTTTGCTTTTTAGAGAAAAAAAATGTACGCCTTTTCTTTGTTATTCGCATCATCTCTCTGGCTTACCATTTTATAGGGAGAAGAAAGGGTTGTATTTCTCCAATGGGTCTCTAAGAAAAAAGAGGTGTTCATTGATCTCAGGGATATTCATCCAATGTTCATATAGATGTTGGACCATATGAACGTTGGATATAATTTTGAGATAATTATAATGAACACGGTTTCCTCACTTGTAGGCTATGATACGTAAGGCCTCATAGCCATACGTGTGAACAATTTTTTCAAACACATTTCCCAATCAAGTGGTTCGTATTTTCAATATTACATCTTGCTTGCTCGATGAGAAATCAATAAATTTTGATTTTGTCAACCAAATAGTTTAAACTTTCATTTCTATTAAAATTCTTTAGTATATGTAGAAAGTCAAACATGCACAAAATATGCATATCATGATAAATTTAATCCACATAAATAGAAAGCCAGCTGGGCCTTTCTTCAAATTTTTAAAAATCTGAATTGTGAAGTTCTGTTTTGTCAAAGATACCTTAAATCTCTCCTTTGCTCACATATTCCAAAAGCGTTTCTCCCTTGGAATTTTGGTTTGGGCAGAATCGTAGGCCAGAGCGACAAATGGTTCATAAGAAAGAGATCTTGTCTCGGTCTTGTTCGCCACGGATCATAATTCAAGGGGGCACTATAACCTACCACTAATGACAAAGTTCATGCACGAATCAAAAAGGGGTTATTAGGGGTTTTATTGTTATATTTTGTTTATTGATTAATAAAAAAGGGGTTGTCTATAAAGAGACCATTTATTTTTTTATGTATGGAGGTCACAATCATTCCGACTCGTTAGATGTCAAATTGAATGGTTTGGAGTGAGTGAGTCATAAAATACGAGAAATTTTGTATTTTTGGGAACTTTGTATCTGTTCAACAACACTCTTACAACCACCTATAATGATGTCAAATTGGATGGATTAGAATGAGTTACGAAGTTCGAGAATTTTTTTTAGAGAATTTTGTATTTATTAAGTAGCACTCTTATCATCATCCATTTTGAAATTTAAAAGATAAGAATGATTATGATCTTCATGTACAAAAGATAAGTGGTCTTTTTATGGATAATCCCTTAATAAAAAGTTTCGAATATTTTTTTTTTTTTAAAAAAGTGTAGTTTCCTTTCGCATCGATTTTGGGTGTGAAAACTCGCCAAGCAACCTTGTGCTTAGCTCCGCTTGCAGTACGGCTGCATGAAAAAGAAAGAATGAGTAGATTTGGATACTAACACGCTCCATCGGCTTATCTCTCTCCCCTTCTTTCTTTTTTTCCCTTATTTTCAGAATTTCTAGATATTTATGCTTCAATTCTGGTGCCCATTTTTCTTGATAACATACCAGTCATGAAACACAAAGGAATTTATTATGTATTAAAAAAGAATTTGCTGGAATGAAGTGAAAAATGGGAAAAAGTGATCAAAATTTCCAATTTCGAATCTTATAAAAGCAAATATCTTATAGGTTAATTACATATTGAAAAAAGAAAAATATCTAGAAGGCCAATTCCATGGTTAGTTCTGAATACCCATTATGACATTCAATATAAATTTGTTTTTTTTGATAGAAGTCATGAACTTTATTAATAAATCCTTACGAAAAGGAGATTACATCAGAGGAAACAAAAAGAGATGATAGAGTTGTGCCTCCTTTAGCAAGATAGTCTGTCAAAGAATTTGCTCTCCGGTAAACATGAAGAAAGGCGATAGATAACGGTTTGACTATGTCCATGATCTGAAGCCAACACGACTTTAACTCCCATGAAACCTGACGCTCCTTATTGCACCAATGAATCACATTCATAAAATCACCCTCAATCACACATGAATTGCCAATGTTTCTAGTAAAGATCTTCAAACCTTCAAGAGCCCTTAGTAGCTTTGTATGATTTGTAGTGGCTATACCAGCCGGCCCTGAAAGATAAAAATGACTTCACCAAATGCATTACGGAGCACCCCTCCTATTAATCCACTTAAGGACGGTTTTACCCATAAGCTTCTTGGTCTAACCTTAAAGCTTCCCATGAGAAAAAGATGATGCAAATTTAACAAAACATCAGGTTGCGAGAATCCCCCACCATTCTTTAGTAATTGATACCCAATACCAGATGGAAACTTTAATCTTGGATAGCACTCTCTCAAATGGTAAACAAACCCCGTCAAAAATCCGTTTACTCCCATCTTTCCACAATTCCCACAACACTGCCCCTCTTGCTATTTTCCAAATCACACGACCCAGGGAAGGTAAAAATGTTGAAAGGTTAACTGTGACACAACACCAATCGCAGATTGGGGTAGAATAGAGTTCACCCCAAGTAACCCAAACAACCAATACCAAATCCTAGAGGCAAAAGGGCAATGAATAAACAGATGGGGACCAGATTTACCATCCCGTTTACACATCAAACATATATTAGACAAAATTTTTCCCCTTTCTATCAAATTATCCACCATCAGAATCTTATCTTAAGAAGCCAACCAGATAAAGATCTGAACCATATGAAGGATAGGCCACTTCCAAATTTGAGCCACTACCGGAAGGGGCCATCTCTATCTATCATTAAAAAGAAGATAGTAACAAGATTTCACTGTAAAAACACCGTCACTTTCCATCTCCCAAACTATGTCATCTGCCCCTCTATGAGATAAATATACTCCCTTCAACATACCCATCAACTGATTCCATTGGGAGAAAAGGACTTCATTCAGCCTCTTATAGGGAAGATTAATATTCTATTAGATCATACTACCTCTAACTTCAGCAACCTCCGCTACTTTGGCATTGGGAAGACTCACCTTCAAAAACAGATATGGGAATATAGCCTTAAGAGAATAATCATCCAACCATTTGTGGTGCCAAAAAGATATACTCTCCCCATCTCCCAGCACCCACCAAAAGTATCCCTCAATCATAGGTTTACACTTAAAAATACATTTTCATAAAGCCGATATATCTCTGCCTCTACCTCCACCTATCCATAAATCATGTCTATCCATATCATATTTCGACAATAAGACCAAATATCAAAGCTCATCCCTTAAATTAAAGCTTCGCACCACCACTTACACAGAAGAGCCTCATTCACATTTTCAACTTTCTTAATACCAAGACCAACCTCACTTTTAGGGGTGCATACACGATCCCACCTCAACAAATGATATTTCCTCTCCTTCCCAAACAAACCCCAAAAAAAGTTATGCATTATTCTCTCGATCTTCTTACACAAAGAGGCTGGCATCTACGACAAAGATATATGATAGATGGGGAGGCTTGCTAAGCAAGATCTTAATAGCATAACCCTGCCACCTTTTGGTAGGTACTTTGGCTTCTACAAATCAAGCTTAACTTGAATTCTTTCCAATATATTATCCCACAATGAAATAGAAGGCCGAGAGTCCAAGATGGGTAAACCTAGATAAATAAATGGAAAGCAACCAACTTTGCAACCCAAACTAGAGGCCACAGTGTGTGTGAGGGATGAGAAGCAATGAATTCCAATCATGGAGGTCTTATGGAAATTAACTTTTAAACCCATAGCCACTCCACAACGTTCCAAAAATCTAGTGATATTACTGATTTGACTGTTATCTACCTTACAAAAGATTAGGGTATCATCTGCATAATGCAAATGAGATACACTAGGACCCATCTCAGCAACTTTAAAACCTGAAAAATTCTGACAACTTTCCACCCTCTTAATCATCAAACTGAAACATTCAATGTAAATAGTAAATAAGAATAGAGACAAGGGATCTCCTTGCCTCAAACCCCTCGAGGCATTAAATAAACCAATCGGGCTCCCTTTAAAAAGGACCGAAAAATGTGCTGATGAAAGACAACCAAAGATCCAATTCCTCCATCTATACATATTATTTATTATTTCCAATAATACTCCCCATTCCACCCCATTATAGGCCTTTTCTATATTTAATTTAATGATGACTCCAGGGAGTTGAGTTCTCAATATAGAATGAATACATTTTTCAGCCACCAATGCACAGTCCGAAATTTGACAATCTTGAATAAAAGCTGATTGGGTGCTAGATATAAGGAAAGGTAACACCACTTTTAAACGTACCATCAATACCTTTGCCACTATTTCGTAGAGGCTGGAAAGTAAACTTATCAATCTAATATCAGACAACTCTAAAATAACCGATTTTTTAGGAATAAGAGCAATGAAAATCGAGTTGACCCCTTTAAAGATTTCCCCCCTATTCATAAAACCCCTAACCATTTCCAGCAATTCATACTCAACCAAATCCCAAAATTTACGAGAGAAGAAAAGCAGAAAGTCATTAGGACCAGGAGCTTTATCACCTGGCAATAAGAAACTATTGTTTTAAGTTCTTTTAATGAAATATCCCTTTATACCTTCAACTTTTGCTCTTCAGCTAAGACTTTGAAAGGCACTCTATCCAACTTTGGTGTAGAAGACACCTCAGTTGTAAAGGCTCTATTAAAATGGTTCACAACACCACTTTCCATAACGCCATTATCCTTAAAATCAACCCTTGGAATAGATAGAACGGAAATATCATTTTCCTCCCTTCTTACACTTGCAATAGAATGGAAGAATTTCGTGTTTAGATTACTCTCCTTTAACCATTTAGTTTTTTACCTTTGCTTCCAATATAGCTCTTCCAACCTCGCAAATCATTCAAAGATTTCAGCTTGGCACTTCTCTCCACTATCAAATCATCAGTCAACACACCCAAATTTTGGATATTGAGATCCAAAAATTCAATGTCCCCCAGAATCACATCAATTTTGGATTTGATATTATACCTATTCTCTTTTTTCCAGTTGATTAATTTATGGTTAATGTTAATCAACTTTTTATGTAACTTGAAATCCAAAGAACTAACTGAATTAGTATTTTCCCAAGTCAACTTAATGATCTCTATCATTGCTTTCTCCTCAAGCCATCCAATCTCCAATCTGAAGGGCCTTGGCCCCCCTCTCTCCGAGCTGGTATGCAATAAAATTGGGGTGTAGTATGAAGACAAACGTTGTCACACCCCAAGAATTTACAATACTATTATTCCTTAGATGTGACGGACAAAACATATATACATCTATTGATAGGACAAATTTACAGTGGCGAGGTCTTACATAGTAAATAAAGAAAGCTAGCACAACAACAGTATCTTCCAAGGTTGATCTTGACTAGCACTCAAAATGAATCCGTAGTTATCCTGAAAAAAATGTTTACCACAGTTCGATGAGTTTGGCTACTCAGTAAGTGATCATCATAATCCTAAAAATAATCATGATTGAAAGATATCAATATTTTCCAAAATGAGATCTATTAACAGAAATGCATCAACAGTTTCACTTTCAATAAATGCATAATTTAAGTATAATCCGAGTAATTGAAATGCTTATAACACTTTTAACGGCAGTACATAATTCAAAGGATTTCACAAAATACCCTACTGGCGTCCCAAGTAGGTCACCTATATACCCCATCAGCGTCCTGATGGGTCCACTTAATCCCTATCGGCGTCCCAGATAGGTCCACTTAATCCCTCAGGTCCACTTATACCTCACCGGCGTACCGGATGAGTCCACTTATACCTCACGGGCGAACCGGATGAGTCCACTTGCATACTTAAATTATTTCTAAATCTCTTTAAACATTCGAAAGCAGCAATATCATGTACTCAACATATCACTGAAACCATTAATATGAATTTCACTTAAACCATTAATAACAGTCACTCTCTATAATATTTCAAAAATAACCAATCAAATATTTTGGGCTCAAATTTAGAAAGGTCGCAGTTTGTAAAGGCATTCTAGCATAATTACCAATTTAATATGTATAGAAAAACTCTTATAAAAATTCAAGAATACAGAATTATCACAATTTATGGAATATCAATTCACAAATAAACATTTCACAACAATACTATAATCAATTGCAAAAATGTCAATTTTTAAATAATAAGGCAGTCATTTGCACATGAATTTTACAATGTCTAAATATTCAAAACAGTAGAAAGAAATATCACAATTTTACTAAAAGCAAAAATATCACATTTATTTCTACCAATAGACAAGAAAAATAAATAAATTTATTTTTCTAATTTACAGCATTCAAAATTTCTAACATAGATAAAATATCACAATTTTTATTAAAAAGATTATTTTTCAAGATAATGGGGTCACGTGCGCATAAAATTTATCGCGCCTAAAATTCATGATAATAAGCAGAAATAATTATTTCATTTCATTTTTAAAAAGAATGGATTATTTTTCGAGACAATGGGGTCACTTACACATAAAACTTATAAAATAAAGATCCTGGACGGAAATATCACTATTTATTAAAAACAGACTATTTTTCAGGAAGACGATGTCCCTTACCCACAATTATTTGAGAGGGAGCTTCCGATAAAAAAATTCGGTTCGAGAGAGAAGTTCACTGTGTTTCGACCAGAGAGAGAGATCTCAAAATTTTGTTTTAGGGTGGGAGTGCTCACATCCCCTATTTAAATTCTTATAACGTATTATTATATTATTTTATTACGCTCTACCTCATACTTGAGGTGTCGCGTTAAAAGTCTGCTTTGATCGTACGAAAACCACGTCCGCTAAAGGACGTTGCCAGCTGCAAGCAGCAGGAGGCAAAAGCAGGTAAAAAAAAAGTTAAACCAAAGTAAAATTTTTGAAAATAGTGATGGTCCCCAAGGACCATCATACTCAATCAGACCATCACCTATTAAAAGCATCATTTCCACTTTTTTTTTTTTTTTTTTTTTTTTTTTTTTTTTTTTGAAATTTTAGGATTGTTACAAACGTGGTAAGACCTTGACAAACGATAACGGAAAGGCTTCTGCCCAACTCCCAAATAGAAAAAATCTATCTAACTTTGACATATATAGATTAGTGATACGTTGATTCGACCATATATTTTGAACCCACTACCACTAAAGCCACGAGGGAGTTATTTTCTATAAAACTGTTAAACATTCTCATAGCTAAATTGATCGAAATCCCAGCCAAACATTCACCAGGCCATCTGATAAAGTTAAAATCCTCTCCAATACATACATTAAAATTAAAATTATGAATCACATAACTCATATCATTCAGAAACCCCTCTTTTAAGGTAGGCAAATTCAAACTACAAACATTCATCAAACCCCATGAAAACCCTTGCATAGGGCCATGGAAACTAAGAAGTAAACACCTATCTTTGACAACTGTCTCAAAATTATGTAGGATTAAAGGGTCTCACAAGACCCACAAACCACCTGATGCTCCAATAGTATCAATACCACAAAAAGCCACTGCCCTTGAGCCCCATACCTCTCTAGCCCCAGCAAGATTTGGGCTAGGGAGTGTGGTCTCTTGCAACAGTAACACCACAAGTTTATGTTTAAGTACCAAAAATAGAACATCCCTCTTTCGTCTAGGATTCCCTGAACCCCTTATATTTCAAGATAAAAAATTCATTAAAAGAGAATGTTAGAAGAAGAACTTGGTCCATCAGGACCTTGCCCTAAGTAGAACTCCTCAAGCATGAGAGCATCATCCATAGCCGAGTCCGCTAAGTCCGAAGTATCTGTTGCATCACAATCCCCCTTGGCACCACAATGTATCCTCCGTGAGGTCAATGATGGTAGGTTCATCAAACACAATCCCCCTTGGCACCACAACAATGTTTTTAATGATCCCATGAGCCTCCAACCAGGAGGCGATCTAGAACCCCTGCAAGGAAATTTCTTCTTTTTAGGGGCCTTCCCTGTAACAATTGGGACTTATCATCTTTTGTTGAAGTCTTCAATGCATCAACTTCTGCAGCCTCCTTTCCTGCCTGCTTCAAGGCCTATCTCTTAGCTTTAACCTCCTTCACAAATACCCCCAATGGCACATTTAGGTCCATGCCCATATCTTGAGTGATTGCACCAATCTTTGTCTCTTCAGGGTCAACAGAATGATTGATCGTAATGTCCTCAGCAGTAGGTAGCAGAAGTAGAGGGGCCTCCATTTGGGGTATCATATTCAAGGGGGTAGGCTCTTCCACTTCTGCCACAATTGAGTTCGGATCAAAAGAGTCCACCTCCTAGTTACTACCCTCTTCATTCACCTCCTGGTCACTACTCGCTCCAACGAGTAATGGTGACTCAATAACAACATCATGTAACTCATCATCTACCTCTACAACCATTACGACTAACAGATCAATAAGTAAAAGGTCAAAATGGTTTCTAGGACTCTAAGGCTGACCTTTTATCACAACGGTACGATAAGGCAGAGGATGCATGCTTTTCGATCTCCAAAGGAATAGCGGTAGATACCAAGCAAGAGTCGGCAAAGGACCCTGATACCAGCCTTTTGAGATGAAGACCAGAAGAAGGAATCCCCACCCTGCCAAAATATTTTCCTTCCCTGTTGAGTTCAACGGCCTCTTTTTGGGGACGATATGCATGTATTGCAAATCTGCTACCACAAAGATACGCCTCTCACTTTCCAAAGCCACGCCATCAATCGCCTTTTTTTCGGAACTCGCACCATCAGAAAGAGATGCTTCTACAACACCGCCAGAAATAGAATGAAGTGCTCCTGCAGGACCACCATCAACAACACTCTGATCCAACTGAGCCGCACGGCCAATGACTTTCTCCAAATGTGCCAACAATTCAGCTGATTTCTCCCCATTGTCAGTTATAGAAGGAATAATTGACATATTCACAACCAATAAATCTGGGAATCTAGCAATAGGGATCCACCATTTCACAATTTTGAGATTTTTGAATTTCAAATCACCCCCGTATAAATCTCGCCTAAAAAGTGTTTCTGGTAGCACCTCCTAACGTTCTTTCTCTTCGTTATTCGATTTCCTCTGGCACCAAAACCTAGCTCTGGCAAAGGTTTGCTTGGTTTTCGGTGAGAAACCACAGTCCACTAACACCTACGAGGGACAAACCCTATGATTAACTTCTTGACTAACGGTTGGCTTAGAAACTTCATTCTCCCGTCCCGTCCCTCAGCAGTAATAGAGACAAGGAAGAATTCTTTATCCACTTGTAGACTGATACTACCAGGCAAAGTAGAATCAAATGTTTTCCAAATCTTAACACGCACATTACTACAATCTGCCGCAGTAAAGGTAGCCCAGTCCACATCAATGTAAATACCACAACAATCAGCTAATTTCTGAATGACCAACATATTCCAAACGTGCAAAGGGATAGCCCAGAGCTTAATCCAAACTTGATCCTTACGCACAAAGGATACATAATTCGAGGCTTTCTAAGGATCCAGAGACAACAAAGAGCCTCTAAATCTACAAAATCTGTTACTAATAGCATTCAAAATATCTTCCTCTGAGTGAAGTTTAAAAACCACCTTATTCAGTCCAATGAGTTTGACCTCAGGGTGATACCCTAAATCCCAACCTCATCTACTCCAGACATTAAGACCAAAAAGCTCCTTGATCAGTGGTGAAAAAGAACCAGTAACAAAAAAAATTAGATGAAATCTCTACCTTCTCGACCTCCGACCGCTGATTCAAAACAGTTGGGAGGCCATTACGAACTAGTTTTACATCCATCACAACCAGCCGGATCATCGCCATGGATAACCATCTTTCGCCCTCCTACCGACCCCTATGTCCATCCTAGTACTATTCCCTCCTTAATTTTTTGAATCCTCATCTTTTCTCCTCCGATGACATTCAATATAATTGTAAACCCAAAATTTCCTCTACTTCTTGCTGGAGTGCTAGCCCGACACTAATAAGGACACGATTAGGGAGACCTAAGCTAGTACTCCAAGTGCTGGATCAAGGTTCAAAAAAAAAAAAGAAAATCAAATATTGTACCAGAAAAAATCAAATACATTACAAAATAAATAAAAGGAGGACCCTTGTGTAAATGTGAAAAAATTGGGATTATCTTTAAAATTTGAAAATAAAAAGGATTTTTATGTTCATTACCCAACAAACAAAAATGGAATATTTCATGTGTAGTTTCCTTTTTATTCAAAATCCGTGAGTTTGACAAAATCTGAGGAATGAGAAGATGGAATATGGACATGCACATACAAGAAGTTCAGCCAAGTGGACTCAGACTCAGTAAGGTGTCAAATAGTCTAGAAGATCAGGAGGTGAGGCACATGTACAATGCTTGGATGAGTACTATAAAATAGACTTGCCCAAGTTCTATAGTACTGTGGCTAGTCGACATAGTACTCACTCGCATTGTATTTTGTTCTTGACACAAAAAAAGAAAGGGGCAGAAAATCACTCCCTTTACTCATCTCTGTCTATAAAACAACTTCTTCTATTTCTCAATCCACAACGTTAGAAAAACAACCCAACATTCCCTCCCCTCCCCCCTTCTCTCTGTGCAATGTCCTTTTAAAAGCCCTCTTATCTAGCTCTGCAACTTTGTAAAAACCCTAGACTCTGTGTGTGTACGCCTCATCCTTGGATTTCCCTTCAACAGCCTTCCATGCATCCCATTTCGTTTCCAACAGCCTTCAACAACCTCCAATGAGCTGTCCATGCCTTCTCATTTTCCATATTACATAGGCAGGGACTCGCCCAAGTTACTCAAGCAGAGGCGAGTCTCGAGCCCAAGCCGATCAAGGGAATATGTTCGAAAAAAAATAGAATTTAGATATTTGAAAATTTGAACAAAAACATTATTGGCCTTCTATATTTTTTGAATTACTTATTTATCTCCACAAATATTTCATGGAAAAGTAAATAAGGAGACTATTTATTTTAATATAATGAGGTCACAATCATTATTGTCAATCAAATTTTAAATCAAGTGGTTGTGAGTGTGTTATTGAACAGGTTCAAAAATTTTTAAAAAATTCTCCAACTTCATGATGTTCTCCAAGCCATCTAATTTGACATCTAGTGGCTATATAGATAAATAGTCTTATGGTATATAATCCTATATTTTACTGTGTTTATTTGACTGGTAGCCCATATTTCAAACTTTTTTTATAGATTTGATATTTTCTATTGTTTGGTTATCAAAAATAGAATTTGTACTCTGTAAGGCACATTCCATCATGCATATAGTGATGAAACTAAATTCTACGATGCATTTCATCGAACATACGGTGTTTGCAACAATATCATGAGTTCCCTAGAATAGAAGGTGGCGAGAAATATAACTGGTTTAACTATATATATATATATATATATATATATATATATATATATATATATATATATATATATAAGCAATTACGCGACGTCTATGGGCGAAATTAAACAGTGTTTTCAACCAAAGGCTCGGTGCCATCTGATTTTTTCAGACGATGAGGATTTAAGACCGCCACGGACCTAGCTTATCACTGATGCAGCAAGTCTGTGGTTGTAAAAAAAATACAGAACTGCCACGAATCACGTGTCATTCATTGCAGTTATGTTCAATAATTGCTTACTCGATATATATGATCTCTAGCATGATATGATCCAAACACCATCAACTTACGGTAAATCTTTCTCTGTTACATACAAAAGTAGTCTTTGTTTAGGAGTCTTCGACCCAATTGACCACCCGATGTCTATTAGGTTCTCATGTAGTTTCTGGTGCCATTTTTTTTTTTTTTTTGACGAAAAAGCCATCGGAGGATTGGCTCTACAAGTTTTGTGGAGACAAATTTCAGTTGTTGCAGAATAAGGGATTTGCAATTATAGAACCTACACCACCTGGAACTATCCCTCCAAATATGTCTCTTGAAAATCCTATCCCCCGACTGAGAAAACACACAAGGTCCTTGTGTCCCATATCCTCAGAGAGTCTCTACGCTGTTGCAATGAAAATACCTTCAATCATTAGTCCCTTTCATTTGAAATAGTTTTTTCAGAAGTTTGGCCCTTTAGCATCAACATTACCTTCGGCTTTCTATACTTCTCCATCATAATTCCCATTAGTGTAAGGGAAGTTAAATATTTGGCAATTATTAACAACATTATGTAATGTTGTTAATATATTATGTAAGGGTGTGGTTTGCATAAGGTTGCAACCTTAAACAAGCAAATTAGGGTGCACCTCCAATCATGAGATGCAATTTCGATATAAATAATTCTTATAATAGTGTGAGAATATATTTGGATTTTTAATTATAAAACATTGAACTCCATAAAAGTTCAAATCAAACAGATATATAAATGCATGAGAATCTTGAAAACGGGCAGTCCAGATAATGGGCCTCAGGGTGTGGTTTGCATAAGGTTGCAACCTTAAACAAGCAAATTAGGGTGCACCTCCAATCATGAGATGCAATTTCGATATAAATAATTCTTATAATAGTGTGAGAATATATTTGGATTTTTAATTATAAAACATTGAACTCCATAAAAGTTCAAATCAAACAGATATATAAATGCATGAGAATCTTGAAAACGGGCAGTCCAGATAATGGGCCTCAGTGACAGTAGAGCACACATTTAAATAATGTCAAAAAATGTGGTTTCAATTTAGAGAGCTGGAGAAGCCATGGGTGGAGACGATGGCGAGGTTGATTGTGAGATAGATTGTTTGGGCGCTTCAGTTGTTCATGTAAGGTTTGGTCTTTCATCAGGTCTACTAGCAGGGGCTGGTTTTCATTGTGGGCTCCTTCTCCCCACCTTCTAATGACTTCTTTGATTTGAGCGACTGGGCTAGGAGGGGATGGGGTTTATCCTCTACCCCTATTGTTAAACTGATGGGAGACAACAAGATAGCTTTCTTGACGCGAGCTAAGGAGGTTGCTCTAGTTGCTTTGGGCAATCGGTTTGTTAGGATACGCGGCAAGTTGCTATCTTTGAATTTGTGGAAACCTTCTGCTCATTTATCTTATTTAGAAGGAAAGCATTTGGATTGGTCTTTCTGGTATTCCCATCCATGCATAGATCCTAGATACTATCCAAAAGATTGCTATATGTTGTGGAGAATTTTGTGATATGGACAAAGACTCCTTTGTGGGGATTGATGTTAGTGTTGTCTGAGTTCGTATTTGAAAACTCAGAGGGGCGTCCATCCCCAAAGTAGTGAGTTGATGGTGAGCCAAGATTCTTTCGCCATTGCGGTCTCTCCGGTGGTGAGAAAAAAGCTAACAATGCCTGAGGGTGCCCCTCAACCTGTTGTTGAGGATGGCTGGACGGTGGTTCAGTGTCATGGTTCAAAGTTCAGGGTAAGGAATGACCCTCAAAATAAATTTTCGGCTGTTTGGAATTTTCAATAGTTGCGAGGCTGCCCGAAGTTCAGAAAAGGAGTTACAAATTTTCAAATTTTGAAAATTCACAAAAGATGGATTCTGGTGGGGCGTTTTACGAAAGTACCGACGTCTTCTCCATTAGGTGCTGGTAACGATGTGGAGGGTGTTTTTTGTTAGAATAGTAATGTGGGCACACCTGTTTTGGATGCTCAAAATATGGGGGAAAATCATTCTAAAGGTAGCGAATCCCTGCATGAAGTCTTTTCGGCTCAATTTTCGTGGATGGTTAGGTTGGCTGCCCTAGATTTTTCGTTGACGATGGACAGAGAGTTGCAGGCTAAGGCAATGCCCCCATTTTACTTCTTGGATGCTGGTTCTAAGTTTTCTGCTGCTCCTAAG
Organism: Amborella trichopoda; assembly: GCF_054954075.1. Lineage (NCBI taxonomy): Eukaryota > Viridiplantae > Streptophyta > Magnoliopsida > Amborellales > Amborellaceae > Amborella > Amborella trichopoda. The sequence continues at coordinate 33,907,098 of NC_142342.1, forward strand.
GTTTTCAAGACTAATTCCTTCCTTTTTCTCTCGGTGCTGGTGGTTGCGAATCAGCGCCACCTCGCTTCGTTGGCTTCCATTGTGCTGATATCTTTGCTTGAAAGTATATATCCTCTTTATCATGGCAGTGGAGCAAGGCATATTCGTTCCACCCCGAGACCGTCTTTTGATCCTTTGATGGTGGATCCATTAGCGATTGTGGCCGTTGAGGAGATTCCTGAGCCCTAGCTGTTGGAAGAAGGTGCAGATGAAGTTATTCTGGATGCTTTGAACTTGATTGCTGCAGATGACTCTATTCCTGAGGGTAACTTACGGGTTCATCTTCCCGTGTGACAATGGATGTTCCTCCTCCTCTTAATGTTAGCCCATAAGAGTCTCATCCACTATTGCTTCAGTTTGTGGCTGATAACCCAATTAACACTAGTATGGATATCTCGAAGGAAGAAGTTAAGATTGCCTCTGAGTTGAATAAGATTGGCTCTATTGCTTATGACTGTGGTATGGATTTTAATGTGCCAATTAGAGATGTTTTTAAAGAGATCATTGCTAAGAAAAAGGCCAAGAAGAAAGTGAAAGTTTCTGAGTGTAAGGAGCCAGAAGGTGATGTGGAGTTTACTCCATCGGCCTCTAGGGGCAAGTTGAAGAACAAAGCTAAAGTGTTTTCTAAAGGAACAAGGTCCTCAGCTAGGTTGCAGGCATGAGGAGATTTGTCGATTAAAGCTGCTGCACTTGGAGTCATCATTTCGGATGATCATGTGTTTGACGGTAGCTCAGATTCTTCGTCTGGGGATGGGATGCTTGGAGATAGTCTTGTTGAAGCAAGGATCGTATAAGAAGTTTATTTTGGTGCTAGCAGGGAGGGCCTAGGTTCTTCCTCAATTAACCCTCTTTAAATGATTGTAATTTCTTGGAATGTTCAAGGTCTGGGTGACCTCAAACGAAAAAAGCATGTTCATTTTCTGGTTCTTAAATTTAGACTAACAGTTCTGTTGTTGCACGAAACTAAACTCCCATGCCCCACCTTGTCTGGGGTTAGGGAAGTTTGGGGTCCAGGTTATGTGGATTTTGTGGGGGTGGCTTCTGTTGGAGCTTCATGGGGCCTTTGGATTCTTTGGGATCCTTCTGTCATTCGTTATTTTTTTTGCGATGGAAAGATCTAACCTTCTGTTGGTCGATTTTGTGGGCCCTTCTTGTGATTTTAAATAGGGCTTGTTGAATGTTTATGGTCCTCAAACTTTTGTTCTTAAAGAAGTTTTTGTCAATGAAATGTCTGATGCTCTTAATTCATTTGATTTTTCTATCTGTTTAGGAGAGGATTTTAACTTTATTAGATGGCCGGACGAATGCAATCATGGTGGGTCAATTACTGCTGCTATGCAACTTTTTAATAGATTCATTGAAACTTTTGCATTGATTGACCTTCCAATTTCGGGCACTGTCTATACTTGGACTAATGGTAGTTCAATGAATTTATCTATATCTAAGCTCGATAAATTCCTGATTTATGGTGATTGGTCTGAGTGTTTCCCTCTGGTTTCGGTTAAAGCATTACCTCGACTCTCCTCCGATCATACCCCTATCATTCTGTGCTCTAAAATTATTTTTAAAGGTCTGAAACCTTTTAGATTGGAAATAGGTTGGTTTCAGGAGAAAGATGTGATTGAGATTGTCAAGAGTACTCGGGAGAATAACATCTCTTTCGGTTATATGGATTTTCAACTTCACAAGAAGCTTCTGAATATTAAACACAAGCTGCTTTCTTGGAATAAGGAGAAGGGGTTTAATATCATAAGCAAAATTGAGAAGTTTTGAGTAAAATTGAGGTGGTGGATTCAGCTGTACAAAGCTTCGATGTTTTATTAGATGAGGTAATTGCTATTAAACACAGTTATACTCAGGAGTTACTTGAGCATAGGAGAGTTGAAGAAGTTTATTAGAAGCAGAGATCTCCGGTTAAATGGTTGAAGGAAGGGGATTTGACGCGCACTCCGTAAAATGATGTGTCTGGCCTTTTGATTCAGGGTGTTGACCCAGAAGATGATTCTGGTATGTCTGATGCAATCATTAGATATTTCAAAAAGGCTTTTTCCTCTGAGATTAAAACTACCCCTAAGCTGCATAGGGTCGGCTTTAATTATCTCTCTTCTGATTTGGCTTCTTTTTTGGAAAAAGATGTCTCTTTGGTTGAATTAAAACGAGCGGTATTCTCATTATTAGAAGATAAAGCTCCTGGTCCAGATGGATACCCTATCATCATTTTCCAAACCCTTTGGTGTTTGGTTTGCAATGAACTTCTAGAGATGGTTAGGGGGTTTTTGAGGAGAGGGGAGCTTTTCAGAGGTGTCAACTCTACCCTTATTGCATTTATTCCTAAGAAGTCTATGATCACTTCCTTTAGTGATATCAGACCAATTAACTCTTGATCAGTCTCTATAAAATTGTGACCAAAGTGCTTGTAGAAAGGCTTAAGGTGGTTTTGTCGTCTATCATTTCGGGTTCTTAGACAGCTTCCATTAAAGAAGGCTGATCACGGATAGTGTTATGGTAGCCCAGGAGTGCATTCATTCTCGGATTCTTGAGGGTGCTCATGGAATTGTGGTCAACATAGATATGAAAAAAGCTTATGATAGGGTGGAATGGAGCGTCCTTCTAGAGATCATGAAGAATATGAGGTTTGGGGATAAATGGAGAAATTAGATTTTCAGGTGCCTCTCATCTCTTCATTTTTCCATTTTATTAAAAAGTAGCTCTATTGGTTATTTTAGGGCTTCAAGGGGTCTCCATCAAGGTGATCCCCTCTCTCCCTTTTTATTCACAATCTATGCAAAGTATTTTAACTTGTTTGTCCGAAACATTGAGATTAATGGACATTTTGCTGGCTTCCAGTTACCAAATGGGAGTCCCTGTATCTCTCACCTTCAATATGCTGATGATATGTTGCTCTTTTGTGATGCTAATGTGGATAAGGTCGACAATATAGCGATCTTTTTAAAATGTTACGAAGTTGCTTTAGGCCTTAAGGTGAACTTTGGAAAAACTTCTGTGAGTATCAATTGTGATGATTCAATGGTGACTGTTTTGGTTGAGGCTTTGGATTCCAAGGTGGACCATTTCCTAATTATGTATCTTGGCATGACTATTTAAGATGGTCATTTGCCTGTGGCAGTTTGAGATAAAGTGATTGAGCGGATTCAAATTAAGCTTGATATGTAGAAATACAAATATCTTTTTTTGGGTGGTAGGATCACTTTGATTAAGGCTTGTTTAGCTAATCTCCCAATTTATCAGATGTCTTTTCTTCAAGTTCCCTCTTCGATGGCTAGAAAGATTGAAATGCTTATGAGGATCTTCCTTTGGGGCTCTTTAGGGGACTCCAAAAAATTTCGATCTTCTTAGATAGGATAGGATGCGTACACCAAAAGGGGAAGGGGGTTTGGGGATTAGGAAAATCAAGTTCGTTAATCAGGCTTTACTCTGTAAATGGTGGTGGAAAAGTTTAAATTTTAAAGATCAGTTTTGGTATAAAGTGATAAGCTCCAAGTATGGTGATGATATATTCAATATATGGCTTGGTGGCAGGCTTGGTAGTAGGAGGGTGTCACATTTTGGAGATCGATTTACTCATGTAAGGCTCTTATCCATAGAGATATCAGATGGTCAGTTGGTGATGGTAGTAATATTTCATTTTGGCACCATAGGTGGTTAGATACCTCTCCTTTAAAATATGTGTTTCCTTTGATTTTCAATAGGGTGGATAATCCTAATGCGTTGATTTCGGATCTCTTTGAGAGGAGGGGGAATCAGATTGAGTGGAAGATTATTCTACCATATAGTAGAATTCCCGATGAGCTGTTCTCGGAGTTTAGTGGTTTGTTCTCAACGCTAAATGATTTGTATGTACCCCTTAATGCAATAGATGAGGTGGTATGGGATATCGCAAAAGATGGTTTCTATTCGGTTAAATCAATGTACCACCTTTTATTTCTTTATCGATGGAGATGATCAATGCCTGAAATTGTTGCTATCTGGAAGTGGCCGCTACCTCTTAAGATCCAAGTTGTTTTGTGGCTGGCGGTTCAAAACAAAGTATGGACAATTGATAATCTCATTAAAAGAGGGAAAATTTTGCCTAATATATGCCTATTATGTAAAAAGGATGCTGAAACAGGTGCTCATCTTTTTCTTCATTGCCTTTTTACTAGTAGTATATGGAGTTGGTTTTTCTCAGGTTAAAGTGGCGTTGATCTTACCTCTAGACGTCTTAGGACTTATTGGAGCATTATCTGTCTCTTCTTTACCCCAAACTGGTGCGGTAATTTGGCTAATAGCAAGAGGGGTAATTTTATGGGAAGTGTGAAAGGAGTGAAATAGAAGAGTGTTACAATAGGCAGAATTTTGGATCGTATACTTCATTCTATTTGGATGTTTTTGTCTCTCACAAAGGTGGGGAGAGATATTATGGAAGTTGATGTTAGGAGAAATCTTTACAATCTTTTCTAGCTGAGTTATAGGAAATGTAAGCCCAAAGGGAGATGGATCGCTCAATTAAGAGGTGTTTTTAAACTCAATTTTGATAGAAGCTCGCTTGGCAATCCAGGTCCAGCGGGTTTTGGAGGAGCCTTACTGGATTAGGAAGGACTCATTCTTTTTTCTTATTCAGGTCATTGAGGTGAGAAAACTGTAAATCACGTTTTTTGGCTCTTCCGCATGGCCTGAAATTACTGAGTGACAGGTTTTTAGGTTCGACTTACATTATTGAAGGAGATTCCCTCAATGTGATCAAGTGGTGCAAGGGGGAGATGAAGTTTACCTTGAGAATTGCATTCTATTTTGCTCAAAATTTTGCACTTGTCCCGATCTTTTTCTCTTTCCTTCGTCCATGTTTTCCGGGAAGCTAATGTTTTGGCTGATGGTTTAGCTAAAAATGACACTTCTCTTTTTGAAATTTTAGTCTCTTACAATGTAATCTCTATTTAGCTCTTAAATAAATTTTTTGAATCATGTCAAAAAAAAAAAAAAGACAGTTCAGATAATGTGTTGCAAGATGCACAATTTTTAAGACTTAAAATTTCTTGTTTTCTCAATAATTATACATATCAATGTCAAGATGATCAATTGGTTATTTTTACGAAATCAAAACAACCTTTGCCGAAGGCTTTTAGAAGTGCACCTTAATTCTACATTTTTAAGGTGTCAACCTTGTATAAACTTTCTCTATTAGGTAATGTGGTCCTTTCTTTTTAGAATTATCAATTTAAGTGAGGCATGTATGGTATGCTACAGTCAAGCCCCATTCTGAACAAGATGTATGGTACGATAGTTATATATGATGCCAGTTCCCTTTGTAGAAAATCAATCAATCTCTCTCTCTCTCTCTCTCTCTCACTCAGTTGAACTAGTAATAGAGAGAAACAAAGATACCTAAATAAAAATTTTATGAGAAAATGGCACTTCTTTCTCTGTCTCTCTTGAATCACAAATGAGACTTTCCTCTGGCGTCTCTCTGTCTAGTGTGAGAACTACAATAGTTTTAGTGGTAGCGCACTATTCTTTTGTAGCTCTGATAAAATTATTCTTGGATAATAGCTCTTCTTTCTCTCTCTCTTGAATTATAGTAGAGAGTTTATGCTCTTGTTTCTCTATCTTTCTTTGGCATGAAAGTTATAGTGGTTCTGGTGGTATTAGACAAATTTTTTTTTTTTTTTTTGCAAGATTTCCATACGACTGGGGGTAATTTATATAATTACACTATGGTCCATATTTTCACATATTTTACAGTGGGTCATCTTTTTTGTGATTTTTATATTTGTCATGTTTAATAGTTTGCCCTGGTTCAGTATTACAAATATCAAGCCAAATTACATTTTTATTTTTATTAAAAAATATATCCATGTTAATATTTTCTTATAAGGTCCCACTCTTAAACAATCGTAGTAAGGAACATATCCATATCTACAAATATGTTTTCAGCATGTATATAGGGAAGCTAATGACATTGCTAACGGCTTAGCAAAACTAGGGGTGTCTTTGTATCAGGTAGTTATTTCAGATGTTTGTCCTTTCTGACTGGTTGTAACCTTTGACTAATTAATAAAAGCATAAGTAAAATTGTCAAAAAAAAGAAAAGAAGGAACATATCCAAATCTTATTAAAAGATGCAGTTTCGGTTATGTAAACACTTACGATTGCTTAAAAATTTATTTCCTACACAATTATGAAAATTAATGGTCCAAAAATAGTTTAGATCAAGCATATCTTTCATCACTTGAAAATTTTGTAACTAGGTAATCTAGATAATATTTTAGAAGATGCACATTTTTTAAGACTTGAAATGGTGTAGATAATCAATTCTAGTATTTTTTAACATCACAACAACCTTTTTGGGTAAAAAAAATTGAGTCAACATATATTGAACATTAGAAAGTTATACCTTAAGGGAAAAGCTTCTACGCTTCCCCTATAGCATAAAAGATATATACTTCCCCCTTCATCTAGCCGTCCAATTGAGATCAAGTGAGCTATTAACCATTTAATCTAGATTCGATGCTTCATGGTTATTTTTTATTTTTTTTATCCTACCTATAAGGAATTGAAATAGGGGTACGTGTCATCATCTCAATAGCGCACACCCAAATAAAATATTAAAAAAATATTTTTTGATAAAATACAATAACCAAAATACCCCTAGAACATGGGGCATTTTAGTCATTTTATTTTATTGACAATTTTCTTTTTATATTTTTTACAAGTGCGAGTTCAAGAGAGGATTGGACGTCCAAATTTTGGTGCAAAAATATTTTGAATAAAAAAATAAAAATAAAATAGTATAGAGGGTGACATTGTGATAGGGGTCATCTAAGCCATCCATTTAGAATGGACGGTTGGATAGGGCGAAGTATAGAAGTTTTGTGCTGTAGGAAAAGCATAGAAAGCTTGCATGTTGTTAAAAAGGAGGTTGAATCTATCCATCAGTCTTCTCAATAACGTTGAGTGGTTTCTACTTGCATAAGATGTCTAATATTGGGATCCCAGTAGGATCATTTTTCTTAACCGACTTGAAAGAAAGTAGCTATATTGAAATCATAATACAAGCACTAGAAATAAAATATAAATACGGATAGAGAAATCCCAAAGTAGTTTTTATCTACGAGTATCGCATCTTGAGATCTACTTGACCAATGAGAGTTATATTATAGGTTTTAGATTATAGAGTTACCTCTATATAATCCTTGACAAAACCTAGTAAAATAACATTTTTTGTCTTGCACTCATAATTGACAACACCAACTAATTACAAATATGGAAGTATATAATGAAACCATTTACCTTGGGTACAAGGTGGTCAAAATTAATCTTGATCAATAGATGTAAAATTGCATGGCTACATTTATTTCATTGTCCAAGCTCAAAGCTCAAAAGAATTTTTCTCGAACTTTGTGACATCCAAGTTATTAGATTTTACATTGGATGGTTATAAATAATTATGACATCCCTAAGACAAAGTTAAATGATTACATTGTATACAATCCTATTATAAATAAATTATTTTATTGCTAAACCATTATACAAGAAGAGGACCTTCAGAATAGCGGAGACTTTCCCTCATTAAAAGAGAATATCAGCCAAAATCATCATGGCGAAAGCTTCTCTAAGGAAACTAGCCTTTCGTACTTCAAAGAGGCACCACCTAATGTTTCTCTTTCTAGGAGGGTCACTTCTCTCTTTGTAGAGGCCTTGCCTTTCTATATAGGAGACCCTTGCCTGTCTCTCTAGAGGAAGCCCTCTTTCCCATATGGTGACACAAAATAGGTCGCACATATTCTTTTCTCTCTCACTCCGTATACATCTATATAAACTTCCAATAGATATATATATATATATATATATATATATATATATATAGTAAAACCTAAGGAATACAACAAATAGTCTTAATCTAGTTGGTCCCAATCTTAACCCTATTTGTGGGAGGATTTCTATGAGATGTTGATTTCCCTTATCACCCGAGGCAACATACTAACAGGCTGAACCAACTAGTTCAACTTCCTTTGGCCAGTACATGTGCTAGTTTTTGTGCCTAGGACTGATTTCAAATTATTTTCTAAAGAAGATGCCCAAATATCTCGACCATAAAAAATTTTTGCTTTTGCAATCTTTTTATCACAGTTTTGATTTTCAACAAGAAACATGGTACTAAGCCTCGAACTTTCATCATTAGGTCCTTTCTAATTCCCATTTTTCCCCAGTTCGAAAGTTCAACATTCAGCCTACGCAAAGCAACAAAAAAATACTAAGTTCATAGGTGATCCAAAACTACAATTTTGGAACCACCCAAAACACAAATAAATCTAGTATTTGCCAATTTGAAAAAGAAATGTACACAGTGCGACCATTTTTACTTTTGCTACAAGGAGGTGACAATTAATTATGACCATTAGATATGAAATTGGATATTTACATCAATTCCATTGGCCAAAGTCAAATTTCAAAAGAAATTTTCTCAAATTTTGTAACACACCCAAGCTATTAGATTTTACACTAGATGGTTATAAGCAATTGTAACCTCCATCTGTCAAAGGCAAATGGTAATCCCAATTGAAAACCTACTTTCGAATCACCCAATGGTTAAAGAAACAAAATATTAGTTTGATATTTTAAATACAAAATAAAATAAGGCAAGCCTTATACTTGCCCAAAACACAAATGTATTAAGCCTTTAAGAACTGTGAACACATACAAAGAAGAAGAAAAAATACAAAATAAAATAAATCGACGTGTTTGGGCGGTTAAAGTTTTTTTTTTAATTTCTTTTGGGCGGTTTGATGGAGGGCTTTTGACATGCCAAAACACATATTGTTCTTGTCTTGTAGGCATTTTGCACGTTCCACTATCAAACTTGAAGTAAGTCAAAAAAAATAAAAGAATTACTTTAAAAATTTCCTCAACATTCTAAGGATCAACACATCAATCCAGAGGGCCTCATGGACCCAAGATCAACATCCCAAACAGCATCAACATGTATTATACACACATTGAATCAATTAGCATAAAAATGCCACAACACATACAGATGAAGGGAACAAAAGGAACATGAAGCAACCACCAGCATTTTGTTGAACTTTTTCACATTGAAATCTGATACACAGTGCTGCAATGATTACCAACCAGAAACATAAAATACAATTGAGAATATGACTATTTTGAGATTTGATGAAAGAATCGCATGCACATTACTGATGAAATCGATGGTTTAAAAATTAAAAAGAAAACAAAAAATGAATGCGTTACTTCAAATGAATACGAAAGAAAAGTTGATTTAAAGCTGAATCTCAAACAATATAGCAACCATGGTTCTGGGCATCATCATTTCTTTTCTACTGCTTCCATATTCCTCTTGTCTTTTTTCTCTTTCCTCAATCTTTATTCTTCTTGAAAACCTTAAAAGAGAAATTGATTCAAAGAAGTAAGAACAATCAAATAACTTTTGAGAGAGAGAAATTGGTTTAGAGAGAGAGGGGGGCAAATAAAAAAAAAATAAAAGGAACAGACAAAGGAAACAAGAAAATGGAATATAGTTGTTTATGCTGATATGTTTAGAAAAGATGAAGAGCTCAGGAACAATCTAGAGAGAAACAATCTTGATCAATCCTCATTAACAATGAAATCCTAAAAGGGTTTATATACAAATACAAATTTAGTGTAGAGGAAACATAAGGGAGAGATAGCGTACCATCAAGATAGTGATTACAAACGTAATAACAATTTACGTTAATATGCTTGGTTCGCTCATGAAAAACTGGATTAAATGCAATATTAATTGCACTTTGGTTATCTGCATATAAAGGTGTGGGATTTGGAATAGAGATACCAAACTCATTGAGAAGAGCACGAACCCAAACAATCTCACTAGGAACAGAGGACATGGCATGATACTTAGCTTCAGTGCTTGACTTAGAAACATTGTCATGTTTTTTGCTCTTTCATGATATTAATGATGACCCAAGGAACACACAATATCCTGTAGTAGAATGACAAGTATTTGGATCACCTGCCCAATCTGCATTGTATATGCACTAAGATCTAAAGAGGATATGGAGTCAAAGAATAATCCACAAATGGAAGTACCTCGAACATAACGTAAAATTCGATGAACTGCTAATAGATGTGGTCATCAAGGATCTGAAACAAATTGGGTCACAACATGGACAACATATGCAATATCTGGGCGAGTTATAGTGGGATAGACGAGGGAACCGACGGGTTTGCAATACATCGTAGGCTCAAGAAGAGGATCTCCAACATGTACAGAAAGTTTAACATTGAGTTCCATGGGTGTATCAACAACCTTCGTATCACTCAATCGGGTACTAAAAACAAGATCAAGTACATACATCTGTTGATAGATATAAATACCACGTTTAGAGCGAGAGATCTCAAGGCTAAGAAAATAAGATACTTCCCCAAAATACTTCATTTGAAATTCTTCTTGCAATCGTAGCTTCACATTCTTAATGGAATTAAAATCATTACAAAAAATAAGAATACCGTCAACATATAATAAAAAAATATAAATTCCATGCTTTGTGGTTTACTTTGAGTGAAGTCAGTTGCAAGAATGACATCTTGAAACCGCTCAAACCACGCACGGGGAGTTTGTTTGAAACCGTAAATTGCTTTACAAAGTCGACAAACTAATGACTTATCTTGATAAACAAACCCCGGTAGTTGATGTATGTAAACTTCATCTTAAAGTTCGCCGTTAAGGAATGCATTTTTTACATCCATTTACCTTATGGGCCACTCACGAATAAATGCGAGTGCAGTAAAAGTACAATTAGTTGTCATCAACTGGAGCAAAAGTTTACATACATCTGTTGATAGATATAAATACCACGTTTAGAGCGAGAGATCTCAAGGCTAAGAAAATAAGATACTTCCCCAAAATACTTCATTTGAAATTCTTCTTGCAATCGTAGCTTCACATTCTTAATGGAATTAAAATCATTACAAAAAATAAGAATACCGTCAACATATAATAAAAAAATATAAATTCCATGCTTTGTGGTTTACTTTGAGTGAAGTCAGTTGCAAGAATGACATCTTGAAACCGCTCAAACCACGCACGGGGAGTTTGTTTGAAACCGTAAATTGCTTTACAAAGTCGACAAACTAATGACTTATCTTGATAAACAAACCCCGGTAGTTGATGTATGTAAACTTCATCTTAAAGTTCGCCGTTAAGGAATGCATTTTTTACATCCATTTACCTTATGGGCCACTCACGAATAAATGCGAGTGCAGTAAAAGTACAATTAGTTGTCATCAACTGGAGCAAAAGTTTCTTCATAATCGATGCCATGCTCTTGGGCATAACCCTGAGCAACTAATCAGGCCTTGTGCTGATCAAGAGTGTCATCAGCTCATAACTTGACTTTATAAACCCATTTACTATCAATGACATTCTTTTTTGGGGGCAATGGGACCAAATCCAAAGTGTGATTTGCTTCTAAAGCTGCAATTTCCTCATTCATAGCTATACACCAACATTGGAGGTTTGATGCCTGAGAATAAGAGAATGGCTCATGAAACAACAGATTAGTAATGGTTACAGGAGAACAAGTATGGTATGGCTAACCACAAGTAAGTTAAGAGGATCAAGTGGAACGGGCTTTCGAAGTGACCGTCGAAGGTGAACAGAACCGGTAAAAGGATCAACAACTGGAGGTGATACATGATCAACACTTGACAAATATGGCTCATCAGAGTTAGATACTGAATGTGGTAATCCCTAATTTTCATGATAATGAGAAGGAGGAATACATGATCAGCACTTGACAAATATGGCTCATCAGAGTTAGTTACTAAATGTGGTAATCCTTAATTTTCATGATAATGAGAAGGAGGAATATCGAAACTAAGAAAAAAAGAAAACTCAAGTTCATGTGTGGTTTAATTAGGGTGTGGGTAGTGTTGGTGGAAGGCTATGTGCTCGAAAAATGTAACATGTCGGGATATTCTAATACGATTAATAGAATGATCAAAACACCAATATCCTTTTTAATTTGTTGGATAACCTACAAACACGCATTTGATAGACTTAGGGGAGAGTTTATCACGTGTAGAAGATGGTAAAAGCACAAAGCATGTGCACCCGAACACACGTAAATGTGAGTAATTAAGGGGTTTTTGAAAAAGCTTTTGAAATGGTGACACATTTTACAAAATCGGTGTAAGAAGAAGATTAACAAGATAGACAACAGTAGACATCGCTTCAGCCCAAATATTTTTTGGGGAAAATGAGCTAATAAAAGGAGAACGAGTGGTTTCAAAAATATGACAATGTTTTCTTTCAGCAACTCCATTATATTACGGGGTATGAGCACATGAACGTTGATGAATAATGTCATTTGTATGAAGATATGCTTGAAATTCATTGGATAGATACTCCCCCCCAGAATCAGACCTGAAAACTTTAATATTTTCCTCACATTGATTTTTTATCATATTAAGGAAGTATTTAAAAATACTAAACACACTTGACTTGTGTTTGAGAAAATAAATCCAAATATATTTAGAAAATTATCTATAAATATCACATAATCAGAAAATCCATTAATTGAAGGAACATGAGCAGGGCCCCAAACATCAGAGTGCACTAAAGAGAAATGATGGGTACTTTTATTATTGCTATGAGAAAAAGGTTGAGCTAAGTGTTTTACTAACTTGCAACTCTCACAAACAATATTCTTAATGCTCGAAAAATATACAAAAGAGAAGTTGATTGACTTATTTCATGAGGAGAAAGGGAAAAATGATAAACTAGCAGAGCTTGTGAAAGATGGGAAAAAGCTTCACTGAAACTAACTATGAAAAGCCGACCCTGCTTAGTGCCTCACCTAATCACTTTTCTGGTTACTAGATCTTGCACCACACAACTTTTATTAGAAAAAGAAACAAGGCACTTGTTATCAACTAACTGGCAAACAGATATTAAATTCAAATGAAGGTTGGGAATATGATGAGCACCTTTCATTGCTAAGAAGTTACCAGATGGACCAGAAACACTAGTATTACCAAAGAGGGTAATATGAAGTGGAGACCCATTAACAGTAAAAGAAGTTATATTTTCACAATGGGGTTCTATCGAGGATAAATGTGAAAGTTGTACTGTTAAATGATTTGATGCTCTCGAGTCTATGATCCAAGTGTTTTATAAAATATTTGAGTTACCTGAAAAACCCATGATAGCTAAAACCTGAGCAAGTTGTTGGAGTGTAGTTGAGTCAACAGAGTGAAGATCTGGCATGGTTACAGGGTTAATAAATTTGGAGGCAGAACATGCTGGTGGGAAGATGAATGGAAGCAATTGCAGCCCATTGAGTCTGACTAGGTACATAAGGCTTCCCACGTGCCTAAAGGCGTTTTCAACAATCATTTATTACATGCTTGAGCTTCTTATAATAATTGTAAAAAAATGCATTTCTTGCACCGATCGGTCTTGGACATAATTGGTATCTTTGTTAGGGAAATTGGATGTGGCCAAAGCTACATCAGTGATATCTTGTGATGTGGATTTGCAAACCCCAAGAGCTTAAGCGAGTTTCTTCAGCAAAGAGATCTGAAAGGCAATCATCTAATGATGGAGTGGGAGTACAATGAAAGATTGATGCTCTCATGCTTTCAAACTCCGATCGCAACCCCATAAGAAAGTGAAATAAGCGAGACCGATTTCGTGCTTTAGTAACAGCTTCAGTTGGTGGCTTTGTCTCCATCAAGTCCATCTCATTCCATATACCTGAAAAAATATTAAAATGATCTTGAATTGCTGTGTCCCCTTGTTGTGTCTTCATGCTCTCATGTTCAAGGGTATACAGATGGGCAGTGTTTGCTTGAGAATAATCTTCTGTAAATAATCCCACATTGCTTCGACACTAGGTTGATACGTGAGGTTGCGCCCAATATTGGGCTCAACTGAGTTCATAATCCATGTCACATTAGAGCTATCTATGGTAAGCCAATCGCTACTCCCATTCTCTTCCTTAGGAAGGGGAACAGAACCATCAATATAGCCCCATAACTTTCGTCCCATGAGAAAACGTCTCATTTGGAAAGATCACAAGCAGTAGTTCTTCCCATCAAGACAAACAGAAATAATAGCACTCACTGTATTATTTTTGCATTCCATTGAGAGATAATTTGTTTTTTTTTTGTTTTTTTGGAGAATAAAAGTTTGCTAATAGGATGGAAAACAACTGCAAATTGCTAGGTTCAATGAAAGACTGTTGCAGTGGGAGAGCACAATAGCTTGCAAAGCATTAGAAAGAAACGTCAAATAAAAACTTGCAAGCACAAAGTGATCAATTGTGTAGGGTTACAAAGAGAGCTTACAAGGCAAATTTTGCAAGCAGCAGTTGTTAAAGAGATTTGCAAGGCAAAGTGTATCAGACAGGCAAATCTTGCAGCGGAAAATTTTTTATGGAGACGAGCCAAACTTGGTGTGGTAAATTTTGATGGAAAAATTTTGCTGAAAAAATAAATAAGCCGTGGATGATATCAATACGAATTAAATAGTTCTCAGATGGCTAGGCGTCGATATGGACGAAGTGAAAACAAATACTCGAGGAAGAGAGAGTACGCACAAATAAAACAGAAAGGAAATGGATAACTACCGAGACAATGGGTTAATAGCCATTGTTTCTTATTACTCTCTGCAATAACAGCAAGAAAATGGATGGAGACAAAAGTGTATTCCTTAAGAGGAAGAAGTTTCAAAGGAGAGAGAATAGAACAATGAAAATTTGCAAGGTTCGGAAGGTTTCAAATTTGCAAAGAAAGTTTAGAGAGAGAATAAGAGAGAATCGAGGGTTTGGGGCATCAGGCAAGGGGAATGTACCGAAGTTCTCTACGCCCATAAACCACATGACATCGTTTGCAATGAAAATTTGCAATGAAACTTGGCAATGAAACTTGCAAACTTGCAATGAAAATTTGAGAGATCAATGATTGCTCAAATCGTATATGATCAGGCAAAGTAAACGGAAGATGGAGATTAAGGTATCCACAAAGAAAATAAAATTTATTTGATTATTGACCTTCACAAAAAGAGCGATTTGTCAACAGCAATTGGAAAGAGATGATCAGATCTTTGTCATTCTGATACCATGTTAGGTTTAGAGACGATGAAGAGGAACGGTCTAGAGAGAAACAATCTTAATTAATTCTCATTAACAAATAATGAAACCCTAAAAAGATTTATATACAAATACAAATTTAGTGCACATAACATTATCGCAACACAAATATACAATAACAATCAAAGACAATTAAAAATTATGAAAATTATACATTTTACCTTGTATACACCTTATTATATGCACACATACCTACATCAATCTTTGAACTTCTGAAACATGCCCTTCTTTTTCGCTCTTTTTCTCTCCAAGTTCTCCCTCTCCTCCACTTTCTCTCTCATCCTCTCCAGGATCTCCCTCTCCTCCACTTTCTCTCTCCTCCTCCCCAAGCTCTCTCTCTCCTCCATACTCTTTCTCATCTTCTATCAGTTGTTCATTATGGTCCTCAATCTGTTCTTCAATCTGGTCTTGGTCATAAAACACAACTGCAATATTCTCGCCTGAATTCCTTAATTCGGTTTACCCAATCCGATTCGGATTCATGGTAAAAGTTTCCCAAATCCCCATTGTTATTCAGGCTGTGCAGGTCCCTCTCCAAGTTCCCTTTCTCCAAAGAAACCAGAACCCACGTGATGAAATTACTCTGATACTACTCTGATATAGTTCTTTTTGCAAAGATAGCTGCTCTGTTTAACTCTCTCTCTATGTATTTCAACAGAGAGAGTCCCAAATAATGAAAGAGCTCCTTGCCCAAGAACGCTACTCTCTTTCTCTTTCATTTTCTCTTTATGTATTCTCTCTCTTGAATTACAAATGGGTCTATCGTCTTCTCTCTCTTTACTCTAATAAGCTCTGTAATACACTGGATTTGGTCATTTCCAGGGATGTGATGAACAGAGAGGGATTCTTTGAACTTCTCTTTTCAGCTACGCGATAATATATAACCGAATTGCCACCCGCTACCAACTTTATTTTCATTAATTTACCATTGATGGAAGAAATGAGATTTTAGTAGTCACGCCTGGGTTATTTTTTTAAACCTATAACACGGGACAATTTTATTGACAAAGGCATCTATTAAGGTTAAGGGGTTAACTGATGTTTTATTTGTTCAAAATCTTCCATATAATCCAATAAGCATTAGACAATTAGATGCAAAGAAGTTATTCCAATTTATCCAGTGAACATAAAGGCAGTTTGGGTACCTAAAAATCTATTACATGACAATAGATTACAAAGAAATATGACGATACATTTTAATAGCAAGAAAATAAAAAGAGATTACCCGAGATTTCTCTAAAAAATAGTAAACCTGCGCGGTGAGGGGTGAAAAATTTATTAAGTGCATTGACGGGGTAACGAGGAGAAATCTTAAGTGAACATCTCTTGGTGATTTTCGCTCCCCAAATCTGTTTTTTTATTCTTGTTATGTTTGCGTATTTTTTGGTGGATGTGCTTCAATTTTTTTTTTCTATTTATTTTTTATGTCTTCTTCGCTTTAAGTAACTCAAAGAAAAAGTATCAAGCTAGTGAGAAAAATACCAACTAGAGAGAGAAACACTTCATATCTCAATGAATTTATCTCTGTTGGTCATTCAGGTTGTACATTCATCGCCTATAAAATCTTGGATATCTGGAAATATATATAACTTCTATGACATGACGGATTTGGGTTCTTTGCTCTATAAATCAAAATCAGTCTGTTTATTTTTTTTGGCTGTTATTCTTGCTAATAAACTCCAAATTAGTGAGTTATTTTTTTTTGCTGCTATTGTTTGAATAAATTTGAAATACTTGAGTTCATTCACAGAGAATCGCCAAATCAATGTGATTGAATTGTTTTTTTTTTTTTTTTTTTTTAGAAAGTTTTTAAAATTAATTTATCTCTTCAATTTCCTCCAATGCCCCATCATAATTTCTCCCCCAATGCATAAAGCCTTCCAGGTTATTAGCCAAATTTCTCCGAACTATTTTTTGTCTTTTGAATTTGCCGTGGAAGTTTTCTGGAAAGAAATGATCAAAAGGCTTTAGCACAAGAAAACAAAACATAAAACATATGATAGCTTATCATAATAAAAGTATGTTATTCCAAAGTGTTAAACATCTTGAAAACATGTGATTCCAAGTTAAGATGCAAAGGCATACAAAAAGTGTGGCGAATTCTTATGCCTGATGCAATTATAAAGTTTAAACTACATACTAATAGCGATTGTATTATCACCCATGTTTTGGGTATAAAGCCAGAAAAAAAAATAAATGAATAAATAAAATATGTAAAGAGTGAAGAGTAGATGCTCTAGTGTCAACAATATCGGGATGGTTTTTGGACTTGGGAATTTTTGTTATCGAATTGATATACTTCCTCTTTCTATCAGTTTCTATATCTATGATAATATTAGTAAATCTTTTTGGAACATTAATAATTTTATTTCACATTCACATTCTCATTCTCTCTTTAAAATAGTGATGATTAAGATCAATATTTTGCAGTCTCTCTATCTTTAGAATGGTGATTATTAATACATTTATTTTTCTCTTTCTCTAAAATGGTGATGATGTTATTATTAGAAAATCTTTTTGGAATGGTATGATGATACTTTAATTCCAAATTTCAATAGAATTTTGTAGCAAAAACAAAATAAAAGATAGTTTATAGGCAACTGCTGATAAAATATTGGTAATGCATTTCTCGAATTTCTTTCAGACATAGCCAAACAGTAGTAATGTATTTCCCAGGTTGCATCTAAATACTACCCACACAGTGACAATCCTTTTGCAGATAATGTATTACGTTAGCAATATATTTCATAGACAATATATTTCCAAGTATCCAAATGGCCCCTTAGATGCAAGGGAGTTATTCCATTTTATTTGATGAACATAAAATCTCCATTAAAAATAGGGAAATTTACGTATGGACCAGAAAAAAGGTATGTTATAACTGTTTGGTCAAAAATGAGCCCAGACTACCAAGAAAGACGGAATCCCCAATTTTTCTTTTGACAACTTCACCCCCGGTTCGATGTTTTTAACATTGGACTACTCTTAACACCTTCGCGTTAAAAACCCCGTGATCAAGTCGTCTTCGTTTTGTTTTTTTATTGTTTTAGCTTCAGTCCGATGTTTGAAACCCCCGATGTTTTGAAATTTTTTTTACTCTCTCTCAAATTTCATTCTCTCTCTCTCAAACTCTCTCTCCCTCGCTTGTCTCTCTCAAATTTCATTCTCTCTCTCTCTCAAACTCTCTCTCCCTCGCTTCCCCTCTGTGAACCCACCCTGCTCTCTGGCATCTCCTTCCCCTTCAACCTAACACCCTCGCCTGCATTTGCTGTTGATTGAAGGTTTAAGGATTGAAGGTTTAAGCATTGAAGGCTTAGGGTTTCTTTAAGATTCAGGTATGTTATTGTACCTTGTAAAACTGGGAACTGAATACAATTTCAATCCAGCTTACTCAGAAAGCATTATCTTAGTGACAATTATCATTATTGGTCGGGGGTTTCATCAGGATACTATTATGTCTTTAATTTGGAAATTAATCATATAATTGCTATCCATCATAATAGCTTCAACTTGCAAAGTCATTGTCAATTCCTAACAAATTGCTGCTCATTTTTTTTTTTTTTGAGATTTTGGAGTTGTTTTTAAGTAAATTAGGTTTCTTTTCAAATTCAAGTTGTGATTTAGCTTTTAGATTGCATATATTATTATTGGGAAAGGTTCTTATCATTATATTATGTGATATTGTGATACATGCATTTAAAGGATATCAGAAGAGCTATCATCGACATTAAATTTATCATGATTTGAAGATATTTGTTTTTTGGGTAATTACCAAAGATAATTGTCACTAAGAGCATTATGAAGAGAACTTGGGGAATTCATCTTGTGTTTTAGATGCTTTTTATTAAAAATAACCTCAACCACGCAAGCCAATTATCAGCCTGGCAAATTTCCTTCAAGTGCATATTTTAAAATTATGATGAAACAAAACTTTACTTTGAATTATTTGGAATTGTATATTATAAGGTCATTTACTTTTATTAAGAAGGCTACAATAACACATAACCATCAAACGTGAAATCTAACACCTTGATATTTGTCTTAATATTCGAAAAAAAAAATTTGGACTTTAAGACGTAGTTATCGTAAGCCAATTTTACATATACCATCCCATTTCTTTCATAGACTTAGTATCCTAATATTTGTCTTTTTATACAAAGAGAATCCCATAAAAAGGATTCTTCAAATATTATTCTCCATATATGACTGTAAAGCAATTCATTCATCAGAAGCATTGTTATGTACTCTTATCAATGATTGTTTCACGAATTTATGAAAGTAGATTCTATTTAGAGAAAGCTTTTTGGAGGGAAATATGACTTTGATGAATGAAACTGTTTTGAATCGCTGTTTGGATGGATAGGTGGTTCAAACTGAATAACTTGTTAGTTATGAATGGGTTATAAGCTAAGCAGAATTTTGACATATGCTTATTTATCTAAATTCCCAGAGGACTATTTGAATACTTGTTCGGTTGTTCAATTTAAGTTCCTTCACAAAATATGCTTATTAAAAAGAAAGTTTGCTAGCACCAAGTAGCAGACCAAGGAGCTCTGCCTTAGTTCCTACAATTGCAAAGGCAGCACGTCTCAAACGATGTTTGGGAAGGAGAGGTAAATATATTTATAATAACTTGAGAATACCTACCTACTTTATCAACACTATCTTGATAAATAATGATTCAAGGACTTTTTTGTTAATTTTGATTGGAGAGAAAAAAAAATTTTGTTGACGAGAGATGGAGTAACATCCGAACTTGGTCTAGGTTCTTGATACTGGCTCAAAAGGGCCCTCTGTGCTATAGCAGGGTTATGGCCCCTTGTAAGGTCGACCATGGCCTAATCATTACAATGGTCGAAAGATGGCAGCCCGAGACCAGTTCAGCACACTTTGATGATCATGTCGGTGAGATGATGCCTATGCTCTATGATTTTTGGATGATACTTCGGCTCAATATGAATGGGGACTTGTCACGACCCCTCTCCCAACCGTCCCCGTCGGACCCACACAAGGCTAAGACTGGCCCGTCCAAGGACAATAGGGCATGGGCTCACAAGCATAGGTAACGAGTGCCTCTCAGGTTAGAGTGCGCTCAACACTTTGAACAGAAGGAATTTCCAGTATCAAAGCCAACCACGAAAGAAACAAAAAATGAAACACAATATGCATAACCATAATCTGCTGGATAGAGAAGTCACAAGATACATGTAATAATCCAAATTGTACATATAGGTCCAAGGCACAAATACCCAACATCAAGACATATAACCAAATCAAAATGGACTATGTGGCCAACTGCCAACCAAAACGTATGCTGTAAATTGGTGCTTCAACAAAAGGGGAGTAAGGGGCTCCAAGCGTGACCACCAGGCCACACTACTCCAAACACGCTGGCTATCACTCTACATGGAGGAAAATTTAAACGAGTGAGCTGTAAAGCCTAATAAATAGATCTAGGTGCCATGCATTCATGCTTACAAATACTATATCATGACAATAATCAGGCTTTTATGCAAGTCTTACAAAACATAGAGTCATGTGTCAAATTCATAATTAAACAAACGTGTGTTGCATGATTTGTTTTATGGTGGGGTAATAACTCATAAGATTAATCAAATATGATTGTACTAAAAAGTCGATCAAATGATTCAGGTCTGAGCATCATAACGGATCAAAATAATTAGGCATGCATGTAACAAGCATAATCAAGATCGACAAATACTAACTAACTCCTAAAGTAGAAGCCCCACCCATCGGGCCAATCAAATCCCGAAGTGTAGAGCCTCTACCATCACAATCAGGAGAGAAATACCACCAACGGGTAAGTCCATTGTGTAGTGCCTCATACACACACATGGTCCCCAACGTGTTTTGGGGCTTTTGATAGGCACTGGCCTTGCAAGACACGGCCCTCTCATATGCCTTTTGGGCGAGAGAGTGTTACACTACCAAAGGGAAAGACCACCCAAACATACACACTCCTAACTCTCATCCTATCATAGAGAACCAGGGAAATATCACAACTGTAGGCACAAACATCTCAGCATGTCTCTATACGCACATATCTTATCAGAAGCATGTCACCATGCCCACATATCTTATCAAAGGCATGTTACTATGAGGTAAACAAAGATGCAATTTTTTTGCCTAATTTAAACCGCATTATGAAAAAAGCGCATTTTAAACATTGTCTAATCTCCAAACCCACAGAGCTTTCAAACCTTGTGGTGTCTCTCAAAAGCCCCATATCTCTATCGCCTCTCTCTCTCCTCTCTCTTTCTCTCTCAGAAACCCACATAGCTCTCAAGCCCTATTGTGGTCTCTCAAAAGCCCTAACTCTCTACAATGTCTATATCTCTTTCTTTTCTCTCGTTACATTTGATTCAGAACAAAGATTACAAATATAGAACAGAAATTCGAAACTTTAATTCGTTATATTTGATTCAGAACAAATATTTCAAATAGAAAGAGAGAAAGAGAAAGAGAGAGTAAAGAACTAGCGGGTGGAGAGAGAGAGAGGGAGAGAGCTCAGGGTAAAACCCCGAGCTTGAAGACATGGCGACTCCTCTTCTCCTTCGACACTGCCCCAAAAACACCGATGAATTTGGTCGTATTTTGAATTTGAAATCGATCTAAGAGAAACAATATTTTATGAATTTTTTAATGAACAGTGGACAGGATTTTGATCGAAATTCCCTGTGTTTTGGTTTCCTAGCATCGAGTTTCCCGTTGTCATGGTTTTCCTGTCGCCGGGAAATTTGCTACGAGAAAATGATGGGGTTGTTGTGGTTTTCTGATAGCCAGAAATTTGCTAAGAAAAAATGATGGGGGTACCGAAGAGTCTAGAGAGAAATGACCAATACACAAGCCCAAAAATATTTCAGTTTTTTGGTTTTCCACAATTGAAAATTATAGATCTTGGCAGATTCTAAATATTGCCATTTTTGTATTTGCATTCTGTCTGGCACCACCTAATTTGCATTACAATTGAGGACAATTTTTTTTTGGCACAATGGCAGCTTCAAAATATTGCAAATTTTTTTTTTACGCACAATGGGCTTAAGCAACAATTCAAGCAAGAAACGACCCTCAAGTTTGGATAATCGAACAAATCAATACACAAGCCCTGTAAAGGCCTCGATCATCATTTCAAATACACAAAAAATAAAAAAATATTTGGTATTTTTATTCAATGGAAAAAATCCTGAAAAATTCATGTATGTAATATCGAGCAAGAAAAAAATTCATATAAAAATATTTACTCAATAATAAATAACCATACCTATTTTAGGTGACAGATGAAGCCTTGATGATCAAAATACACAAATCAATTTGATAAACAACGACCAAATAATCGATGCAAATTCTGTTTTTTTTAATTGAACAACCTAGGAGTTAAAGCAGCCGCTTTTTGGCCCAAAATCAACCCCCAATAATTTGGTTTTCGAACAAATTGAAAGAGGCATATGGTAGATGATTGGATTACTATTGAAAGCCCTCAAGGGTCATAAAAAACCATTGACTAATGAGGATGATATAGATGAAACAGCAGAAATTTCAAAAAGCATGAAAATCTACCTTTTCAAATCGCAACCAGTACGCTGGTTAGGAGTCAAACCACCGGTTAGGACTCGAACCGCCATTTCAATTCATGCCGGTCCGGTGTGCAACGAAACAGGCCGGTTTGACAAAAACAAAGCCGGTTGGACCCCTAAACTGTGGGTGGTCTAGTTAGCAATCTCGCAACCTCTATATGCTCTTTGCTTGAAATCATATATTTCAAAACGAGAATGGAAAAGTTAAAACATGTTAAAGTTCAAATGGAAATCTTGTTGTTAGATATAAGACACATGGAATAAGAATTTAATTAAAAAAGGTTATGGGCTCCAAGGTCTACCATAGTTCTTCGATGGCTACAGAGGTAGACGGCTAAAACCTCTTTTAACAATGTAATGATACAATCTTGATATGGCAAGCACCACTATGTAGATTTCTAAAGATAATTCCTTTCACAAGGGCTATGTGACCTGTCTACATCTGCAACAAATAGTGAAAACATACTAAGTTAAATCAAACCAAACTAAGCAAGAAGACACAACCCACCTGTATAATAGCTAACTGTATAAATAAGTAAGATTTGAAGTTTTGAACTTTAACAATTGAGTGAGGATGAATTGGATGTGGCCATGGAAAGTAAGGGCAAAGTTGTAAAATACTTTAAATCTTGTAGTTGATGTGTTATGTTTTAGGCTTATATGGTGTGGATATAGATTAAGAGAAAATTTGGAGGGGCTTAGAGGGAGGAACATTAAGGCTCAAAGAGAGAGAAAGAGAAGTGGGAGAGTGAGAGGGGCATACCGAGGAGGTTACATTGCTAGGTTGCTGGATACAGGGATAGGGTAGGAGAGAGTGAAAATAGAGAGACAGTTGTGATGTGGACGAGAATGTTCTTTATAAGATTAAAATAGTGGGAGAGTTGCGATGTGGAGGGGGAATGATCCTTGAATTGAACATAGATAAAAGTGGTTCATGCATAGCATCACCTGTACTTTGACACAAACCGCAATCATTTATTTGAATCTTAGTGCACCTTCATGCATCTTGCACCACCAGTACTCTCTCTAGCATCATGTGCGGTATGTGCCCATCAAAAGACTCTCTCTCGATATGATAATTTAGGCCATGGTTGATTCGTGTGCCGTTCATAAGCACTAAAACGGAAAGAAAATAGAGAAAAAGAAGATCATTGAGATTTGAATGCTATAATTGCGATGATGACTATATTATTTTTTTAGAAAATAGTGAGGACATTCACCTATTAGCCAAATAAATTTATTTATAAGCTCACATTTCTACATATGTGGGCTTGGCCGCATAGAAACCGGGTCCTTCACTAAATGCAAAAGATTGCAACTTATCAAATCACATAATAAAATATTTTATTGAATAAATTGAAAATTCCAAAAAGAGAATGATTACATATCTAACACACGCGAGGGATTAAAACTAAATATCAAATATAGATAAAGAAATGTTGTTGAAGAACCGCAAGACCATATTATATAAAAAGGTATTCAGTAAAACCTTTTTTTATTAATTTTATATTTCACTTCATATCTAATTATACAACAAAATATTATTATTATTTTTATATATTGTCAAAAAACTTGGTTTTTCCCCTATAAATTTTAAAGAGCATTGTATTCATTTGGACGCACAAACTTGTTTTTCCTAAACACGTGAAGAATTCAAAATCATGCGTATCCATCTTTCCAAAAATAAATATCTTTCCCCAATAATATGTAAATCCATATTTTCCCAAAATATTTTCCCAAAAGTAATACACGCTAGCACAATTAAATGATCATGAGTCCGTATTTCCCAAAATACATTAAATACTGATGAGTTCAATCTTCCAAAATACACACCACCTTTAAATGCTCCTAAGGATAAGAAAAAACGTGGAACCGCAAGATCATGTTGTATAACAAAGTCTTCAATCGAATTCTTATTATTACTTTTTTTTCACTTTATAAATAATTAAAGAAGGGTAATGATCTAATGCAAACTATTTTACATGCTAAATAGCACTGTAGTCCATCAGGATCACAAAATTATTTTGTTCTTACCTCGGTGTAAACTATGCAAGACATACTTCATAAAGGGAATATGCAAGGTATACTTTAAGGAAGCAATAGAGAAGAAAGATCAATGATATTTGAATGCTACAGTTGCGATAATGATGATAGTATTTATTTTGAAAATAATCACGCCATTCACCTATTAATCAAATAATTATAGGGAGAAGGATAAAATTAACCCATGTAGATTTCACAACCACATATTAGAACATAAAGTAGATCTAATTAATATTTTATCATAAAAAGGAAAAAAAAGTTACATATGCAGTCCAAAAAAGAAAATTGACTCATGCGGGCTGGATTGCATAACTACATATGCGGTCCTAAAAGCGTAAATCACCCATCTTAAAGATGGATGCAAGTAGGTGTTCTATCTTAAAACAATGGAAACTAACTGTCCAAATATTTTCTTACTAAAATTATTAATTATAGTATTTCAAATTTATTTAATTTTTCATATTCATGGTCTCCATGATAGAGATTATATCAAAATGAAGAAAAAAATCTCTCTCAAAAATATATTTATTTATAGGCCCTCATTTCTACATATGCGAACTTGGCCGCATAGAAACCGGGTCCTTCACTAAATGCAAAGGATTGAAACTTATCAAATCACATAATAGAATATGTTTTTGAATAAATTGGAATTTCCAAAAAGAAAATGATTACATATCTAACACACGCCAGCATAAATGCGGCTAAGACCAAATATCAAATATAGACTAAGAAATATTGTTAAAGAACCTCAAAACCATACTATATAAAAAGGTATTAAGTAAAACCTTTTTTTATCAATTTTATATTTCCCTTTATATGCAACAAATTATTATTATTTTTTTTATATTGGACAAAAGACTTAGTCTTCCCTTATAAATTTTAAAGCGCATTGTGCTCATTCATACGCACAAATTGTTTTTCCTCAACACGTGAGGAATTCAAAATCATGCATATCCATCTTTCAAAAAATATATATCTTTCCCCAACAATACGTAATGCCAGCATTAAACGATCATGAGTCCATGTTTCCCAAAATTAATATTAAATGATCATGAGTTCATATTTTCCAAAATACATTAAATGCTGATGAGTTCAATCTCCCAAAATACACACCACTTTTAAATGCTCGTAAGGATTAAAAAAATTGTGGAACCACAAGACTATGTTATATAACAAAGCGGTTCAATCGAATTCTTATTATTAATTTGTTTTTTACTTCATAAATAATTAAAGAAAGGCAATCATCTAATGTAAACTATTTTACATACTAAAGAGCATTGTAATCCTTTGGAGATCACAATATTATTTTGTTCTTACCACTATGCAGACAGTTTAAGGAAGCAATAGAGAAGAAAGATTCTTTGAGATTTGAATGCTACAGTTGCTTGCGATGATGACTATATTATTTTTTTAGAAAATAGTCACGACATTCACTTATTAACGATATAATTATAGGGAGAAGGATAAAATTAACCCATAGAAATTTCACAATCACTTCGAACATAAAGTAGATCTAATTAATATTTTATCCTAAAAAAAAGTTACATATGAGGTCCAAAAAGGAAAATTGACTCATGGGGGCTGGACTGCATAACTACATATGTGGTCCTAAAAAGCTTAAATCATCCATCTTAAAGATGGATGCAAGTAGGTGTTTTATTTAAAAACAATGGAAACTAACTGTCCAAATGTTTTATTTTTAAAATTATTAATTGTAGTATTTCAAAATTATTTATTTTTTCATATTCATAGTCTCCATGATAGAGATTACATCTCATGAAAAATGAACAAAAAAATCCATCTCAAAAATATATTTATTTATAAGCCCGCATTTCTACATATGAGAGCTTAGCCGCATAGAAACCGGGTCCTTCACTAAATGCAAAAGATTGAAACTTATCAATAGAATATTTTAATGAATAAAATGAAAATTCCAAAAATTGAATGATTACATATCCATAACATAACACACGCCGGCATTACATGCGGTGAATACCAAATATCCCAAAATACAAGTTAAAAAATATTGTTGACGAATTGCAAGACCATGTTATATAAAAATGTAATCAGTGGAACCTTTTTTATTAATTTTATATTTCACTGCATATCTAAGTAAGCAACAAAATATTATTAATTATTTTTATATATCGACAAAAAAGCTTGCTTTTCCATTGTAAATTTTAAAAGGCATTGTGCTCCTTTAGGCACACAAACTTATTTTTCTTTATCTATTCAAAATCATGCATATCCAAATTTCAAGAAATATATTTCCCCAAAAATGTGAAACACCAGCATTAAATGGTCATGAGTCCATATTTCCCAAAAATATCTTTCCCAAAATTAATACACACCGGTATAATTAAAAAATCATGAGTCCATATTTCCCAAAATACATTAAATGCTTATGAGTGCAATCTCTCAAACTACACGCCACCTTTAAATGCTCATGAGGATAAGAAAAAGTGTGGAACCACAAGACCATGTTATATAACGAAAGTCTTTAATCGAAGTCTGGTTATTAATTGTGTTTCACTTCATATCTAATTAAAGAAAAACGTATTTTTATAATTTACCATTAAAAATATATATATAGGTTTTCCCTATACATGCTAAAAAGCATTGTATGCCTTCGGGGTTCATAAAATTTTTTGTTCTTACCACTATGCAGGACATACTTCAATAGGGAATATAATATTTTAATAATAAAAATACATTAATATGCATAAAATACTTATGAGTAAATAAGATAGCATGACAATATTATATAAATCAAAATTTGTAATAATATTAACTATTATGCATTAAAAGCGACGACCTGTATCATATTTACATTACATGCGTGAAAGATGCGATGACTTGCACTATAATTACATTAGATGCATGAAATGGAGAGCATGACACTATTATATAAAGGTTATTCGTGATGATGATTATATATCTTAAGCGTGAAAAAATTTATTATGTTTTGAATTTTCAAGGAAAACAAATTATCCCTGGGTCTTCACAGTTATTTGTATGCATTAACTATCTAACATATGGCTCGCATAGTGGCATCCTAGTCTCACAATCATGATCCAATACGATGCATTTGTTTTGTTTTTGCTCAAGCCAATTGTGCTCGAAAAAATAAAATTTATCCTCAGTCATAATGCATACTAGGTGGCGCATGACAGATTGCAAGTTCAAAAATGGCAATATTTGAAAGCTGTCAAGATCTCTAATTTTCAATTGTGGAGAAATATAGAGTGAGTGAGAGAGTGGAAACATATATATAGAGAGAGTGAGAGATGGGCATACTTTGTTGACGGCCACGTGGCTTCGAAGAGTTGCGGGACTCACACTTTATTATATATCACACATTACCTATAGGTACTATAGTGATTGTAACGTGACCTTCGGTCTTTAAAAAATCTATACTCTCCTTACCTAAAAATTGTGCATGAAATGCCAAGTGAATGAAATATTCATCGAAATGATAACATTTGATTACAATTCATTGGTTATAAAATTGGCATCGTTTTATATTTGCCCACCCAAAGGCATTGTAGGCCATTGTGCTGGAACAACAATTTGAAAATCTAAATGTATCCCACGTAGCGCTGAAAGGATACAAGTCCATATGCAATGTGATATTTGGTCTTAAAAACAATCTATACTCTCGTTATCAAAAAATTGTGCATTAAATGTCAGGTGAATTAAATATTCATCGAAATGCACTTGATTACAATTCATTGGTTATAAAAAAAAGTTGTAACATGCCTAAAATTTCCCTGCGTTATATTTAAATAAGTATCATTGCATATTTGCCCACCCAAAGGCATTGTAGGCTATCGTGCTGGAACAACAGTTTGAATTTCTAAATGTATTCCACGTGGCGCTGATAGAATGCAAGTACATATGTAATGTGACATTTGGTCTTAAAACAATTCTATGCGCTCCTTACCAAAAAATTGTGTATTAAATGTCGGGTATTCAGTGAAATGATAATACTTGATTACAATTCAATGGTTATAAAAAAGATTTGTAACATGCCTAAAATGGCCCTGCAGGTTATATGCAAATGGGCATCGTCATATATTTGCCCAGGCATTGTAAGCCATTGTGCTGGAACAACGGTTTGAAATTTATTTGTATTCCACGTGGCACCAACAGGATGCATGTGCATATGCAATGTGACATTTAGTCTTAAAAAAAAAATCTATACTCTCCTTATCAAAAAATTGTGCATTAAATTCCGGGTTAATTAAATATTCAAGTTGTAAACAATTTTGTAACATACCTAAAATGGCCCTGATTCGCATCGTTTTATATTTGGGAAAAGTTTATATAGAGCCAAGGCTCTAAACAATCAAATTAGAACTTATCTCAAAAATTTCAAAGAGGTTGTTTTGATGCCCAAATATCCTCAAGTTGATCATCTCGCCATCAAGATGCATGATCATGAGAAAAAATGGATTTCAAGTTTTGAAAATAGTGTATTTTGTAATGCATTTTTGGACCTTCAATTGTTAAGATTTTCAAGTTTTCATAGATCTATCGACACTATTTTTGAAGCTTTAAAGTTATAAATAAAGATGAAAATATATTTTAAGCCTATCGCAAAGATTTCCAGATAGGCTATTTGAAGGTAGGTTTCTATTTGAAGGTAGGCTCTAATTTGATTGTTTAGAACCTAGGTCCTATTTGAAACCTACCTTCAAATAGCTTATTTCAAGGTAGGCTCTAATTTGATTGTTTAGAACCTAGGCCCTATACAAACCGCACCCTTTATATTTTCCCAACCAAGGACATTGTAAGCTCGAATAACAATTTGAATGTCTTAATTTATTCCAGGTGGCGATGACATGATGCAAGTACATAAATGTCAATCATTGGATTCAGATTAACATACATACGTTACTCTTAAAAAAATGGATATAAAATTAGTTGAAAGTACATATGATTTTGCATTACTGCGTTACGTACGTCCATGAAAGGGCAGACATGGTAACATATAATTCAGTGAATCAGTGTGTAAAGTGAGGGGAAAAGGTTTGGAGTGAGAAAAAATAGAGAGGTGTGTTTTTAAGAAAATAGAGGGAGGATAGCGATGTCAGGAGAGAGAGAGAGAGAGAGAGAGAGAGAGTTTTTAAGAAAACTAAAATACAGATGCGTGTGGGCATTGAGAATTGAGAGTGTAGATTAGGTTTTTTTTTTGGCTAATTATCATCAAATTGATCATCTCGAAATCAATTCGCATGGACACGAGGAAAAAATTAGATTGCAAGTAGTAGATTATGTCCATCTTGTAACCTTTTTTTGTATAGGTTGTCCATTTTTATAAGATGATTAGAACGAGGCCGTGGAAAGATTTTTTCGTTTTCAATTTTTTTAGATAGCTTTATTATCATTAGATAAAAAATGTTAAAAAAGAAAGAAAAGATTTCGAGTTTGTAAAGGTTAAGATCTAGAAATTCACCAAATGAATGGTCTAGATTCGTTGTTTTAGGGGTCTCATTTTTTACCACATCTAGAGTTCAAATCAAACCTTTTTTTTTTTTTGGCGATTGATTATTGAGATGAAGAGAGTGTGTGTGTAAAATTTTGGGTCATACAAATACCACAAACATGGTTTCTAGAAGTGTGGTTGCATTACACTATGATACAACCATTGCATTAGATCGTTGACCTATATATACCCTATACCTATAGTAATATAATACAACAATCTTCGAAAACCATGTTAGGGCTATATTTTGATCCAATTTTTAAAAATATATATTATTTTCAATGTAATGAACAATTATAAAAAAAAGAAAGATTTAAAAATACAACTTAGAAAGTTTTTTTTTAGCCCAATTAACATAGGCCTTCTATTTTGATAGGATGCTTAGATCTAGGCCTTAGAAGGATTTATTCTTTTCAAAAAAAATTGGATTAGATGAACAACTTTAAAAAAGAAAAAAATGATTTTGAATTTGTAAAGGCAAAGACCATGGCTCACATGAACCATATACGTGGATGAGGCCATATTTCATGTACATATGATGGCGGTCGACTCTTGAGCCTAACCAGCTTGGGCCCATATTTCATGTTCATTTACTTATGTTAACTGGGATAATTAAATACTTTCTAATACCTAACCTGTTATCTCGATTCTATGATTGTGGCATGAAAAGATGATATGTGGTCACCACTTGTGGTATCAAAATACTTAAATCCTAAAACCTAACTTGATATCTCGACTATGTGATTGTAGGATGAAAACAAGACATGTGGTCACCACTTGTGGTATCAAAACACTTAAACCATAAAACATAACTCGATATTTAGAATCTATGATTGTGGGATGAAAACAAGACATGTTGTCACCACTTGTGGTATAAAAATACTTCAACCCTAAAACCCAACTCGATATCTCGAATCTACGATTGTGGGATGAAAACAAGACATGTGATCAACACTTGTGTTAACGATAACCTGAACCCTAAAACAAGATTATTAAGGACCATATATTCTCATGATGTTCATGTGGTAATGCTTGATAGATGTACTTCAATTGAAGTTTTGAACCATTTTGAAGTTTGTTAGTTCATATTTTGGGATAAATACATACTATGAGACTATCCTTATATGTTTTTAGTTTACTCGACAATAACGGGTAGTGATTTCATGCAAAGGTTGTATAGTAATATAATGCAACAACCTTCAAAAACCATGTTTGGGCCATTTATTTGATTCATAATTTAAAATATGCACTATTTCATTCAAATGAACAATCACAAAAGAGAAAATTTTGAAAGCGCAACATAGAAAGTATGTTTTTAGCCCAATTAATACAGGCCGTCCATTTTGATCTTCATCTCAATAATCAATCTAAAGAAAAAAAGATTTCAATTTGAACCCTAGATATGGTCAAAATGAGTCCCCTCCAACAACTAATCTAGACCATTCATTTGATGAATTTCAATATCTTAGCCTTTACAAGTTCAAAATCATTTTTTTCTTTTTTAACGTTGTTCATCTAATGATAATAAAGCCATCTAAAAAAATTGGAAACGAAAAAATCTTTCGATGGCCTCAATCTAAGCATCTTATCAAAATGGACGGCCTATGTTAATTGGGCTAAATAAAATCTCTCAAGAGTCAATTTCTTTTCTTTTTTTGTGATTACTCATTAGAATGAAAATAGTGTATATTTCAATTTTTGGATCAAACAAATGGCCTAACATGATTTTTGAAGGTTTGTTGCATTATATTACTATACAACCGTTGCATGAAATCACTGCCCATTATAGTGATAACAAATTACCTGAATACCCCTAAAACTTGCAGGGGCATTCTGGTCATCTATTTTCACATATTTATTCTTTATTTTTCCCCATTTCAATCTAATTTTATGATGGGACGCCCAAAATTTCATCATAACCATTCGATTCAGATCGTACGGCTCAGAAGTGAGGTCGCATATAACTTATGAGTTGTTGGGGTCGCATGGTAACATTTCCCTTAAAAAATATATGGGCAAGCTTTCTATGCTTCCCAACATATATACTTCCCCTTATCAAACCGTCCATTCTGAATGCAGGGCTAAGATTGCTCCAAAAAGTTATATAATCTCCTCTCTCACACCCTCCATTTCTCCATCTCTCACTCCTCATCACTCAAATCATTTACACAAGAACCACCCCACCCCACCCAAATATCACCATTCTTTATCATTCCCTCACCTCTCTCTCTCATTTTACCTCTCTCTCTTAGCAGGCCACCCCACCCTCATGGTCTCTCCCTGCTTTCACCTTTGACGTCTCTCTCGCTCATCGAACTAGGACCACTCTCACAACCTCGCGTCCTTCTTTCATCGAGCTGGGACCACCCTCAGAACTCTCAACTCTCACCATCGCAACAAATAGGAGGAAGACCGCCACAACCGCAAGGTATTTTCCATGGCTTAGCTTAAGATTAGCAGCCATTAGCTAGTTCTCACTTCTCACTTCTCACTGCTTCTTCCTCTCTTCTAATGGCGACTTAAGCTTTTGATTTTCATCTATGGAGTACAAGCTTAAGCATTAGGGCTTACAGTGTTCATTTTTTGCTGAGTTCATCAAAGCCTCAAACAGTTGCTCAATCTTTTACAAAACAAGGGTTTTTAAACTTTATAGTGATCCCAAAACAAGCCCTATTCCTGTTGCTCAATCTCTTGCATAACTATTTTGTAAACTCATTTTTGTAATGTAAACTTAGGAGTTTGAGTTTACAACTTTACATTATTCCGCGATCTTATTTATGTTGCTCAATCTTTTGCAAAGCTGTTTTTTCCACTTTTTTTGTGTTTCCCTGATCCCTGATATACTTTTTGTACTCTCTCTTTCTAGGTTTTAACTTTGTATGTTTCATGAAAAATAGCTTTTAAACTCGTGTGTTGTTACAGGGATTAGTAAGTGAAAGAGCCACACTAGGAGCTGGTTCCTCTCTCTCTCTATCTCAGTTTCTCTCTTATTGGAGTGACTAGAAATGGTTTATAGGTTTCTTCTTTCTTTCTCCTCCTCTTTGTCATCTCCTCGAGTGTTAAAATATGGTCTTTGGGCCACGAAACTTCCAAAATTGTCCATTTCATTTTTTAATATAATCCGCACTCCAAATATTTCATGCATTTTACTTGTATTTTTTAAAGAAGAAATTCAAATATATATTTTTTTCTATAAATCTTAAATTGTTCAGTAAAAGCTGGTAACTTTGTTCCTCTATTATGCAATTTGTGACCTTGATTTCGAGGGTAACTTCTATCAGAATCCATGGCATATCTTCCCCTTTGCGGCTAATTATTGTCTTTAGCTTCAATGAATATTCATTCAATTTCAATGTCTAGGTCTTATTAGTCATGAGTCATGACTCATGACACTGCTAGTCTGAAATCTTGTATGCCTCTCTTCCACTTGTTTTGGTAGTGGTAAGCGTCAAAAGACTTAAAATCATGCCTATCATCCCAACATGCCATTGACCCATCTAAAAGAAACAGAGTCTGTAAGAGACATGTCTCCTTATGTTCTCCATATTAGCATATTACATGTTCCATGTGGTCGCATAAATTTTGTTCAAATTGTAGATTTTATGTCTTGGTTGCATAGAAATTTTCTTGTTCTTTTCACTAGCCACTTTGCTTGCTATTTGATATACGAAGTGTGTTATGGCTTATGGATAATCACTCAAATGCTACTGATAAGTAATGATTTTTATTTCCTATGAATGCTAGAAAGACAAAAGTCTATTGTTACTTATCTACTTGTTTATTGCTTATCTAAGATTACGATATCCACCGTTTGTATGGGATAAGTAACGTTGACTAAAGTCTGAAGTCTAGAGTCTCTGGACTCTGAATATGTAGGCCCTAGTAAATATGAAATGATTTATCATGATATCCATGTGATATGACGTCCAAAGTCTCTCTAGAAGCATATATCTAGGTGTAAATGTTCCCTTAATAATACGCTCCTTCAATGTGTGTTCTCAAATAATAATAGCAATGTATTCATTCATTTCTTCTTATTTTTTTATAGGTTATTCCTTTGCATGTTCTTTATGGAATTAATCAGATTTCTACTTCTATATGCATCTATTACTGAATCATTTGTTTCCTTTTATCATTAAACAATTGGAACAAGTGACGAGCTCATTGTTCAAGAATAGCTGTGATCTTATTCACCATTGCAAAGGTCCTGAATAACATTTTTTTAATCATTTTTATATGTGATAACTCTTATTTAAATCATTCTTTTTATGCTTTTCATATTCCGATAGATTTATTTTATTAGTCATTTTTATCTTTTCAATATTTATATGTTATTATGCATGAGGTTCATTGAATCCCTTAAGTAGCCCCACAATGAGCTGCCATGCATAACATTTCTTTTGTGGACCACTATGGTAAGTTTGTGACTAGTTAATGTGAGAAATAACGAATATTTTAGCGTCAGCTAAAAAACCAAAGAAAAACAAGAGCATGTATAATCCAAGTTCCTACATATAGCTTGACTTTTAAGGCTTTTTTAATATTCCATAAAGGATGACTTCAAGTTCAGACTCTAATGGCTCAACCTCTATCCCTATTGTCGTCCACCACCTTGGGCGCATGCCCGTAGTTTCCAAAGTCGATGAAGTTTTGTCGAAGACAGAGGTTTTCTGTGTGAGGTCCACTCATGAAACAATTAATCCTACACATGGCATAATCCCCATAGAAGATGGCTTCAAAATTTAGTGGCCCAACTACGAGTCTCCATGCACAACTTATCTTTCGGGGACCAATATGGTAATTGGTAACGTTTGTTATGTAGGTTAATGTGAGAAATATCGAGTATTTTAGTTTGTAGTGTTTATTCTTTGTAATGTAGATTAAAGTGTGGGGTTAAAAATGAAAAATAAAGAGTATTATATTTATTCCAAGTTCCAAGTTCTGACATATGGCTTGACTTTTAACGCTTGTCTGATATGACATAGAGGATGGCTTCAAACCCTAATGGCTTAACCTCTATCCTTATTGTCCCCCTGTCCCATGGGGAGATGCCCTTCATTTCCAAGGCCGATAAAGTTTTATTGAAGACAGAGGTTTTTTTGTGTGAGGTTTGATCGTCATATGAAAGATATATTGTGGGTTTGGGCTAATATGAGCGTCTAAAGGTTCGTCTTGACCTAGTCTGCTCCACTCTTGAAGTTGTAAATGCCAGGCTTATGAAATTGAAGATAATATCCAGCGGATTGCTCGTGACTTTGAAGTGGTTGAAGATGGCCTTGAGGAGATTCGCTCCTCAGTCTACAAGTACTAGTTGGGTCTATGGTCATTGGCCATAGTCCTACACTAGTTATTGTTGTTGGGTTTTTTTTTTTAGTGTTTCTTTTATGGTGAGCTCCTCAGTTTACATACATGTAATAATCCACCCGGAATAACGTGAGACAATAAACAAGTACTCACTGCCCTCTTATACTCTCTACAATTTGAGGCCTAGGCCTATACTATATATTATCCTCTTTCTTCTGGTCTTCGCTACCTTTGGTGTTAATATTTATTAATGTTATTCTTAATTTCTTTTACTTAGGTGTATGATAGTTTTGTGTAAATTCAACACTTTTCCTTGGAATTGTGGTATCTTAAATTACAAATGTGGTATGTTTCATTACATTTTTTTAAATTTATTTGCCAATTATATCTTGTATCTTGGTATTTCAAAAATAGGAAAATTGAAACATAGTGCTTCTTTTCTATATTTTTTCTATATATTAGAAGCTCCATTATTAGCGTTTTGTATATTGTTTGTAACAATGTGGCATGATTACCAGATTATACATAATGGTATAATTGTAAGTGTTGTATATTTTCCAACCAAATTAATTGTATTGTATCTTTTTATAATGTCAATAATTAATTTTTACATCCTGGTATTTTTTATAATTGGTAAATGAATCATGGTGCTTATTTTCTATATTTTTGTTATACATTAGAAGCTCCAAGTCCATTATTAGGATTTAGTATTTTATAGGTAAAAAATGGGAGGCGAAACGAGCGATGCTTCTTTTCAACTTTCAAAAGCACCGCACTATAATCATGATGCTTATGACCCAGACATGCCCGAATATATGGCACCCCTTCCCCCACCTCCACCTTCCCCACAGCCTGGCATCCCCTCCCTTTGAACTGGAAATATTTTATGATTACCCTAATTTGGACTTCCCACTCATTTCTTTTAAAAATAGGCTTCAGGAAATTGTAATGTAAGTTGGGGAACCCCTCCCCCAAGTTGTAGTTCATAGTTACGGTCCTCCCCGAGGGATGGTATTCCTGGCCACTGTAACTATGCGTGGCCGCACGTTTTAGGGCGAGGCCTCTCACACCAAAAATGATGCAGAGAAATCTGCAGCCCAAGAGGCCCTTATTTTCATTAACCTCATCCTATCTTCGGTCGATACTTTATCTGAGACCGTTAGGGAGAATGAGGTCCTCCTATTGCGTCAGACCAAATTGTTAAAGGCCCCGGATGCCGCATGTTCTACTTTCGGGAGTGCCGAGAGAGAGCTACTTGACGTTCGTAATGCGATGCAGGCATTATCTCGAGAGTATGATTGGGTTGCGGATACAAATGTCCAACTTAGTACTGAGCTTACGGTTAATCGTAATGAACCTCTTAGTCCTCTCCCACCTCTTGATTTGTATATAGAGGATCTCCAAACCTTTTAGATGCTAGTAGCTGTGTCCCCGTTTCTTTTTTATGCGACCATATTTTTTGTAGCTGAGTCCCTAACTCCCTATTTCTTTTTTATGCCACCATTTTTTTTGAGTGGCTTATGGTTGCCTTAAGGTCTACCATATTTGATTTGTTAGGTGTCATGGTGGTTACAGTTTGTCTATTTTTTGGAGTTCCTTGGTGGAAGGTAGGTGGGGTGGGGTTGGCCGGTGCGTGTAGTCCTGGATCGTAGCGCTTTGAAGCTCCTTGTTTGTGGTCATTGGTGGAGGGTGCCACCTTCATGCTAGATTTTTATAGGCCCCTTGGGCGAATCCTTCTACTCGATCTTTATGTTCTTCTGACTTTAATTATTTACAGTTTGTTGTGCATTTAAGTTATCCTCTCTCTCACTCTATCTTTTTTTTTCATTTAAAATCTTTATAGATTAATGCACTTTATTGTGTATCTACTCTCTCTCTCTCTCTCTCGCTATATATATATATATATCTTTTACTTGGTTATTGACTGCACTTTGATAATGTGCATTTGATATCTCATATCTCTCCTTATCTTGTCTCTTTTCTATGTGGGTTTTTTTTTAATTGGGCTACTACATTGACATTCAATTTGTTGAGCATTTGATATCTCGTCTTCACTTTTCTATTTCTCTTTTATTTGTTTTTTTGTATTGAAAACCTCTTTAGTGTTTAAGTTTTATTTTTTCAAGGTTGATGATGTTAGGGATATGGAAAGCATTGCTTTATAGTATGAAATTATGAACGTTCTTGACATTATTATATAAGTACATCTTCGACAAAGTTTAGGGAGAGAAGAAAAGGTGTATAAAGAGAGTGGAATAATGTGTATGTGTGTATGTAGAGAGAGAGAGAGAGGCCTAGTGAGATAAGGTAAAGATGAGAGCTAGAAAGATGTATTGAGAGATGAGATTAATAAATAATGAGAATTATTTATATTCTTGAATCGATATATAGTAATATTCATTTGTTTAGGTGCAGCATATCCCTTCTTATAATATTATGGAACCAGATGATGTCATTCAATATTTTGGAGGGGATAATATGAGTGTAGAAGATGAAGAGATTGATGAACCCTCACGCACGCCTTTGTGACGTTACGTCACTTTAGTTGGTGGTGATACAAAATTCGGAGGCGGGAGGAGAAAATGGAAATGTAATTTCAGCTGTAGAGACATCCCTTTCACATGTTCATACGTAGGTGTGCGTACTCATTTATTAGGCCTTTCACCTGGGGGAGAAGTCTAAGGGGATAATTCTTTGCCCAAAAATATTAAAAGATGAACGAGATATGTTGAGGCTAGAAGAGTCTGAGGCTAAACGTTTATTTGGTTCGAGTCGAAAAGACAGCATGATGTCACTTGATCAAACTGTATTCACATCATCATCGTAGCATTCATGGATGACACAAAATGCTACAAGTTCAAATAAACGGGCTAGGGGCAGTATAATTCATATGTTTGATGCTCATGCGAGGGAGGATATCTATGCTGTTATTGCTCGATGTTTTTATGCTAATGGAATCCCTTTTAATGTCGTGAAGGGTCCTCGGTTTCAAGAAATGCTATATGTAATAAGCAATGCTCTCAAGGGTTATGTGCCCCCTAAATATGAGAGATTGAGGACAATTTTGCTAGATAAAGAGTGGAGTCGGATTCACTGCGAGCTAGCTGCATTGAAAAGTGAATGGCAAACTTATGGGGTTTCTATTATTTCTAATGAATGGAGTAATGTGAAGAATCAATCCTTGATAAACATAATGGTTGTATCAGGGGGTAAGGTTATGTTTGTGAATGGCTATGATTGCTCCAAAATTGAGCATACTAGTCAGAATATTGCGGATATACTCTTGAAGGCCATTGACAATATTGGACCTTATAATGTCGTTCAAGTCATGACTAACAATGCATCGAATTGCAAGGGAGCTGGTTCAATAAATCAACATCATCATCCCCATATTTTTTGGTCAGGCTGTTTAAGTCACACGTTGAGCCTTCTCATGAAGGATATTGTGGATAAAAAAAAAAGGCACCTAACGGTTGATTTTGTTAGGGATCATTGCAAAGAGGGCAAAAGGGTAGTGACATAAATACACAACCACACAAGGCATTTGTACATATTTTGAACTATTTTGAAACTCGAGCTTCTAAAGGCCAAGAAGACCAAATTCAGTTATTACTACATCATGTTAAGGTGCCTTAAGGAAGTGAGGCTCGCCGTGACGTCCCTTGTCTTGGGCGACCATTGGGAAGGACTCAAACGTGGTCTGGGAGATGCGGAGCATGGTGAAGTTTGCAGAATAGTGATGGATGATAATTTTTGGGCAACAAACAAAAAAATATTAGATTTCACAAGGCCAATCTGGAAGATGATAAAGTTTACAAATAGTGATGAGGCTGTAATTGGAGATATATACGAGCGTATGGATATCATGTTGAGAGAAATATCAGTTGCTCTATATGATGATCATGTGTTATGTTAAAAGGTCAAGGACTTAGTGGTAGCCAAATGGAACAGGGCTAACCTTCCACTTCATTGTCTTGCTTTTCTTTATAGCACTAAATATTATTCTCGTGTTGTCAGTACCAACACCTGGTGGGGAGAGGAGGGTGAAGCCCTATCAGGATATTGAGGTGTCTGCGTGCTACCATGATGCTCTTGATGCGATAGTAAGAGATGAGGTTGAGCGAAGCAGGGAACGACAATAAATAAGTGATTTTATTGGTAGCAGGGGGAGTTCTGCCGACGTTCATAGTTGATAGAGGTACAATGTCATCAGTGTCGTGGTGAGACTTGTATGATGGTGGGGCCCCAAAGTTGTATTTAGTTGCAGTTAAGGTGTTGTCCCAAAGCGCTAACTCTTCATGTGTCGAGAGATGTTGGAGCACGTACAATTATATCCATAGTGTTAAGCTTAATCGACTGAATGCTGATCGATCTAAGTCATTGGTATACATTCATTGCAATGGTAGGCTACTGAGCAGATTGAGTATTGATTACGAGACCAATTACAAGAACTGGGATGCTCATCCTGAAGATGACCACCTTGTTGATGACACAGATGCCTTAGCTGTGATTGATGAGCATTTCGAAGCGAAAGATGATTTGGCTTCTCCCCCACCACGTACTAGACCGTCCCTTCCCCCACCTACTATAGAAGAGCACGATAGCCCTTTAAATCTCCATCAAGACCACGGTTCGCAACCCCATACTCCAGTGCAATCTTCGATTGCGACCCACCCAATCGAGGTGAAGCTTCGCCTTCGACGACTGTCACACAGAGACTGCGAACTGTCCGAAAGGCTCCCAACAGGATAAATATCTAGTTGTGTTTCTCTCTCTCTCTCTCTCTCTCTCTCCCCTCTCCCCCCCCCCCCCCCCCCCCCCCCCATCTTGGGTCTATGTAACATTTGAATGAATTCGTGCCTAAATAAGATTGATGCTTTTATCTCTCACACTCTCTATAGATTTTTTGATGATTGTTATTTCTTTATTGTATTGTCATTGTATATTACAATGACATTTATTATTTACAGCCTGTGTATACATTAAAGTAAGTGGGAATGAAATAAGATTACTAAAAATTGCCTAGAATTTCCCCTACATGCTTGTATTTCAATTCGCGATGAGATGGAGGGTAAATGGATTACACCACGTGACGGGTAAACTTACCTCACGCGGGAGCAAAATTGTCATTAAGTAATAGCAAATATAACAAACGTTGAATTCCCTTGCCTGGCAATGGAAAATAGATCGCACGTTGAGTTGTCAAGTGCGCTCGCGCCCATGTTCAATCTATGTCTACCCTAACATACCAATTTCATATATCCTTGGGTGTCGTTTCTAACTTTCTATAGGGTTGCAACCTTAAACAATCCAATTAAGATGCACCACCAAATTTTATCACGTCATGCAATTTTGGTGTAAAACATTCTTAGGATTATCTTAAAATCCATTTTTATATCTAATTAAAAAAATTTAAACTCCAAAAATGGTTAAAATCAAGTAGATCTATAAACATTTGAAAATTCTTAAAATGGACATTGTAGATAATATGTTGTAAGATGCACAATTTCTGGTACTCAAATTTTTTTATTTTTTTTCATACACTCATACATATTGATGTCGAGATGATCAATTAGAAACTTTTTCAACATTAAAACAATCGTTTCGGATGGATTTTGGGGTGCATCATTAATTCTACATTTTATGGTTGCAACCTTATATAAACTTTTTCCTATATCTTTGATTTTATAAAATACTATATGATTCTCAAATGAGTTCTCAAATTTGGACTTAAATTTCTTCAATATAAGAATTTTCCAAAAGAGAGTAAATATACAATATACTAATGCAGGCCATATCCTCAAAACGTTTCTCTTCAAAAAATAAAGTGGCTTGAGATTGACTTGCCTTTAACAACGTAACTTACATTAGTTGCTCTAAGGTACTACTTATATATATATATATATATATATATATATATATATATATACTTTTTTTGAAATTTTGAATAAATTTATTTTACCATTTTATTACTTTCTAAAAGAAACTTCTTAAATAAAAAATAACATTTAAATATAAACATTAATATTTAATATTTTTAGTAAATTTTCATTTAATTATTTTAACCCAAAAATAACAGTGATGTCTTTTCCAAATTTATGCCTAATAGTAACCATATATGCTTAGGTTGCATCCAAATGGTACCCAAATCCTAGACAATAAATTTTCATGTATACAAATGCCAATGTAAAGCTCATTTTCATATTATGTATGGGATTTGGAACAATATTAACATTAATCATTGATAGAATTGGAAGACTTTATTTCATACTAGATTAATGAGATTTAATTAATCCATGGACATCCAGAATTGGTTGTACATGGATCTAGCTGCATGGGCCATTGCTAGATAGAACAATGGTTTCTAAATTTAACCAAACCGAGTTCGCATTTGTCTGGGAACGGGCTTCCGTGCTTAGTAGGTGCACGAATCCTTGTGTTTGGGTTCTTCATACAAGTGGTGTTCTGCGATAGGGGTGGGGACCACTATTGTCCAAAACATGATCCTACTATGAATAGAGCTAAATCCTAGCCAAATAGGATTGTAGTATTTTTGAGATGGGGGCGAGACTCAACATTAAATGCGATTTCATTCTTGTTGTCGATGGTACCGCAATCCTAATAGACATGGGATCGCGATCCCATTTTACATGGAACATATTCCCATAAAATAGGGATCTCGATCCCAATGTATCAGGATCTTGCTCCCTATTAAATGGGATCTCGCTCCCTATTTGAACAGGATCTCGGTCCGTAACTACATGGAACGTGTTCCCGTTAAATAGGGATCTCAATCCCAATATATCGGGATCTCGCTCCCTGTTCAATTGGGATCTCGATTCATAACTTCTACCCTCACCAAAACTCGCTCCCTGAGCTCCGGAGCTATGGGCAGCCGTCGATCCAACGCTCCCGCTCTCGAAAAGGGAGCCGTTATCGATAACTATGGTTTCTATAAGGTTTCAACCTTAAACAATCCAATTAAGGCGCACATCCAAAT
The DNA here is from genome assembly GCF_054954075.1 of Amborella trichopoda. Classification (NCBI taxonomy): domain Eukaryota; kingdom Viridiplantae; phylum Streptophyta; class Magnoliopsida; order Amborellales; family Amborellaceae; genus Amborella; species Amborella trichopoda. Next base: position 33,949,719 of record NC_142342.1, read on the forward strand.
TTTACCATAACATGTAATTTTGGTGCAAAATGTTTTTAGAATTATCTCAAAATCTATTTTCATATCTAATTATAAAATTTTAAACTCCAAAAATGGTTAAAATCAAGTAGATCTATAAACATATGAAAATCTTGATAATGGATGGTCTAGATAATGTGTTATAAGATGTACTATTTTTGGGACTCAAACTATTTTTTCAAATCTTTCCACAAAGCCCACCTTGTTTCCGATGTTCTAGACCCAACCTTGTTTCCACAACGCATTAGTGTCCGATTTTAGTTTTCTAGACCATCGGACAGGTCTAGAACATCGAACTAGTTTTCTAGAACACTGATGTTTTTTATAACATTCTAGAAATACACAGATCTAGAACATTCTAGAAATACAATAGTTTTCTAGAAAACACAGGTCTAGAACATTCTAGAAATACATTAGTTTTCTAGAAAACACAGGTCTTAAACATTAGTATTTCTAGAACACATTTCTAAAAATATAGGTTTTCTAGAATGTTCTAGAATGTTATATAAATGTCTAGAAATGTGAGACGTTGGGTTTTCCAAAAAACAATCTAGAATGTTTAAGAAATGTCTAGAACCCAGCAATTCTAGAATGTTCTACAAATGTTCCTCTCTCTCTCTCCCCCCGTTTGAGAAATGTTCTAGAAATATTTTAGAAATCATTCGTGAATGGCTTCTAAAATTTTGAGTTTTAGAATTTCTGGAATGTTATGGAAATCAAGATTTCTAGATTTTCAGATTTTTAAAATTTCTAAAAAATTTTAGAAATCAGTTTTAAAAATCTTTAGAACATTTTAGAACAGTTTAAGATTTCTAAAAATCTAAAAATCTAGAATTTAGAAATTCTTACATCTAAATTCTAGAATTTAGATTTTGGAATTTTTAGAATGTTTTTAAAATTTCCAAGAATTCTAAAAAACTTTAAAACTTAAAAAAATTCTAAATTTCGTAAACATTTTTAGATTTTTCAAATTTTTAGAACTCTATGATTTCTAAAATTTCTAAAAAAAAAATTACATTTCAAAAATTTCTAAAAATCTAAAAAAATTTAGAATTCTTAGAATTCAAAAAATCAAAAATTCTAAAAAATTTAAAAATATTTTATATTTCTAAAAATCTAAAAATCTAAAATTTCTAGAACTTCCAAAATCTAAAGATTTTAGATTTTAATTCTAGATTTCAGAATTTTAGAATCCAAAATTAAAAAAAAATTAGATTTTCAGATTTTAATTTTAGATTTAAGATTTTAGATTTTAAATTTTAGATTTTAGAATTTAAAATTAACTTTGGATGTAAAATTAAGGAATTTAAATTTTAAATTTTAAGTTTTAAATAAAAAAATTCATTTTAGATCTACTTTCAAATTTAGAATTTAGAATTTTCAATTTCAAATTTTAATCTAAATTTAAATTATAGATATAAAATTTTAAATTTCAAATCCTAGATTTTGAAATTTAAAAATAAAATTTAAATTCTAAAATTTAGAATTTAAATTTCAGAAATTCAATTTACACTCTAAAAAAAAATTTAAAATTTAAAATATTTAATTTGCAACTAAAATTTCTAAATTTTAGATTTAAACTTCTGAGATTTAAGAAAATTAGATTTCAAAAATCTAAAGTTTCTAATTAAATTAAAAAAAAACACAAAAAATCCAAAACTTTACATTTCTTAGAAAGTTTAGAAATTTAAAAAATTTCTAAAATCTAAAATCTCAGACTTTAGATTTTAAAATCTGAATTTTAGATTCTAAAATCTAAATCTAGTATTTTCGATTTTAAAATCTAAACCGTAGATTTTAAAATCTAAGATTTTAGAATCTAAAATCCAAAATTTTAGCCTTAAAAATCTAGATTTTAAAATTTTAAATTTCAGAATTCAAATTTTAAAATCTAAAATTTATTTTTAAAAAACTAAAATCAGAATCTAAAATCAGATTTTAGATTTCATTCTAGAATCCAAAAGAAAAAAATTTAAAATTTAAAATCTAAAATTTTGAAATCTAAAATCCAAAATTTTAAATTTTAAATTTTAAAGTTTTAAAGATTTTAGATTTAAAATTATAAAGTTTTAGACTTTTGAAATTTTAGAATTTAGATTTTAGATTTTCTAAAATTTTAGAATTTAGAGCTTTAGAAATTTTAGATTTTCGAATTTTAGATTTTAGATTTTAGATTTTAGAATTTTTGATTTTAGAATTTTAGAATTGTAAAATTTTAGATTTTAGAACTAAATCCAAAATTTTCGATCTAAATCTAAATCTAAAAAGTTTAGATCGAAAATTTTAGATCTAAAATAATCTAAAACCTAAAAAAAAAAACTTTAGATCCAAAATCTAAAAAAAGTCGAAATTTTTTTTAGATCTAAAATTTAGAATAAAAAATATAAAATCAGAAATCTAGAATTTTCGATCTAAAATCTAATATTTTAGATCTAAAATTTCAAAAATCTAAAACTTTAAAACTCTAAAATTTAAGAATTTTAGATGTAAAAATCAAAAATTCTATAATTTTAGATTTTAGAATTTCTAAAATCTAAAATTTCAAGAATTTTAGATTTTGGAAATTTCAGAAATCAACAATTAAATCATTAATTTTATATTTTAGAAATCTAACACTTCAAAACATTCCATAATTTTAGAAATCTAAAATAAAAAAACTAGAATACTAGAAATTTAAGATTTTAAAATTTTAGAATATAGAATCCAACAATTAGATTTTTGCGTTAGAATTCAGAATTTAGATTTTATATTCTAAAATCTAAGAATTTAAAATGTAGAATCTAAAATTTTAAAATCTTCAGATTTTAGAATTTAGATTATGATTTAGAAATTTTAAAATCTAAAATTAAAAATTTCAGAATCTAAATTTTTAGAATTTTAAAATCTAAAATTTCATTTTAGAATTTAAAATTCTAAAATTTTAAGAATATGAAATTTTAAAGTTAAAATATTCTAAAATCTTTAATGTTTAAAGCCTAAAATTTTAGATTTAAGATTTTAGATTTTAGATTTCAGAATTTTCGAATTTCAGAAATTTAAAATAAAAAATAAAAAAAATTTTTGATTTTTAGATTCTAAAATTAGTTTTAAATCAAAAATTTATAAACCTTTACATTTTAAATCTATTTCTTTTAATTATAGATTTTAAATCTCAAATTAAGTTTAGATTTTAATTTTAAGTTTTAGATTTTAAATTTTAAATAAGATCGAAAAATTTAAATTTAAATTATTTTTAAAATTTAAAATTTACATTTAAATTTGCATTCACATTTACATTTATATTTAAATTTAATTTTAGAATTTTTTTTAAACCTAAAAGTAAATTTAAAATCTAAATTAGAAATTTAATTTTCGAAAATTTTAAAAATTTCCCATTTTAGAATTCTAAAATTTCGAAAAGTGTAGAAATCTAAAATCTTAGATTTTCGAGTTTAAAATCTAAAATCAGATTATAGATTTAGATTTTTAAATTTTATGTTTTAAATTTTAAAATCTAAAATTAGATTTAAAATTTTCGATTTTTAAAATTAAATCTAAAATCGAAAAATTTTAGAATAAAAAATTTTAAATTCTATTTAAGAAATTTAGGTTTTAAAATCTAGAATCTAAGATCTAAATTTTAGAATTCTATGATTTCTAAAAATTATATATTTTAGATTTTAGATTTTTTTTTAATATCCAAATTGTTTTAGAAATTTCTAAAAACATTTTTGGATTTCTAAAATTTTTAGTAAACTTTAGAAATTTCTCTGATCTAGAAATTTCTAAAAAAAATAAGAATTCTTTGAATTTTAGATTTCTAAAACATTTTAGATTTTAAGAATTCCAAAACTTTTAGAATTTTTAGAATTTTTGAAATTTTAAAATTCTAAATATTTTTAGAAACTTTTAGTATTTTCTAAAAATCTAAAATTTTAAATATTTTCAGTATTCTATAAGTATTAGAAATTTCAAAAATTCAAGAATTCTAAAAATTTTGGATATCAAATTTATGGAATTCTAAAATCTAAAAAGTCGAGTATTTTTTGAGTTTTCGAATTTTAAAATTTTAGATTTTAAATTTTTTAGATTTACAAATTTTAATTTTAGATTTTAAAATCTAAAATTGTTAGATTTTAATTTTGGATTTCAAAGTTTAGATTTTAACTTTAAATTTAAAATTAATTTTAAATTAAAATTAAGAATTAATTTTAAATTTCATTTTGTATTACAATTTTCAATTTAAATTTTAGATTTTAAATTCTAAAATAAAATTTAAATTTTAAATTTTAGATTTTAGATTCAAATCTATATTTAAATTTCATAAATTTAAATTTTCGATTTAAATTTTAATTTTAATTTTAATCTAAATTTAAATCTAAATCTAAATTTAAATTGAAATTTAGATTTGGATTTAAAATTTCAAAATTTAGAATGTAGATTGTAGAAAATTCTTAAATCTAAAATTTCTTAAATTTTAGAAATTACTAAAAACTATTTTAGAAATCTAAAATCTATGATTTTATATTTTCTAAAATTTCTGAAATCTAAAATCTAAAGATAAATCTAAAATCTACAATTTCCAAATTTAGATTTTCGAAAATTTTGAATTTTAGGAATTTAAAATTTCTAAAATCTAAAATTTAGTTAGATTTTTAGAAATTTAAATTTTAATTTAGAAATTAGAATTTGAATTTAATTTTTAGAAATTAAGATGTAAATCTAAATTTAAATTTTAAATCTAAATTTAAATCTAAAATTTAAATTTAAAAATTGTTGGAATTTCTGAAAATTGCAAAAAAAAATGAAAAATTTTTAAAAATTCTCTAATTTTTAAAATACTTAAAATTTTTAGATTTTAGAATTTCTAAAAATTCTAAAAAAATATAGAATTTCTAAAACATTTTTTTAAATCTAAAATGTTTTTAGAATTCTGAAAATTTCTAAAAATCTAGCAATTCTAAAATCTAAGAATCTAAAAATCTAAAAATGTGCTAAAACTTTTCTAGAAATCTAAAGAAATCTTAAATTTCTAAACATTCTAAAATATTCTAAAAATATAGCGAATCTAAAAATTGGTTGAGAAATCTTAATTTTAGAAAAACATTTTAGAAATCTAGAAATCTAGATTTTGTGAAGCCATTCTAGAAATCTAAATTCTAGAAAATTCTAGATTCTAAAACTCAAAATTTAGAAGCCATTTTAGGATGTTCGAGAAATGTGGTACATTGGGTTTTAGAGAGAGAGAGATGGAGTTTTGAGAGTCCCTTTTCTTCTTGTACTTGTTGATTTGGAGCTCAGCTATCTCAATCATATCCCTCTTTGAGAGAGAGAAAGAGGGAGGGAGAGAGAGAGGAGAAAGAGACGATGATAAGTTGGGTTTTAGAGAGATATGGAGTTTCGAGAGAGAAAAAAAGTTTAGATAGGATATTATTTGTGTTTTTTTTAGTCAAAATTTTACGATCAAAGGGGTCTACGGGGTTATAAGATAAAAAAGTTGAAGACTTTTTGCTTACAAGTAATATTTTCAATTCTAAAATATTATAAGATATAAAAGTTAAAAATATAGGATAAAGGACTATTTTCCCTAAAATAAAATAGGAAAGAGAGAGAGGGGCAGGCCCTTTATGCTTCTCCTACAACATAAAACTTATATACTTCCCATATCCAACCATCCATTTTGAATGGACGGCTTAGATGACCCAAATTAAAATGTCATGTCTCGTTTTATTTTTAATATTTTTTATACAAAATATTTTTACACCAAATTTTGGGTGTCCACCTCTCTCTTAAACTCGCACCTACAAAAATATTAAAAAATATTCCCACCTAAATAAAACTGACCAAAATGCACTTGAAAGTTTCAGAAGTATTTTGGTTATTATATTTTAGTTAAAATATTTTTTTAATATTTTATTTTGGTTCGACCTAATGAAATGATGACACGTGTAAAATTTTGTATTCATATAGCTAGTAGAAAAATAAAAATAAAATATTATGAGGCGTCATGTCTAAATTGAACGGTTAGTGATTCGATCTAAATTGAACGACTGGATGGAGGGGGAAGTATATGTATTTCATCTAGGCAGCAAAGAAAATTTTATAGCTAGAGGTGAAACTAAATTTTTAGGCTGTTACAAAGTTTTCGGTGCTAATGAAATATCATCGTTTGACCATATATAGAGGTACGCCTCACTTTGGTTTTTTAGAGCCTCAACCGTATACAAGCCGGACCCTTTTTTACGAGGGATTATTTTGGCACCTTTTTTTGAGCCGGTGCGCTTTACACGACGTCCATCTTTGAGATGGACGTTGAAGGATCAGCGGGCTAGTAGAAAACTTTTCCTTTATTATTTGAAAAGATTCTAATTGATCCAGTTTCCTGAATTTTGCCCCCAACGTCTCCCGTTCCCGCCACTAGACCACTAACCCTAACGTCTCTTTTTCCCTCCATTAAACCGCAATGCCTCTCTCTCTCTCTCCTCCATTTGGGTATCTCTCTCTCTCTCTCTCTCTCTCTCTCTCTCTCTCTCTCTCTCTCTCTATTCTGCTGCATTAGGACTGCGACTATAAGTCTCTTTCTCTTAGGCTCTCTATTCTGCTGCATTAGGACTGCGACTATAAGTCTCTCTCTTAGGATGCAACAGGAGACCACCCAAAAACCAGAAAACACACACTCTCTCTCTGGCCTCTGCAGAAGGGGCGGCCCCAAAACGCCGAAGTCCATCTTCCTCTCTCTTCCCAAAATCGTGTCCCTCTCTTTGTGATACCAACAGGTATGTTCTTCCAAGGAGTTTTTCAGTTTTTCCTCATGGGATGAGCATTATACTAGAAATTGGGGTTTTTCCTGTTAAATTGATTTTTCTTTTAATATTTCGATCTTCTTAGTTTAGTGTTTCAGGTCTCATTTACTGTTTTATTTTCTCTTTTTTGTGAATTATTCACAATCAGAATGAAGTTAGATTCATTATTAACCAGAAATTGGCTCTTATGTTCAAAACCAGTATTTAGTGCTTTGAAATAGCCATTTAGTGAGTTGCAGGCAGTGTCCTGAAATTGAATCAGACCTGAATTACTTGGGCATGTCCGAGTAACTCGAGTATAGCCCTGAGATTTCAATAACCACCGAACATTGACCACAGTTTCTTCTTGCACATTACTTGCCATATTTTGTGAAATTTGGATACCATCTTCAATATTGTTCCAGTTGACTTCTCCAAATGCGAAAGTTGGATTTCTAGTTTGAACATTCTAAAGTTGGTATAATTATTTTTTTGTTAACTGAGATCTGCTACTTTCGAAACCAGCATTCAGGTCTAAATCTCCATAAGTGTCTTGATTTCTTTTTAAGTGAAAGAATTCCTAAAAATTTCAGAAATCTGAAATTATTTTGTAGAAAAACAACAAATCATTTCATAATCGCAACTCTTTTTTTGTGCCAATGCCAACCACGTGTCCTCTATAGCTACTCATGTATCCTAGAAATCCATTTTTTTTCTTTTATCGGCTGAGCTACTAATTGAGGTCTCTAAAACATGCTCATAACCAATCCAGTAATGATCTGCGAATGTATATTAAACCAATTTCAGAGGATTGTTGCAACAGTTATGTTTCCATTGCTTTACAAATCTAAAGATTATGTGAAAATGTCACAGAAATTTCAGGTTATCCAAACACATGCATCGACTGCCTTAGGAAAAACAGGGTGTAGCCACTTGAAATTCTTTTTTGAAGCATTTCCAGATGCAGTCTGTTGAACTCAAATCCTTGCATACAATTTATAGTTGATTTGAAATAGCCACTTGAAAGCCTTTTATTGGAAATAGCCATATTAATATACAAAATGTGTATTACATGGGTGTACGGCAAAACTAGCCTAGTAACTCGGCCGAGTCGTGCTACACTGGTTGCAGGTCTTATTTACTATTTTATCTTCTCATTTTGTGAATTATTGCAATTTGAATGCAATGAGATTCATTATTAACCAGAAATTTGGAAAATTTCTGGAAAATTGGGTCTATACTCTATAAAATATTAAATTGGCAAATTGTGAAAACATGGAAATTTTCACTGAATTTGACCGGAAATGTGGTGAATAGTTTAGATACCCTGTTCTATTCAAATCCTCCATTTCCTAAATTGGTTTGTTTTTTGTTGCCATCATTCCAGGTTCATTACTGGTTCTTTACTTGATTGTTACTGATGACTCATCGAAACAAAGAGATAACAAGGATCTCTGACAAGAATAAGAGACATGTCTCTTTCTCTAAAAGGAAAGGGGGCCTATTTAAGAAAGCTGGCAAACTCGCATCACTGACGGGCGCTGAAGTGGGTATAATGATAATTTCTGAGGGAGGCAGGTTGTTCACCTATGGAAGCCCCTCAATAGATGATATTATAACCAAGTACCTGCAGGGGCCCCAATTACTGAATGAGTCTCACAGGAAACACTTGCAATGCTTAAGCACCCTACACTCTAAAATCCAAAGCCAGTTTGAAGATGCGACAGAGCTATTTAATGATCTCCAGACTTTAAAAGAGAAGTGGGTAAAACTGGACATGCATTCTAAGGATATATTTGAAATGGAAATACAAGAGTTGAAAGAATATGTTTCCTTCCTCCAAGTGTTGCGAGAGAAGGCATTCATGCTTCCAGAAAATGGTGACAATAATGTTAATTTGGACTGTGTGGAGTCTAGTTGTCAAACTTTGTATCAAGAGAATTCACATGAAGACTTGACGAGCACATCGAGTTTGCCAAAACATCTGATTCATCAACAAAGAGTCAAGGACATGAATATTCATTTGTGTAGTGGAGAATTTGGGCCAAAACATTTATATCCAGAATATGAGAATGTCGAGATGGGATGCTCATTTGGTTTATCTGAGGTCAGTGATCTGGATCATCATGGAAGCATAAATGCCATGAATGTTTGTTTCAGTAATGGAGAGTGTGGGCCTCTATTTTTGTGTCCACAAGATGAGGGCATAGAAATCAGCAGCTCATTGGATTTGTCTGAGACTTGTGACTGGAATCATCTAGGAAGTATCAAATATATGAATTCTTTTTTGTGTAATGGAGAGTTTAGGCCAAAAAACTTATATCCACAAGATGAGAACTTCGAGATGGGCTGTTCATTTGGTTTATCTGAGATCAGTGATCTGAATCATCATGGAAGCATAAATGGCATGAATGTTTGTTTCAGTAATGGAGAGTATGAGCCTCCATTTATGTGTTCAGAAGATGAGGGTATAGGAATGAGCAACTCATTGGGCTTGTCTGGGATAGTAGCTGGAATCATCTAGGAGCAACAAGGATATGAATTCGTATTTGTGTATTGGGAGGTTTGGATCTCAAATTTGTATGAACAATTTGAGAATGTTTTAATGTCTAATAACCAATATTCATGCTTTGTTTTCTTATTCAGAATGGAGACAGATTCTGCTCTGCAATGTTGGGCTTGATATGATTCAATGTGGCACAGTGTGCTCGTTCCACAATGTGGTGAAATTTTGTGTACTTTCGTAGGATGGTGGTTTATCTGAAAAGTGGAGTAGTGGTACAGGACATGTACTGAATATTTATTTACAGGACATGCGCTGAATTTTTATTTATTTATTTTTTTGACATGTTAATGGTGGGAACATCCCAATTTTGTATACTCATTTCCAATAAAGATAAATTCAGGTTTTGTTTACATTTTCTTTATTCAAAAAATATCCTATTTGTCAAGTACCTCAATATGAATCCTCTCTCATGAGATTGTGTTTTATTCTGCATTAGGGTTTTCTCATGCCATCTTAGTGAATATCAAAATGTTTCAAGCATTGTTAAAGTAAATCAGATTTATAGATTGGTCTAAGATCGGAATGTCGAAAGGATGCGTGTCATTGCATATGTTGTAAATGAGATCAACATACATAACAATGTGCCTATGGTCAGTAACTATATTCAATGATTAAGAGCAACCTCCGGATATTGTAGTTCTCATTTAATGAATTTGAAGTTGAGGTGATCAGACTTTGTTTCCACTTCAACAGAAATCTTGACTTGTGAATATATCATCAGAGGACCTCAAATTCACTTTGTTTTTCATGAATCTTTAATTCAATGAAAATACAACTGGTTCAACAGACCCTTTGATATCAATTTTATATAAATTTCCTGAACTGCTGCTCATGTTTTTTATATGAATTTAGATTGTGCCAAAATTAGATCAGTAAGTGAATCTATTTGTGTCTCAACCAGATTTCTAAGATCTGTACCAAGCATTAAGAGCAGATTGTTATTTTCATATCGAACCAGTGATTCATATGAACTGATCTATGTCCAATAATTGTAGAGATTCAGATCACTTTTTATCTGAAGATTTGTTGTAGAAAGTTATATATGATCTGAATGCCTTTTATCTGTCTCTAAAATACTATCTCTAGTACCTTTCTCGTGTCCTACTTTCCTAATGGTATATTGGTCCTCTGCAGATGTAGGATATCGAAAGTCAGGTTGATAAGGGATGAGGCTTGGGCACCAATTTTAAATTGTACACAATAATCTGAAGCTTGTAATGCTAAATGCTCAGTTTTTTTACAAAATCCAAAACTTTACTTGAGAACTCGCTGTCATTATGAAGAACTATAATCCATGAAGCACAAACAAAGACATTTGCAGCTTCAGGATCTTGAGTCAGAAACAAAGAAAATTCAGGGCCTACCCTGATTGCAGAACACTAAACCTGAGAGTTATGTTTGTTGAGGTAATGAACAATGGCATTTTGGACTGATCATCCCACCGTAATGGGTAGCACAAGTTTTGGGTGCCAAAGACCATCCACTGATGCCTTTCTTTATTTGTGACTAAAATACTTGGGTATCTACAACTCATATGAACTTGTGGTTGTTATTTTGTTTATAAAGAAAATTAGTTTATGCTAGTATTTGGGTTTCAATCAGCTCATTTCACACACACTACTGTCTAATGTCAAAAATGGAAGGCCGGGGAGGTGCTAGCAAACTTTTTGACGCTAGCATAGTATAGAATTTGGAAGTAAGTGGGATTGTTTAAGATTGCAACCTTATGGAAACCACGCCCGTTCGGAAATCTAAGTCTCGAATTAAGATGTGTCCGTTTTTGCCAAGAGACCGATTTGCAGTTGAGAATGGCCCGGGGCTTTAGCGGTAGTAATGCTGAGTCTCATGGTGAGATCCTGACTCCATTCTCACCAAAAAGGTAGGACCCAAAATCCCCACTTGCTTACCCAAAAAAAGTCGGTTTGTAGCTTCAAGTATAGAACGACTAATTTTGTTCTGCTTCCCAATTGCGCCCCTTGTCCTTTTATAGTCTGAAGTCACACTCTGCTCCAAATGGCTTGTGTCGACCACAGTGTACAAATGCTTTCCTCAGGGATTTTTATGCCTTGAAATTTTTAAATGATATTTTACTCAAATTTTAAAAATTTCATAAAGAAAAAAAAGAAGGAAAAATTACATGCATATTATATATAAATATGGTAACTAGAGACGCTTATATTTTCATCGAAATATTATGCGCAAGTTCACCAATCCAATATTTAAAACATCCGAACGATGCCTCTTCTTTTTTTTAAACATTGGACGCCCTTTATTTCCTAATTTGCCCAAAAGTTTGATGATAAGAACTTCATACTAACAAATTCCCACATCCTTTTTAAATTTTGTTAGAGGTGTTGGTTGTCCAGTACAACCTTTGATATAAGCTGTTTGGTATTTGAAATATCGAACTTATACCTCTCCATGTTAAACATCAATTTAATATTGAACTAATCAGTTTTCTTATCGATCCAAGGTTTTTCGACATTGTTGTGTATATATCGTCTGAAGCAAGCCGAAGCCTTGAAGTTTTTGAACCATTTTAGACCAATTCACACCGAGACTTGATGTTTTTGGACCAATTCACAACGTTGGAGCCGTCGAACCGCACACCAAGCACCAAGCCCAAAGATCAGAGGCACTCACGAGCATTCGAATCTAAGTATGTTTCTATTTTTTAATTTTTTTTTTTCCTTTCTTAAATCTTTGAATCCCTAATCCTAAAATCCCGTGACAAGATTCCATAGGCTTCACAGTTTTATAAAAATTCTCAAAAACCCCAAGCCCTAAAAGGTTGGTAAAGATTTTTCTAAATTTTGCAAACCAATCTTCATGGAAATTGTGAACAATCAAGACACTAGATGCAATTCTCAATTTAAGCGAAAATCCTTGAGAATTCATGCTCCTCTATTGAATCATGCTCTTTGAATATTCAATTTTTGTGGGTTTTAAATTATTAGAAATTGAAATTTACATTCAATTGATGAGGACTAAAAGTTATAGAGTGATTTCTTATGAGAAATTTTTTATGAAGGGTACAATTGTTGTCATGAAAACCACCAAATAGTATCAAGATTTGGGTTTTACTTATGGTGAAAGATTTGGGTTTATTATCAAGATTTATAACAAATTAAATTGCTTCCAAAGATTTTTTATTATTTTTATTTCTTTTGGCTGCGTACCTACATTAGATCTCCTGTGATGGTGCTGATTTTTCGCTTCATTTATAACATTGCATATATATATATATATATATATATAAGAGAGAAATTTCTATACTTTGCCTTAATTTATAACATTGTATATATATAATTTTAAAGGAAAGGTTTCTATACTTTGCCTCCAGCATAGAAAATCTATGCTTCCCCTACCATCCAGCCATCCAATTTTGATCAACAGAACCACTCACTGTTTGATCTTAGATGCGACGTTTCAAAGTATTTTATTTTTAGTTTTTTTTTATACAAATTGTATGAATATAAAATTTGGTACATGCTAACTTCTCATTGGAGCATACCTATAAAAAAATATTAAAAATAATTTTTTGATAAAATATAATAACTAAAATACCTCTTGAAACTTTTAGAGGTATTTTGATCATTTTATTTTATTGAAAATATTTTTTATATATTTTTCCCTAGTGCAAGTTTAATAGAGGATTAGACGTGCAAAATTTGGTGTCAAAATAGTTTATAGGAAAAAAAATTTAAAAATAAAATAATGTAGAGATGTGACATTGTGATTCGAACAATCTTAACCCTCCATTCAAAATGGAAAGTTGAACAAGGGGAAGTACATAAGTTTTGAGAAGCATAGAAAGCTTGTCCTAACTTTAATTGTACGTCTGAATTCAATTATTAATTTCTTGTCACATAATATTGAACATTGTGTTCCTTATTTAAAATGCAGAACAGCTGGGAGTCTTTTTGCCATTCGGTTGTGAACTCTATAGGTCTAATTACAAAAATGCCAATGATTGTTCTGCCTTTGATGCCAAATAAGAGCAATTCAGGTATTTTAAAAAAATTATTCCAGACATATATGAAATGAGAAAAGAAAAAATCTGACCACTTTAATGATATTGTAAAAGGTTTCATCCCTGTTAATGATATTTCCCTATTTTTATTTCCCTGTATGGCACAAAATCTGCACAGTAACGACCGGCCCTCTTGGGTCTATAGCGCAATCTATCTCTTGGCTTTTCTTAGTGCTTTTTATTGTTACTACCAGCAAGCCAGGATTGAAAAAGCATTTAGATGTAAAAAAAATTAAGAGTACCATACACGAAGCTAAGCATGGTTGGTATGTACAATAAGGGGAGAAGAAAACAAAAATAGACAAACCCAAAAGTCCATACAATAAATGATCCCATGCAGAAGGAAATAATGTCATTGTCCCTCCAATTCTCCCCTATGAAGTATCTTATTGATACCTAATAAACAGAAGAACAGCAGACCTGCAAAAAGTATCAAAATAATACAATTGAGTTTTGATCATATGCCATGACACAATAGAAAAAGTGTCAAAATAGCATCATCACAAAAAGAAGAAGTGTCAAAACAATAGAACTCTGTGAATATCATACAACGAACAAATAGAAAAAAACCTTCACTTACAAACTTTAAACTTTAGAGCAAATCATACTCAAACCCGAAGAACCGAAGAGAAATGTTTCCCTGGTTTTATTTCAAAAATCAGGTGACAAGAAAAGAAAAGCTCCCTGAAATTGGTGCAGTCTTCAATAGAAAATTCTTCGGTCCTGTTCCGCTTGAGAAAAACAGGGACGTTTTGCTGTTTATGCAACATCCAGTCATAGTTCTTCTCTTCTTTCAAATACTATCATTTTCTTTTTTTTTTTCTTTTTTTCTGTTTCTTTAAAGCAAATGACAATGGCACGAGCTGTTTGATACATCTAATCCTATGACCTAAATCTCCACTGTCATGTTGCTACCCCAGAACTATGATCACTTGGGTATCCTACACTGTCCTAGCATCCCTCAACTAGTGAATGTTAGCAATGGACAGTTGGGATGTGATAGTCCTCACCTGTAATTGTTTGATGGACTTCGAGTCAAGGGGTAACACACCCCAACTGTCCTTTTGTTGCAATGGATGATACAGGGTGTGTTAGGAGACTAAACGCAAATGATAGCATAAAATACTTGTCCTATAAACCACAAAAGTGAAAGCAAAGGGTATTAAAGGCACATAATAAGAGGAGGCATGTTACAGCATTTATAATGAAGCTTCACATTTCTCCAGTCCCTAGAGGCTGCCGAGAAGCATCACCAGAAGCCCAAGCTTTGTAGTCTTTCTCAAGCTGAAAAGATCATCAAATAATTGGATGGAATAAATATTAAATCCAGGCAATAAACAGGTAAAAAGTACTAAAAAAAACCACGTCAATATCCACCCATAAGCATTGTTGTAAAGGGAAATGAGCCGACATTTTCTTTTAAAATGCCAATGGTCATGTGGTAGACTTTCATAAACTACATTAACATCGATATGTGGATGAGGATTGTTGGCTGCCACTTTTTCCTGATGTGGAGCTCTCAATTGAAACTCACCGAAATTTTCACCAGACACTGAAATTCAATGAACATACATCATTTCTTTTCCTTTATCTGAGAAGATCTTCACCTCTCTCAAATGTTCACATCCCTCTCTCACAATCTCCTCTCTCTAAAACCTCTCTCTGTCTAAAAATCCATTAGGTAATATAGAGAGAGAAGGTCTAGAGTATTGTCAGTTTTGAGAGGGGATAGCAGGGTTAGCTCTACTTTTTCTTCTTGTCCTGGTTGATGTTCTGATATGGAAGGTTCAGGGTCCTTTTGGGGTTCATCTGGTTCCATATCTGGTAAAATTGGTGGTGGTTCAGGAGGTTCTAGTTGGGAATTATGTGTAAGCCATGGGGTGGAGCCAGGGGCAGAAACTGCAGACATAAGGAGTTGCAAAAGAATGAAAAGAGAGACAATTGTAAAATTGGGGAATTCAGTGAAAGCAAGAGAGGGAGAGGTGTAGAATTTGATGTGATTTGCATAAATTTCAGGTTTATAGGGTCGCTCGAAGATGTCAGAGGATAGGGTTAAAGAGACATCCACCAGAATAACAGACTCTCTGTGGATTGCACTCTCATTCTAGGTTATAGTCTCTCTCTAAGGAATTAATTAGGACAGGTTTGCAGTCTCTTTCCCCCAAGCCGCCCCCCCTCCTCCCTCTCTCTCGGTTGCAGCCTCTCTTTCTGTGTAGGGTCCAGTCTCTGTAAGGAATTATGACCCATCAGGCGACAGCTAGGTCATGTCTTGAGCACTCTCCTCTTTCCCAAACCAAATTTAACCTATCACCTGAACCATAGTAAAGCACCGAGGCATCTATGCTCAAGGCCGGTTGATGGATCTGCGTCTTTCTAGCATGGCCACAAGCTTGTCGTTTTTTGGCCCCTTTTCTCTTTGCCCAAACCTTGATTCATTTATCTGCAGAACCTGTGTATGAAGTGCGAGAGAAAAGAGGCAAGGAGCGGAGAGATATAAGAGAGTGGGGATTTGAGGTGAGAGAGAAATTGCAACTCATGAGGAACTTTTTGCAGATAAAAAAAGAAAGGTCATGACATCTTTTAATTTAGTTTGTGGTTCTGGGGTAATTTTGTGGGTGAAGTTCCGTTTAAATGGGCCATCAATATAGACCATCTTAAAAACAATTTTGTTTTTGTTTTTGAAAAATAACTGGCCTGCAAAACTCCCCCAAACCACAAGTGTTGGCTATTCAAGTCTCTTCTTTTCTTTTTTTTTGGTAATTAAAAAAAGTGAGTATGTCAATGGGGATTTGGTCCCCTACTTTTTGGTGAGAATGGAGTCAAAGACCTCCTCATAAGGCTCAGCAATACTACCACCAAGGCCCCAGGCCATTCAGTGGGGATTTGGGCCCCTACCCTTTGGTGAGAATGGAGTCCGAGACCTCACCATGGGGCTTAGCAATACTATCGCCAAGGACCCAGGCAAGTCTCTTCACAAGTGAATAGTTTTATTTTATTTTTTTATATTTTTCTATGACAGAAAAAGAGGAGACCAGATGGGCTCACTGAGAGCTGCCAATTTCTGGGGCCCAACTTTTAAATTGGTTATTGGTTATTAGTTTTGACCATAAGAAGAACAGGCTTTTCATGTGGGTCACTCGAAGTCTGCAAGCTCTGGACATTGACTTGCAAAGTGTTTACAGGTTTCTATCAACTTCCTTCTAGGTATAATTTTGATGAAATACTACTGAAACTCCATTCACTGTTTTTGTTACTTGATGATCAAAATAATGTTCAAAATAACAAACATTACACATTCATGTCGTATCCATAGAGGCACCACATGTCCAAACATAATAGACGAATATGAGAAGGCTGGATGCCAAGGTCATTAGTATTCCACACCAAGATACTTTTTAGAGGTGTTTTGATTCTTTGTTATATGAAATCATGAATGATAATGTTTTTGCACTGGAATATCTTGTTCTCACTCAAGTAGCAGAGATCTTGCTTGGGTTTTAATAACAATTCAAAAGGAGTTCCAAAATGAAGTCATAGGAAGACTCAAGAAAGGGGTACCATATGTCCCACTAGTTTTATCATTTACTCAAAAGAAACAAGTCCCATTAGTATTCTTAAGTAGGTCATATATTTTGACAGGTGCACAAAGTTACAGCTTGGGCAACAACATTCTGTGCCACTGCTTGTGCTTTTATAATCTAATGAGCATAGTCCTTAACTACTTCTGATATAGTCATGGTACTTCATGCAATTCAAATTTAATGTTAGTAGCATAAACATAGTTGCAAAGTTACAAAACTATAATGTGCTCATTTGGAATTCATGAAGCATTTAGAACTTACATTGTAAAGCAAGAAACTTCAACATCATATTGAGAAAGGCAACTATAATATAGGCCAATTTTTTGTCCAGTGCCAAATATTTTAACAATATACCTTTCTCTGTATTTGGCCATTTTGCACAGAACTTCTCATTAAACAATGAAATTGCAATTCATGGTTTTGGAATTAGTTTTAAGTACACTGCAACTATTAATATTTCCTGCAACTATTAATATTTCCAAAACGAAATAATACAATAAATGAAAAAATGTTGATCATACAAACCTTAAAAAACAAAGAAAAAGAAATAAAAGAAAGGAAAGTAATGAAGTGATTAATAACATATAGTTTCAGAACGACCATGAAACCCTCAAAGGTAAAAAGATGTGTTGGTGAGTACAGATGAACAGACTACAGAACAGTGTATTCATAATGTAAATGTATATTAACACTGCCCTCAAAGCATAACATCAACAGAGATGAGCAAAAAGCTGTTATGTCTCATGTTAACAAATTGTTAAGCAAAGATGAAACATGTTCCATTAGCATTATATAAATACTGATAACAAAACCGACTAGCCTGTTTCTAAAATGGCACTACATCTTAATTTGCATTATCCTGCCATAAGACACAATGATAGAAGCAAGCTTAATCTATATAATCTGGTTTCTATAATGACAGTTCGACTTTAACATGCTTCACTTTGTCATAAAACACAATATTTGAGCACAATTTTCAATTTGGAGTTTCCAAAACATCATCCGATTATTCTCTTTACTGGTGAAGAGCTGTGCTATTTTTTTGCCAAGCAGTGAAGAGATGCGAAAGGGCCAGAAACTTAATTTGGATGTAATGATGATATTTCCCTTAATCAAGATGATGACCATGCTGCGGTACCAGATTCAACATTTGTCCTATGTTAATTTTGAGTTATAGACTAATCATCCTCTCATTTAAGGGAGGCTTGGGTACCATCCTTAAGCCACACAGGTGAGAGTCAACATGCAAACATTTGTAGCTTCCTGGAGCTCCTTTTCTGTAAGAATGCCTTAGGTTTGGTAAAAGTAGGAATAGTTTCTTCTTTGGATTAGGTTTGAAGTCCTGTACTCGTAGATCTATGACTGGTTTTATGTATCTTTCTTGGAATATCAATTATATCGAGAAGGACAATAAACAAGAGAATGTCTTCAAAGCTAGCAGAAAAGAGGAGATATATGCTGTCTCACATATATAAATTTACTAAAAGAGAAAACTCCTCTCATATGCAAAGATAATGTTTAGCTTACATGCTCCTCCCAGTGACCTGGGGTTCACTTGGCTTCTCCAAGATTTTTCTATTCTAGCAACATGTGTGCCAAACTGGGGTTCAATTGTCATTTCACTAGGAAGAAGATACAGTAGGTGGTATAAATTTCCTCAGAATATAACAGCATCACATATATCCCCATGGATGCTTTGGCCATTTTGATCCCATTTGTTCAATTAACCAGAGTTGAATTCCTCATGTACTATAAATTAAATCTACTTTTCATCATCAAATGAGCCGCAATCCCAATCCCGCCACCCTCAAATTGTAATATGTAATTGCTGCAAAAAGTGTAGCATTCTAAAAGACACAAAAAGAGTATTGGCTAAGAGGAACAAGTGCTAGAGAAAAAGGAATAATATGGCTGAAAGCATAATGAAACTAAAGTACAATTGCCACACAAAAGGAGAACATGAATTGCTGACAATATTTTCTAGGTGTGCCCACAATTTATTTGGCACCGAGCACTCAGACACGAATGCATTATAGAGATGGATGAGGGGAGCATACATAGAACTCTGCATTTTACAGTATCCAGGATATGGATACAGAAGGGATTATCCTAATCAAAGACATTTAAAGTTATTCACATAATATTCTAGGTATATCATATGAGAAAATATAAGATGAGACCATTTACTTTTGATACAAGGAGGTCACACTTATTCTTAGCCATCAAATGTGTGTGATATTGATTATGCACAATGCTCAATAAAAAATTTCTAGAACTTTGTGCATTGTTCTTAGTGTCCAAATTTTAAATCTAGTGACTATAAATTATTGTGACCTCCTTGTACTAAACATAGATGGTCTCATAATATACATTCCCATATCATATTACATGGCTATATAGACATAAGTTCTACATATGCTGCTTCATGGTTTACTTATATTGTTTGTTTATAGCGGTATCATTTTAAACTTGCAAGTACCCTAGGAGTATCAGGTGCTGCACTTGATGTCATAATGTAGATCAGTGTTTAGAAACATGGCTGGGGATTCGTACTCGGCCCCTAACCAAGATGAGTTACTAAGGTGCAATGAACGAAAATCCGGCCGCCTTGCCACCTAGGCAGCCTGGCCGACAAACTGCCAAGGCTATCTGAACAGACATGCCTAAGGCGAGCGCCTAACCAGTCTGGGCACCCAAAAAAAAATCAAAACAAACTCAAATCCATCCAAAAGGAACTAAGCCCTTCTCCCTCTCTATCTCTCTCTCTCTCTTTCTTGGGTCCATGTGCGCTCTCTACATATGAGAAGAAGAAGAAGATGGACTCCAAGTGTTCGATGTGCAGCCTCTCTCTCTCTCTCTCACACACATGCACACACACACAAAGATACACATGGACCCATACACTCCCTCTTTATATGTAAGAAGAAAACAAGAAGAAGATGACCTCCAAGTGTTCGATGTGAGCTCTCTCTCTCTCTCTCTCTCTCTCTCTCAATCTCTACGTATCCTCCAAGTGTTCAAGACCTCTCTCTCACAAATACAGATTCATAAAAAAAGATAAAAAGAGTCTCTCACAAATACAGATTCATAAAAAAAGATAAAAAGAGGATGATCTTTAAGAATTTCATGCGAGACCTCACACACACACATACGTGTGCATGCTCATGCACGCACACACACACACGACACACATTCACAACACACACACACAAAACTACATATGGCCCGCACCCCAACAATCCCTTCCCTTAGGGCCGGCTTTGTGTCTGGACATCGCCGCCTAGCCAGCCGCCTTGTTGCCTAGGCGGCCCAAAACCTTGACCGCCTAGGCGGCCGCATCCACATTTTTTTAACCTTTCTTAGGTGACTCATCTCAGACTCAGCCATGTCACGCCTGAGCAAAGGCAAGGCCCAAAAATCCACCAAAAAATAGGGGAAAATGATAAAAATACCTTAAAAAAGAAAAAAGGAAAGTAAAATCCTAAAATTCACATAAAATGCTAAAAATAAAAGCGTACACATCATGAAATGTTAAAAAGGTCGATGTTATTCACCTGAAAAACAATAAATTCATAAAAAATATGGGGAAAAAAAGGAAGAAAATAGCAAACTAGAAAAATAAAAAGAAATAGAAAAGTAAGAACTAATTATAAATCAATTATAATTAATCTTGTAAAAAACTCAAATATGAATTTAAATTCACAAATGAATTTTTTTTGAGAAATAAATTAAAAAATGAAATTTACCGAAACGTTTAAGCCGATCTCCCGATCTTCATGCTCAATACGTATCGATGACTCCGATCCTTATGAGTTTATACGGCTCATATCAAAATCCCCGAACCTTCAGTTTTGAGTTCAATCTAGGGAGCTCTTGACAATTTGGACACAGTAAATCCGAATCTTAAATCTATCAAAAATCTAAGATTTTTGTGTTTTTTGTGGAAAAAGAAGCATAGGCTTGGATCAAAAACCTAAAAATAGGCATGGGTTCAATGGTCTTCAAGAATCAACCCAAATTTGTGAAGAAAACACGAATCTTTCAAATTAAGTCAAGCCCTTACTTTATATCTCAAAAAACTCTAAAATCTGATTGTTTTTCTCTCGAATCCAATGTTTCTAATGCATAGATCAAGCAAACCTCTAGCTAAGGCTCGAATTTTGGCAACAATGGGGGACTCTAGGGCTCAAAATCAGAAAATGAAAAAGGATGGCGGAATTTTGTCCTCCTATTTTATATTTAATAGCGTACAGTACTCAGGCTACCTCCTTGCCCGAGTACTACACCAACTTGCTTGAGTAGTAGAGTCAGCCCAAGTCTATACAATTTAGGGTGCGTTTGTACATACTCGCCCAAGTACTATACAAGGTAACCAGGGTGCTTGTCTGACTCACTCGAGGCCGATTTGACTCAGGCTAATTCTCGAACACTTGTGTATCAAACCATCAAACAAATATCTAATTGTTTTAGTCAGAGGCTGCCCAAGCGTCCTTGTTTACTTGAATGACTTATTATGGCAAAGTTCCTATTCCTCACTAATGTCCAAAAGCAAGGCATTTAAATTACCAAAAGATTGCCCATTTTGTGTTTCAGATTTAGAATCAAATATGTTGACTGCTATTTTGTATAGTGAATAAGGAAATCCAAAGACTGCCAGCCTGACCGAACCTGGAAATAGACCCTGCCCCAGACCTGTTAAGATCGGACCATGTCTGGGTCCATTGGGCCTGAACGGGTTCTGGCCCTAGTCAACCCAACCCAGACCCGACCAGCTTGCAAGCCTAATTATGTTGGTTACACTTAATTCTCAATTCAACTGCTCAAGAAATTTTGAGGTTATTTTATCAAATTGTAACAAAAGATCTCCCAAAAATGATCAGCAAGTTGTAGGAAAAAACAAGTAATAGAAACTAGATGGAACATTCCTCAGAAGCTAACTAAACCATGATATCAAGCAGAGCCACCATATGACCACATCAATTTGAATAAAGATGAATCTTCCTCAAGTCTAACTAAACCATGACATCAAGCAGATTGCTTGGTAATCACCACCATATGACCACATAAAATGGAATAAAGATGAATCTTCCTCAAGTCATCATATCTGTATGTATAGTCATCACGACAGGCCGAGACCAATGCCTTGACTAGTCGAGTCTAAAGCAAAAATCTAGTTTGGTCAAAAACAGGTGAAGATTAGTTTTTGATGAGTTTTAGCCAATCTAGCCATCCGATTTTGGCTAGTTTGATCAATTGAACAAATTTAAGAAAGTTTTCCTGATATATTTTATAGTTCAAACTTCTATTCATATTTTTCTTTTACTTTTTTAAAACCTAATCCAAGAAGTTCGACCAGGAGTTGAACCGGTTTTGATTGAACTAGACGCTTTGCCAGTTCGGCAGCTAGTCTGGTCCTCATAACTATGCTCAAATGTATCTTTCTGTAACTACTCGTGCAATTCCATTCAGTTATACACACGAAATTGCGTGGGTCAATGAGGAAGTTGAGGCCCATTCACTTATCCATGGTATTCACCAAGGTCTAAAAAATTGGTGGCACTATCCAGAATTAGGCGATCTGAATTGGGAATCATCAAGACCGCTCCGGATCCGCATAAAAACGGGAACGGTTCGAGTTTTTTCGATAAAAAAAGTGGTTTTAAAAAAAATCACCATTTCATACGAATTTAAGGTGAGTTTCACGGCCTGAACAGTGAAAATAACACGTGATTTCCATTTTTTCTTGTATAATTGATCCAAGGCAGGCTTTGCAGAGCATTATTGGTGACTATAATGCATCTAAACATTATAAAACACAGGATTGAATCACGGTTTTTAAAAACACTTCAGTGTTCAAAACATATCTGCCATTTGATTAATTTCAGGCGAAATAGATAGTTTTTGTGATCAAAATCAAAGGGGTTTTGAAGTTTAAAGTATTATTCAGAGGATTGTAGTTCTATTTTTTCTGATTAAACAATTATTTTGCTCGATTTTTGAAGAAATCGAGCTCTGACAATGTTTCTGAAATTATAGTGTTGATTTCAGCAAAATTATATCAATGGCTTTTTGAAGCTCATGATGTTCTTCATATTATTGTGTGAGTTATTTATGTTATTAACAAAGTTTTGTTCATCAATTTTTTAAGAAAGTGTGACTGATTCACGCGTACCAGAAGAACCCTAAATTTAAGAAAATTTCCACCATTTGATTAATTTTAGGAGAAATAGATAGTTTTTGTAATCAAATCATAGGGGTTTTGAAATTTACAATGTTATTCAGAAGATTGTAGCTCTATTTTTTCTGATTAAACACTTATTTTGCTTATTTTTGAAGAAATCGAGCTCGAACAACGTTTTCTGAAATTGTTGATCTGTCGAATTGTTAATTTCAGCTAAAATTGGGCACCATTTTGGATGATATCAGATGGTTTTTGAAGCTCATGATGTTCTTCAGATTATTGTGAGTTAGTTATATTATTAACAAAGTTTTGTTTATCGATTTTGAAGAAATCGTGACTGATTCACGCAAACCTGAAGAACCCTAAATTTCAAATTGAAAATTTCAATCAATATAAGTTGATTCAAATAGATTTGAGGTATTTATTAGGATCCTCATTATTTCAATTTGTATATCCATTAGTATCATGATTTATCATTTGGTTTTTTTTTATATGAATTTTTGTTGAAAATTCTCTATGGTTGTGACTCAAGTTCGCGTTCATCTGCCATTTGTGTAATTATAGACCCAATTTTGATCGATTTTCTGTAAATTTTTAGGCGTTTTGAAGCAACTGATTTTTTTATTTCTACTTTCTTGTAATTATAATCAATGATTCAATTTTATGTCAGGAATGTATATTATCATGTAATAAAAACTTGTATTTTTTAATTTTATCATCAATTTTTTTAATGCAATAGAATGTATGTTCTTGAATCTAGATACATAATTAAATTTTTCTTGATACATCAAATGTATGTATGTTCTTGTTTCTCTCAGTATAAAATAGATTTTTTTTCTATTTTCTTGTAATTATAATCACTGATCCAATTCTATGTCATGAATGTATAATTATCATGCAATAAAAACTTGTAATTTTTAACTTTATCGTCAATTTTTTTTGTTGTACTAGAATGTATGTTCTTGAATCTAGATACATAATTAAAATTTTCTTGATACATCAAATATATGTATGTTCTTGTTTCTCTCAGTATAAGAATAGATTTTTTTCTATTTTCTTGTAACTATAATGAATGATCCAATTCTATGTCATGAATACATAAATATCATGCAATAAAAACTTGTATTTTTTAATTTTATTATCGTCAGTTTTTTTTTATTGACTAAAATGTATGTTCTTGAATCTAGATACATAATTAAAATTCCTTGATACAAAAAATGTATGCATGTTCTTGTTCCTTTCGATATAAGAATAGATTATTTTATATTTTAACAGTGGTTTAAAAAAAGAATCGGAGCCCCGGATCGGTGAATCGGCGATCCGGATTGGAATCGGCCGAATCAGTCAGATTCAACCTTAAAACAAATCCAAAAAAATTATTAAAATCATTATAAATGTTGTTTTTTAAGAATCCAATAAGAAATGGGGCACTCCATTAAGAACTTTCATTTTTTTGCATCAACATGCCAATATTGAGATGTTTTTTCCCTGCATGAACTATTGTTAACCATTACATTTACATCACACGAAAGGAGAAGCATAGAATTATCATGGATGAACTATATCATCATAATGGACTACAATAAAGCATACAATTCATAAAATAGGACTTAATAATAAAATAAAAGACGACGTCATTCTCCATCTTGATCACGTTGATACCATTGATTGAATTCGTGTGACATTTCATTGACTCGATCTAGGAAAGAATCATCCAAATTAGTGGGCATATGACTATACCCAAATCTTTGAGTATTAGTATTTTGTTGCGCTCCTAATCCAAAATCCTCGAAGCTTATCCATCCTTCATGCACACCTACACTGTCGTACTCGTCCTACCCTCTTGCTGCTGGGACTCGGTATGTGAATAATTTGGTTGGGATAGGTTGGCCTCAAAATCATCACTCTCATTTTCCCTTATACCCTCTTCCCACTCTCCCTCATTAGATGCAATACCACCAACATCTACGACGAATTGTGGATATGTTGGCGAGCTCTTCCTCTTTCATGAGGCTCAACACCTTCTTAAAGATGGTCATCACCGATAGCCTCAAAGAACGCTCTCTTGTGCAACATTGGCTCCTATTCCTCTACAACCCATTGTTTTGCTGTGTCTGTGATAAATATTGGGTCCAAGTCTATCGGTCCCTAGTCTTCAAGCTTCTTTCTTATTTGTCGCTTTCAGAGGTTTAAGCTGTAATGAACGTAGACAAGTTTATGAAGCCTCTCCGAAGCGAGTCGATTCCTTCTAGCAGTGTGCAACAATTGAAACGTACTCCAGTTTCGCTCACACCTATTAACAGAACAAGTCTGGGAGAGCACCTTGATTGTTATCCTCCTTAGGTGAGGTGCATCACTACCAAATATCTCCCACCATTCAACTGGATTAAAATGTAAAAAGCATTGTAAGGGCAAGAACAATTCATAAGATTAAAGATATGAAAGAACAAAATATTAGTTAAAGGTTAACCTAGAACCATTTTAGTTTGATAATTTTTAGCAAGTCTAGTTCCGAAGAATCCTACAGTATCCTTATACATAGAAAGCTAAAAACAAAATATTGCGTTTTAGTGCTTATATTATTCCTCACAAATATAACAACTCAATGAAGTTCTTACCCAAATATTAAATATTACCTCATGTATTGCCGCTACCGTGTTTCGATGGCTTCTGTCCAGCCTGACAATAATGTATCTGACCCCTTCCATAATCTTGTGGGGATGTTTAGGTGTCAAATAAAAAAAATTGGGTTGAAGTAGTAACCTAAAAAATACATAGATAGAGAAAGGTCATTTAAATTTTCTTAAAAAAATATTTTAGAATTAAACATTCTAAGGATATAAACATATATGTACCTGCATAATGAATTGGACGGTCAAATTTGGGGTTCCACCTTCTTTCTGTAATCTCGATCCCTTTACTAGCAAAACTACACTTCTCCCCAATAGCTGATTTGACCCTCTCGATACCTTCGTAAAGAATGCCCATGGTAGCTTTTTTATCAGCATCCACCATTCTTAACATTGTGACCAAAGGGGCAATGGCCTCTATGACATTGGAACACCGAGACCAAAACCTCCTATCTGTGACTATGCCCTCCACTTTTAGCTCATTACTGGACTTCGAGAGACTGTCATTTGACCACTTTTTGCTGGTAAACAATCTCTTCAATGCAGCATGGGATTCTTGAATGGAGTCCACAACCAAGTAATCTGTCACAAAGCAGGTTATGGCTGGCCTGATTATCTCTTTTTTTCTGAGATTGTTCTCTGAATAAAAATAAGATTTTAGAGTGGTTATATATTAATCTTGACACGAACCTCGCTGCCTCTAGAGTCTCCTTCACAATTTTGATCTCGCCTATCTCCTCTAACATAAGATCGATGTTGTGTGCAGCACACGGAATCCATACTAGATGCTTCCTCTTATCCATCAACTTGTTATCTGCAAAAACACAAGCACCTGCATTGTATGTAATAAACTGGACCACATGCTTATCTCGAACTGGACCACATGCTTATCTCCCACCCCCTCCACTATCTGGTCATATAATCGTACCAAGAAGTTTGCATCCCTCTTTTTCCTTGAAAAGTCATTGCTAGACAGAAAGGTTGTACCATTTGGGGAATAGGCCAAGAAGCTAATATAATCCTTATTGCTAACTTTATTCAACCAATCATCACTCATGAGAGTAATGCCTGTTCTTGGTCAACCCTGTTTATATTCTTCAATCCACTTTCTAACTTCCTCCACCTCTTCTTCCAAGATCGGCCCACTGAGCTCATATGCAGTCAAGGGCTTTACCCTGGGACCGGCTCTCTGGATTGTGTTGACCATGTGCGGGAAATATGAGCTATTGGTTGCATTAAAGGGGACCCCTTTATCGTAGAACCATTTACCAACATATCTGCCCAATATGTTCCTTGTACCCTTCACCATGCCTTTGAGGGACATCTATTGTGACTTGAGCTTTGAGAGAAATGGGTTTATACGACCATGATCTGCAATATTGGTGCTCCTAGATAAGTCAGGAACAATTTCTTCAACGTCTGGTGCCTCTGGATACATATTGCCACCAACCCCTCCATACATATTCAAGTTGAGCCCGTCATACATGCTCAAGCTGGCCCCGCCATGCATGCTCGAGCTATGCTCACCAAAAATGATCACCAAAATTTAGTTAATCACACAAATAACACCAATAATCGTCTAAATAACAATGTTATCCTCAAAACCCCTCTGAAATCATTCAAAATGATGAAAATTTCAGTTTGGTAGATTTTTTAATTCTTTTTTCTAAAAAACACAGCCACAACTCCATTTCTTCAAAAAATCGAGCAATAAAAATTGGTAAATCCCATAAATTACACCCAAAATCATATGAAGAACAGTATTAACTTCAAAAACCCTCTGAAATAATTCATAATGGTGCTTTTATTCGTCTAAAATTTATAGTTTGGCTGGAAGAATATAAAAAAAAAAAAAAAAAAAAAAAAAGCCCCAACTGTTCTTGAGAAAACCGTGACTCAATAAAAAATCAACCTCAAATCGAACAAAAAAGATAAAATGGGATACAATTTTGATCAATAACATTATACAGAACCAAAACCCTATGATATGAAGAAAATATTTGCTAAAAATAGATTGGAATCGATTAAATGGTGGAAAAAAAGAAGCTCTTAATGTTTTTCTGAATCCGTGACTTCAAACCCAAATTTGACTTGTAATCGACCAAAATAAGCGAAAATGGTGTATAATTTCTGCTCAATAACAGTATCATGAGTATAATAACAGTATCATGAGTAAGAACCTTCTGATTTGATAAAAAACAGTGCCCTATTTTGTTTACAAAACAAATAATTTGTGATCTAAATTCGAGTTTTCAATTCAAATATAATGGTTAATAAGGCTGAAAAGTGATAGCTAAAGCCTGAAAGATTCGATCCAAAGCCTGCAAGATCCAATAATTGATCAAAAAAATCCAAATTTTGATGATTTTTCATGCTTTACACTGTTCACCGAGTCTTGAACAGTGACTTAGGTGGTTCACTGTAGCGAATCGCCGGTTCTTCTCTAGAACCGAGCAACTCCATGTATTTTGTTGGAATCGACACGAGATGACCGACTCCCGTGTCGACTCGGGTGAGTCTGTAGCAACTCGCCCTTTTGTCAAACACTGCTTACAAATATACTTCTTCACCTACCTTGCTTCTCCCTACCTTTCCTCCCCTTCTCCCCCCTGTACCATTCTCCCCCCTCTACCCTACCCCTCTCAACGTTTCCCCACCTCCTCTTCTTCCCTCTGGGGATCAGGGCACACTCTCCTTGCCCCTAGTGTCCTCTCCGCCCTCTCCCCTACCCTCTCCTCCTCTGTTGCGGCCTGATCCTCCCCTTGCTCCCTCCTGCTCTATCTTTCCCTCTCCTCCCCACCCTTCCTCCTCCTCTCAACCTCTTCCTACCCTTCCCTTTGACCTCTACCCCTCCTATTCTCCGCCTCCCTTCCTCTGGAGCTGGCCTCGGGCTCGCCTGAGACCCTGGCACGCCCATCTCTCCCCCCTTTGCGAGTGACAACTACGAGGGGGTCAACGGGGATGGGCACGACCGCGATTTAAAAAGAATGAAGAAACTTTTTCGCATTATGGGCTTTCAGCATGATGGCCCTGAAGGACCTGCCCACTGGTTCTTCCTCGTAGACACTAAGAGTCAACAAAAGGTGAGCATTAAAGGACAAAGGGAGCTCTTTAACCTCTTCTCATCTATCTCTTATGGTGGCCCCTCTACTGTAGGTTTCCCCGTCACTATCTCCTCCCCACCTTTGAGGCGGTCTCCTAGATTAGCCTCTATCTCATCTCCTTCTCCATCACCATGAAGCTTCTCACCTGGAACATTAGAGGCTTGAGACACCCCTCCAAAAGGGAGATCGTCGACCTAGCCTTGAAATACCGTCCCACTATTATTGCCCTCACTGAAACCAAGCTACCCGAGCCTTCTCTTCACCTCATCCGTCAAGTATGGGGTAGGAGGCCATGTCAGTGGGCCATCCTACCAGCCGAAGGGGCTTCAAGAGGAATATGAGTGATCTGGGACCCCACAGATCACCTCCTACAATCCTCACATATAGGGAATTTTTCTGTTACTACCCTCCTGTCTCGCATCTCAGATGGCTTAGAATGGAAATTCTTGATCATTTATGGCCCCTGCTCTTCATCCCTGCGGTCTCGTCTCTGGACTGAACTGAACTTTGTGGCTTCCCTTCGCCACCCAATCTGGTGCTTGGGTGGAGACTTCAATATTACCTATTGGTGTCATGAGAGACTCCTACTCTCACATCTCTCATGGAATGACGGAAGTCTCGGACTTCATTTTTAGGAATCATCTCCTAGATATCCCTCCTCAAGGAAGCCGCTTCACCTAGTCCAATCACTCCCCCCAACCTACTCTCTCAAAACTCGACAGGTTCCTCCTAGCTCTGAATTGGGAGGAACGTTTACGCCATGGCCTTGCATAAACCCATTTCTGACCACTGTCCCATTCTTCTTTGCACCCAAGCCCTTAATAGAGGTCCAAAACCTTTCAGATTCGAACTAGCCTGGCTTGAAGAAAAATCCCTACCATCCTTGTTTCCCACCTGGTGGAACTCCTTCTCTAGCCAGGTTACGGAAAGAGCAGGTTTCAAACTCCAATCTAAGATTCAACTTCTCAAAGCATCCCTTAAAACTTGGAGTCGGTCCATCCCTGGGAACTACTCTCAAGTCAAGTCCGCTCTTCTAAAGTCCATCCAAGAACTGGACTGCCTTGAGGAGTCCAGTCCTCTGACTACCATTGAAGCATACTTAAGAACCCAAACCAAACTCGATTGTTTCTCTACCCTTAAAAAAGAAGAGCTCTACTAGTTCCAGAGATCTAGAGTCAATTGGCTCAAAGCAGGGGACCATAATACTCGTTTTTTCCATAGGATAGCAAATTATCGCCGGAGAGACAATTCTATCTCGACTATCAATTCAATAATAGCAATCTGATTCAGCTGGGAGAAATCGAGTTGGCTATTCTATCTTTTTTCGAGGCCCTTATGCTGCTCCGCGTGGTCCAAGACCTTCATGGCTAACCTCGACTTCCATATTTTGTCGGAAGAACAGGCTCAATGGCCGAAGCGTCCCTTCCTAGAAGAGGAAATTTTGAAAGCTTTAGATGACCTTGCCAAAGATAAAGCTCCAGGCCGAGATGGGTTTCCCATTGCCCCCTTCAAAATCTTTTGGGAAACCTTTTGCCCTAACTTTATAAAGCCATTAATGGCACTTTTATTGCCTTGGTCCCCAAGGTAAAAAGGGAAGAGGAACTAAAGGACTGTCGTCCTATCAGTTTGCTCAACTCCTCCAATAAAATCCTGGCTAAGGTGCTGGTCTCAAGATTACAACAGGTCCTTCCCTCAACTATCTCATCTTCACAGTCGGCCTTCATTAAAGATAGGCAGATCCTAGACGGTGTGCTAACTGCCCATGAGTGTATCCACTCAAGGCATTTGGCAAAAAAGCCAGGCCTCATCTTTAAGATCGACTTGAAGAAAACGTACAGCCACTTTAATTGGTCCGTTTTGGATGAGACAATGGAAGGATGGGTTTACGAGATCATTGAAGAAAGTGGATGAGAGGTTGCTACTCTCATCCACCTTTTCGATACTCATCAACGGAACCCCAAAAGGATTCTTCCCTTCGTCAAGGGGATTACGCCAAGGGAATCCCCTCTCCCCTCTCCCCTTTCCTCTTCGCTATCTCAGCCGAAGTCCTTAGTTGTTCCTTGTCCCGTGTTTACCAGGCTGGTCTCCTCACAGGTTTTAAAACTTCTCACCATGGGCCTATTGTGTCACATCTGCAATACACAGACGACACTTTGGTACTTCTTGATGCATCTCCCCAAGAAGTGGATAACTTGAGGCTCTATCTGAAATGTTTCCAAGTGGCCACAAGCTTCAAGGACAATATGGAAACATAAAAAATGATGGGTATAGCTGTTGCCAATGCCCAAATCAGAGAGCTCATTCCAAATTGGGAGTGCAAAGTTGAGGACCTCCCAACAATCTATTTGGGTCTACCCCTGGGGCTGGAAAAACCGAAAAAGAGACATTGGTCCCATGTGGTGGACAAGGTTGATAGAAGTTTGGCTGCGTGGAAAGGGAGATACCTCTCTCAAGCGGGAAGAATAACTCTAATCGAAGCAACCTTGGCCAATGCACCTGTGTACCTTATGTCGTGTTTTCAAATACCAACTTCAATGGCTAATCGGCTTGACCAATCATGAGGAACTTTCTCTGGTCAGGGCAGGCCGAGAAAACAAAATTCCATTTAATTTCTTAGAATATGGTCTGCTTACCCAAACAACAAGGGGGGTTGGGGATCACGCTCTTAAGAAAACACAATTTGGCCCTCTTAGGGAAATGGTGGTGGCGTCAGGCCACTCAAACAGACTCTCTCTGGGCTCAGGTACTATGGAGTAAATACAAGATTCCTGAATACACTTGGGTGTCAGACAGGAGACCTTGGACCAATGCATCAAGAGCATGGAAATCTTTCACCTCCTCTCTCGCGTTGTTCAAAAAATACATCAGGCTTCATCCAAGAGAAGGAACAAGAGTGCACTTCTGGTCAGATCTCTGACTTAGACACGCACCATTAAGGGACCTCTTTCCATCCCTTTACTCAATCGTAGCGAACAGAGATGCCACAATAGAGGATGAAATGGTGCCGGAGGGAGGTCGAAGAGTGTGGAACCCCTCATTCAAAAGAAACCTCTCTGCGGAGGAAACAAACTACTCTCTCCTTGTCGACATTATTGCATCGTTCTTTCATCCCTACACAAGGAAGGGATCAGCTGGTATGGACCCTTGCTCCTTCAGGGGTCTTCTAAGTGGCCTCTCTCTACAAGAAACTCATCCAACCTCCCACTTTCCACTTAAACCCCCCATCGGTTCTTTCTCAGGTTTGGCACACTATAGCACCTCCCAAGGTGCAAACATTCAATTGGATAGCGTGTTCCCAAAAGGCACTTGCAGGGATCCCAATCCCCAACAGATGTATCATGTGTTTGTATGAGGAGGAATCCAATCCCCACCTTTTCATCCATTGTAATCTTGCCCACGACCTCCGAAGCCTTTTGCTAGAACTGTTCGGTGTCCATTGGGTAACACCATTGACAGTCAAAGACCTAATAGCTTCGGATTATGCTTCTGCATGGTAAAAGGCGAGAAAAATCCTATGGAAGGCTGCAGTGGCAGCAACCATTTGGGTGATTTGGACATAAAGAAATGGCAGAATTTTCCAAGGACAGGTCTGCTTAGTCCCACTCTTTCACAAGGCTACAACATCCTCAGTAACCTTCTGGGCGTCTAACCAACACCTTTTCAAGGGTATCCCTACGAATTCCTTCCTAAGTCAATGGGAGAATATTCTTGTTCACCGACCAAGAAAGGAGAAAAGATCAAGCATCTCGAAGCCACCTCCAGACGGAGCCATTAAACTAAACTTCGATGGGTGTTCTTTGGGGAACCCCGGCCACGCAGAAGCTGGTGGCGTCTTTAGAGATCACCAACGTAATATCCTCTTCACCTACTCTGAATATCTTGGCTTTCAAGATTCCCAGTATGCCGAATCAATGGCCCTTCTCAAGGGCATGCAAAGCTTCGATCAATCTTGGAGGCAAAACCTAATAGTGGAGGGTGATGCATTAAACATCATTACTTGGGCAACCAGGAGATCTACACCTCCTTGGTATCTTACATCGATTTATGACGAGATTGTATACACCTACAGGGAAATGGTCGTCTTTTGGATACATACCTCAAGGACGTCAAATGAGTTCGCAAACCTCCTGATGAAGGACGGAGCAAGGGCCCATGACGAAGACCAGACCTGCTTCTTGCTTGCTCTGGACCACGGAGGATACACTTAGAAGTGTTCTTTACTACGTATGGGCAACCTTTTAAACCCATTTTTATAAACTCACTGTAAACTTTGTGAGGGGCAATCTTAGAACCCCATGTCTTGTTCAGGGTCTGTTGACCTATGCTTTTTTACCGGGAGTCGCGTCTAGAGGATACTCTCGAATTAACCCAAAACTGTACTCCCTTTCTCTAGAGCAATGCAAAAGTTAACATTAATTAAAAAAAAAGGAATAATTTAAATTATGCATCATGAATGCACATTTTATTACCATAAAAAGTTGACAATAAAATTGAAAAATACAAGTTTTATTGCCTGATAATTATACATGCATAACCAGTGTCTAAAAAAATGGTGAGTCGAAATGGACTCGCTCGAGTCGGCACGGGAATCAGTTACCCTGTGTCGATTCCAGCAAAATACACGGAGTCGTCCGATCCTAGAGAAGAACCAGCGATTCGCTACAGTGAACCGCCTGAGTCACTGTTCAAGACTCGATGAACAATGTAAAGCATGAAAAATCATCAAAATTTGGATTTTTTGATCAATTATTGGATCTTGCAGGCTTTGGATCGAATCTTTCAGGCTTTAGCTATCACTTTTCAGCCTTATTGACCATTATATTCGAATTGAAAGCTCAAATTTAGATAAAAAATTATCAGTTTTGTGACGAACACGAATTTTTTAGGTTATCCATCATTTATTGGATTGCAAACGAAATAGGGCACTATTTTTTTATCAAATCAGAGGGTTCCTACTCCTGATAGTGTTATTGAACAGAAATTACACACCATTTTCGCTTATTTTGGTCGATTACAAGTCACGATTTCAGAAAAACAGGTAAGAGCTTCTTTTTTTCGCCATTTAATTGATTCCAATCGATTTTTAGCAAATATTTTCTTCATATCATAGGCTTTTGGTTCTCTATAATATTGATCATAAATTGTATGTCATTTTATCTTTTTTGTTCGATTTGAGGTTGATTTTTTATTTTGAGTCACGGTTTTCTCAAGAATAGTTAGGGCTTTTTTTTCGTGCCAAACTATAAATTAAAGCACCATTATGAATTATTTTAGAGGGTTTTTGAAGTTAATATTGTTCTTCATATGATTTTGGGTGTAATTTGTGGGATTAACCAACTTTTATTGCTCGATTTTTGAAGAAATGAAGTTGTGGCTGCGTTTTTAGAAAAAGAGTTCAAAAATCCACCAAACTAAAATTTTCAGCCGAATTAGGGCATCATTTTGAATGATTTCATAAGGGTTTTGACGATAAAAATGTTATTCAAACGATTATTGCTGTCATTTGTGTGATTACCTAATTTTGGTGATCAAGTTTTTGAAAAATCGTAATTGTTGGTGTTTTCATTTTTTTTTTAAATAACGTGATTTTCTGAAAAATAGTGAAAAATTGCGACCAAGTTTGATTATCATGAGAAATTAACTTGCATTTTTCAATTTTATTGTTAAATTTTTAATGCAAAAAAATGTATTCTTGATGCATATTTTATAATTATATTATCTTGAATGACTATATCATTGTAAATATTATTTGTGGCATTGTGAATGACTATATCATTGTAAATATTATTTGTGGCAAGTCTACATGTAGTGGCATTGTGGATGACTATATTATTGTAAAATTTTTTTTATTGATACTATATCATTGTAAATTTTTTTATTTTTTTTTCTTGATTCAAAGTTTGGCTTGTACATACTCTTTTCACCTATAATGTTGCATAAATAATTTTTTTTTTGCCAGTACAATCTAATTCATGCTCGTCAAAATGAAGATTTGTGGCGAGTCTACATGTAGTGGCATTGTGAATAACTATACCACTGTAAATTATTTTTATTGATACTATATCATTGTAAATATTTTTTTTCCAGGATTCTAAGTGACTTATACAGACTCTTTTTATCTATAATGTTGCATAAATAAAAATTTTCCCAGTAGGAACTAATTCATGCTAGTCAAAATGAAGATTTGTGATGAGTTTATATGTAGTGGCATTGTGAATGACTATACCATTGTAAATATATTTTTTATTGATACTATATCATTGTAAATTTTTTTTTTTTTTCTTGATTCTAAGTTTGGCTTATACATAATCTTTTCACCTATAATGTTGCATAAATAATCTTTTTTTGTCAGTACGATCTAATTCATGTTTGTCAAAATGAAGATTGTAGCGAGTCTACAGTAGTGGCATTGTGAATGACTGTATCATTGTAAATCTTTTTTTATTGATACTATATCATTGTAAATATTTTTTTTTCTTGCTTCTATGTCTGACTTATACAAACTCTTTTTATCTCTAATGTTGCATAAATTAAATTTTTTTTGCCAGTAGAAACTAAAATATTTTTATCAGTAGAAGTATTTTGCATGAACAATAAAGATAACTTGATAAACTACCCCTACACATTATCAATACACATGGTGATTATTTTTCATGTTGAATTGTCAGGTTCATTCTTAACCATTTACTTCTTTAAACAGTTGAACCATGACAAAATTCAGGGAAGACCCAGCATGACAACATGGGGCCAGACTTGATCCCAACAAAAAAGTTAAAATTATTTGTAATTACTGCCAAAAAGTGATAAGTAATGAGGTACATAGGTTCCAGCAATACTTGGCAGGGGTTAAGGGAGATATTTCTGCGCGCAATAGTGTCCCTATCAATGTAAGAAAGCAAATGGCGGCCATTCTCAATGCTACCAAAGGTAAAAAAGTTGCAAAGCAAAAGATGGATGAGGAGACAACTGGCTTATATACGTCATCGAGCGGCATAGATCCAGAAGAGCAATATAATAATGACTGGGAAAGAATGAGCTTGCACGAAACGTACAAAAGGAAAAGTGGGTTTAACATGCCTGGTGATTGTGACATGGGCATGCATGGTGGGCCCAACCCAAGCATGCATAACAGGCCCAACTCGAGCATGCATGGCGGGCCCAACTCGAGCATGCATGGCGGGGCCAGCTCAAATATATATGGAGGGGTTGGTGGCAATATGTATCCAAAAGCACCGGACGTTAAAGAAACTGTTCCTGGCTTATCTAAGAGCACCAGTATTGCAGGTCATGGTCGTATAGACCCATTTCTCTCAAAGCCCAAGTTACAACAGATGACCTTCAAAGGCATGGTGAAAGGTACAAGGAACATGTTGGAAAAATATGTTGGTAAATGGTTCTACGATAAAGGGATCCGGTTTGATGAAGCCAATAACCCATATTTCTCACCTATGGCCAAGCCCGGCATAAAGCCCCCGACTGCATATGAGCTCACTGGGCTGATCTTGGATGAAGAGGTGGAGGAAGTTAAGAAGTGGATTGAAGAATATAAACAGGATTGGCCAAGAACAGGCATTACTCTCATGAGTGATAGTTGGTTGAATAAAGTTAGCAAAAACTATTATCTTAACTTTTTGGCCTATTCTCCAAAAGGTACAACTTTTTTGTCTAGTAAAAACGTCTCAGGGAAAAAGAATGATGCAAACTTCTTGGTACAACTATATGACCTAATAGTGGAGGCATAGAGCATCAATCTTACGCTAGAGGAGATCGGCGAGATCAAAATTGTGAAGAAAACTCTAGAGGCAGCGAGGTTCGTGTCAGGATTTATATATAACCACTCTAAAATCTTATTTTTGTTTAAAGAACAACCTCAGAAAAAAGAGATAATTAGGCCTGCCATAACCCGCCTAACGGTTGTGGACTCCATTCGGGAATCTCAAACTGCATTGAAGAGATTATTTACCAGCAAAGAGTGGTCAAATGACCGCCTCTCTATGTATACAGATACTGTAGGATTCTTCAGAACTAAACTTGCCAAAAATTCTCAAACTAAAATGGATCTAGGTTAACCCTTAACTAATATTTTGTTCTTTCATATCTTTAATCTTATGAATTGTTCTTGCCCTTACAATGCTTTTTGCATTTTAATCCAGTTGAATGGTGGGAGATATATGGTAGTAATGCACCTCACCTAAGGAGGATACCAATCAAGGTGTTCTCCCAGATATGTTCTACTACTGGGTGTGAACGAAACTAGAGTACATTTCAATGGTTGCACACTATTAGGAGGAATCGATTTGCTTCAAAGAAGCTTCATAAACTAGTCTATGTTCATTACAACTTAAACTTCTAAAAGCAACAAATAAGAAGGACGCTTGAAGACTACGGGCCGATAGACTTGGACACAATATTTGTCACAGACACAGCAGAACAATGGGTAGTAGAGGAATAGAAGCCAGTGTTGCACAAGAGAGCATTCTTTGAGGCTATCGGTGAGGAAGATCTTGAAGAAGGTAATGAGCAGCATGAAAGAGGAAGCAGCCCACCAACATATCCACAATTCATCAGAGATGTCGGTGGTATTGCACCTAATGAGGGAGAGTGAAAAGGGGGTATAAAGGAAAATGAGAGAGATGACGATTCTGAGACCACCCTATCCCAACCAAATTATTCACATACCGAATCCCAACAGCAAGAGGGTAGGGACGAGCATGACAATGTAGGTGAGCATGAAGGATAAACAAACTTTGGGTATTTTGGATTAGGAGCACACAAAATACTAACACTTAGGGATTTGGGTATAGTCAGGTGCCCACTAATTTGAATGATTCGTTTGTGGATCAAGTCAATGAATTGTCATGCGAATTCAATCAATGGCACCAGTGCGACCAAGATGAAAAACGACGTCGTCTTTCATTTTATTATCAGGTCGTATTTTACGATTTGTATACTTTATTGTAGTTTATATATGATGATATACTTCATCCATGATAATTCTATGCTTCTCCTTTTGTCTGATGTAAATTTAATGGTTATCAATAGTTCATGCAGGGAAAGAACATCTCAATATTCGCATATTGACGTAAAAAAATGAAAGTTCTTAATCGAGTACCCCCATTTCTTATTGGATTCCTAAAAAGCAACATTTATAACGAATTTTAATAATTTTTTTGGATAGCCGATTCGGCTAATTCCAAATTCGGATCGCTAATTTACCGATCCGGATGGGTTTTTGAGGTGCCCGATCCACTGTTTGTAAGAATGTGATGTTCCATGCTCACTTCATAGCAGTGCTCACTTCACTACATAATTAAATTTTTATAACAAATAACTTGGAATGGAAATTTGGAAATATGTTTATGTATGGACACTCAACTTAAAGAATACATGATCTCTCCTTGAAGCAAACACTGATGCTGAAAGAGTCATCTAGAACTTGAGATGGGACTCAACATAGATCACTTATTGTAATGAGAACATAACTTTTAAATGAAAAAATATATTTTGGGTTTGATGCCCAAAACACGAATGTCATTTGACTCAAGTGATATTAGTGGGTCACATAAATACCATGATATTTTCTCAAGAATTAAAAACAAATATGATAAAATAGTTTTCACATTCCAGACCAACATTCAAAATGATTTTTTGACCATTTGCATACTCAACAGTTATCATGTCCAAATCTAAGGAAGACCCTGCATGGCAACATGGGATCAAAGTAGATCTAAACAAAAAAGACAAAATAATATGTAAGTATTGCAAAAAGGTTATAAGTAGTGGGTATAAATCAGTTCAAACAGCATTTGGCAGGGGGTTAAGGGGGAGGTCCATGCGTGCAACCATGTACCTTCCAAAGTCACGAGACAGATGTCGGATCTCCTCAAGGCTTATAAGGGTAAGAAAATAGCCAGAGAGAAGATTAATGACGACATGGCCAGCCATTATGTGCCATCAGGTGGGGCAAATCCAGACCGACAACTCAACAAAGACACGGAGGATGCAATGAGAGCCAGTTTGGAAGAAATACACCAACGAGAGAGTGGGATGGGTATTTATGAAGGGCATGGTACAAGAATGTATGGAGGGCCTAGCCAAAGCATATATGGGGGGCCTGACCAGAGCATGTATGGAGGGCCCAACTCGAGTATGTATGGAGGTCCCGGCCCGAGCATGTATGTAGGGCTCGAGCTGAGCA
Organism: Amborella trichopoda; assembly: GCF_054954075.1. Classification (NCBI taxonomy): domain Eukaryota; kingdom Viridiplantae; phylum Streptophyta; class Magnoliopsida; order Amborellales; family Amborellaceae; genus Amborella; species Amborella trichopoda. The sequence continues at coordinate 33,988,791 of NC_142342.1, forward strand.
TGTATGGAGGGCCCGACCCAAGCATGTATGGTGGACCCGACCCGAGCATGTATGGTGGACCTGACCTGAGCATGTATGGAGGGCCAAGCAGAGGGGCACCTGGTGCGACTTCAAGAGCTGAGGGGTCGTCAGGGACAACCTCATCCCACGATATAGAGGAGATTACTCATGGCTTGTCTAGCATGAGAGGAGCACACAGTAAATCGGTGAAGCCAATGAGGGATGAGGTTGATCCATTCACCTTAAGGCATAAAACTCAACAAATGACCCTAAAAATCTTGATAAAAGGTACACGTAAAAGAAAGGCAAGAGGCATTGGGAAGTGGTGGTTTTCTAATGCAATCCCCTTCCATGCAGCTGATAACACATATTTCCCCTCTATGATCGCTGAAATTCAGAGTGTTGAGCCTGGGGTGAAGCCTCCTATAGCATATGATCTTAGTGGGGCAATCTTGGATGTAGAAATGGAAGATACTAACAAATGGATTATTGATCTTAAACAAAGTTGGCCGAGAACGGGCATCACCATCATGAGTGACAGTTTGCATGACAAAACCAATCAGAAAGACTTCCTGAACTTTCTAGCTTATTGCCCACGCGGTACGACCCTCTTATCCAGTGTAGGATGTGAAGTTCCTGACACAACTATTGAATTAGATAATCGACCAGGTGAGAGAGAAGACTACGGTCCAGGATCCTGAAATGTTACCTCAAGTTCTAGAACTGATGCTGAAAGAGTCATCCAGAATTTACTGATGCTGAAAGAGTCATCTAGAACTGATGCTGAAAGAGTCATCCCAATTAGCAGCACTAACTGAGGTAACATTTAACAATTGTTGTAGCCTATAAATATTTTATTAACCTGATGCACCTGAGACATAATTAAAGCCCTAAAGCATGATGTCTTTCTCAGATGTCCATGTATAAGGATGCGGAAGGCTCGTTTGTAAGAATACTTGCGATAACTTCTTGAAGTACGATGGATCCAGGTAATCTATAGGTGTGAGAACAGGTCGGATCGGAATCGAATCCGAATAGCATGCATTGGATCGGGGTCGGATTAGGGTTCAAATCCGATCCTGGATATTCAGATACATCGGATCTGGATCATCAAGATCCAGATCCAGATTATATATATACCATTTTAATAAAATTATATATATAAAATTAAAATTTACTATTTAAAAAATCTGAGTTGGATCTGGATCGGATCCACCTGCACGCGGATCCGATCCAAATTTCAATTCGAACCTAACTTTTGGGTCCCAATTCAGATTTTGAATCCAAATTTTGGGTCCATACCCGGATCCGAATAGGATCCGAAATCCGGGTTTCGGATTCGGATCGGGTGAATTTTTCTTATCAAATATTTCGCCTCTTTCTTACAACACATATTACATTTTATTTCAGCTGAATGGTGGGAGTGTCATGGTGGAGACGCACGTCACCTAAAGAGAATAGCAATCAAGGTGCTCTCCCAGACATGTTCAGCTATTGGATGGGAGCGGAACTGGAGTACCTTCCAACAGACACACACCCCAAGAAGAAATCAATTGAGTTCCGCCCTGATTCATAAGCTCGTCTTTATTCATTACAATTCAAAGCTTCGACATCGAAATATGACAAGGAAGCTTGAGGATTACATCCCAATCAACTTGGACTCGATATTTCTCTTTGATACAGCAAAGGAGAAGTTGTGGAGGAAGAGCCTCGAGTGCTGAACAAGAGAGCATTCCTCGAGACAATCGGTGAGGAGGGTGAAGGAGAAGATATTGATGAGCAGGGAGGAGGGGGGAGTAACAGCACGTTCCCCCCACAGACATTTGAGCAATTTCTTAGAGATGTAGGTAGTGTTGCACGTGTTGAAAGAGAGCAATGGGTAGGGGAGGAAATGAGGGATATTATGATTTTGAGGCAACCCTATCCCAACCAGGATATATACAACCCGAGATACAGTAGCAAGATGGTTGGAACGGGATAGAGTATGGGGAGTGAGCAAGAGAGTAGAAGCCATCACGAGGGCTGGCAAAGCCTTGGGGACTACGGGCAAGGAGCGCAGCAGTCCTCCAACCCTAAGGGATATGGGTATTGTCAGGTTGGCACCAACCCAGAGGGATATGGGTATTGTCTGGTCGACACCGGTAATTCTAAGGCGTTCATGAATCGACTCAATGACTTGTCGAGAGAATACAATGAGATGCAACAATGAGGAGCAAGGAGATGCAACAATGAGGAGCAAGGACAAAGCCGCCTTTCGTTTTGGTATTAGGTTGTTTTTTGGTTGTTGTATGCTCAATTTGAACTTTGTATTTCTGTACTTGATTATTATAGACTCTTTTTTTCAATGATATGAATGAATTGTTAATACAACAGACATCCAGGCAGGAAAATAATGACTCAGACTCTCAGTATTCACTTATTTTTACGAAGTAATAAAAGTACATAATGCATCACTCTTAATTATGTTTAGAAACTAAAAGAACACTATTTTTAGAGATTTATAGTGATTTTTTGAAAAACTTTTGAGACAAAAATTGCCGATTCTGCTGAATCTCTGATCCAATCCACCGATTCTCTAATCCAACATGGGTATAAGTGTGACTGATTCGAGTCACCGATCCTTTTTCTTAAACCTTGGTATTCACAATGACAAAAGTCATGGATTTCTTAGTATAATGGTTAGATCCCATTCACAAGTCAAGGGAACATGGTGAAACCAAGGTTTAAAAAAACGGATCGGTGACTCGTATTAGTCACACCCATACCCATGTCAAATCGGAGAATCGGTGGAATCGGCAATTTTTGTCCCAAAAAATCACTAGAAATCTCTAAATATAGTATTCTTTTAGTTTCTAAACGTAATTAGGAGAAATGCATTTCATTACTTTGTAAAAATAGGTGAATACTGAGAATACGAGTCATTGTTTTCATGTCTGGATGTCTGTTGTGTTAACAATTCATTCATATCATTGAAAAAAAGAATTTATAATAGTCAAGTACATAAATACAAAGTTTAAATAGAGTATACAATAACCAAAACAAAACCTAATACCACAATGAAAGGCAGCTTCATTCTTGCTCCTCATCGCGTAGTTGCAACTGATTGTATTATTCTCTCGACAAGTCATTGCGTTCGTTCATGAATGCCTCAGAATCGCCAGTGCCGACCTGACTATACTCATATCCCTCAGGGTTGGTGCCGACTTGATCATACCGATATTTTTAAACTAGGAGAAATAAGAACATACATACATTTGATGTATCAAGGAAATTTAATTATGTATCTAGATTCAATAACATACATTTTAGTGTATTAAAAAAATTGGTGATAAAATTAAAAACTACAAGTTTTTACTTACGACCAAAATTGAGGCCATAATCAAACAACCACTAAGTATTTTCAACAAAAACTTCATATAAAAAAAAAAAAAACCAAATGATAAATCATGACACTACTGGATATACGAATTGAAATAATGAGGATCATAATAAATGTCTCAATTCGAACTAAATCGATTTATATTGATTGAAATTTTCAATTCCAAATTTAGGGTTCGTGTGAATCAGTAACGATTTCTTCAAAAATCGATGACCAAAACTTTGTTAATAACATAAATAACTCACACAATAATCTGAAGAACATCATGAGCTTCAAAAACCCTTTGATATCATCCAAAATGGTGCCCAATTTCTGTTGAAATCAACACTTCGGCGGATCAACAGTTTCAGAAAACGTTGTCAGAGCTCGATTTCTTCAAAAATCGAGCAGCACAATGTGTTTAATTAGAAAAAAATAAAAAACAGCAAAAGAACTACAATCCTCTGAATAACACTTTAAACCTCAAAACCCCTCTGATTTTAAATACAAAAACAATCGATTTCGCCTGAAATTAATCAAGTGGTGGAAATTTTATGAAATTTAAGGTTCTTCAGGTACGCGTGAATCAGTCACGCTTTCTTCAAAAATCGATGAACAAAACTTTGTTAATAACATAAATAACTCACACAATAATCTGAGGAACATCATGAGCTTCAAAAACCCTCTGATATCATCCAATATGGTGCCCAATTTCTACTGAAATCAACACTTTGGTGGATGTACAATTTCATAAACGTTGCCAAAGCTCGATTTCTTGAAAAATAGAGCAATGTATTTAATTAGAAAAACAGAAGTTCAATCCTCTAAATAACACTTAAACTTCAAAACCCCTCTGATTTTGATCACAAAAACTATCTATTTCACCTGAAATTAATCAAATGGCAGAAAATTTTTGAATGCTGAAGTGTTTTTCAAAACCGTGATTCAATCCTATGTTTGATAATGTTAGATGCATTATTGTCACCAATAATACTCTACAGAGCCTGTCATGGATCAATTATACAAGAAAAAGTAGAAATCACGTAATATTTTCACTGTTCAAGCATAAAATCGGTGAGACTCGCCCAAATCCATGAGAATCGACGATTTTTTAAAAAAACCACCGGTTCTATGGATTAAACTCAGATGGTTCCCGTTTTTTATGCGGATCCGATGCGGTCTCGTCGATTCCCCATCCAGATCGCCCGATTCTGGATCAGGTCACCTATTTTTAAAACCTTGGGTGAAACCATAAATAAAATGTGTGCTGGGGATGGGTGTAAATGATCCAATAGAAACATCGAAACATGGCTTGTTTCAAAATCTCACCTTTCTATCGAGAAGAAAAACAATGTAGATAAGCTTGCCATGTTTGGAGTACCTCTCATCAGCCTCTCTTGCTGATCTCCCACCTTTCTAAATTATCATGAAGGATCTCCACCTTCCACATAATGTATATCCACAAATTGCTTGGTTGTAATTTTTCGAAATGTAGCTTCATGCTTTTTTCTCTTATATAAACAGGTTATTGGCATCTTGTATTAAGGAGAGGCCAGCTACTCACCCATGCAACAAAGAAACAAAGAAAAAGAAAGGATGTGAGGCTGCTAGAAATCCCTGGCTTCCGACCTGCTTAATTTGCACTGAAGCTTTAGAGAGGTGGGCCAATAGTGATTGTCAAATTTACAACCCACACTAGAGAGAGAGAGAGAGAGAGAGAGAGAGAGAGGATGTCACTATGCCCCTAACCATCAGTTTGTGGAGCGTGGAGCCACTATGCCCCTGGTTTAAAGAACAGGACTGATTTCACACAAAATTCATTCTGGAGCTCACCAGGATGATCTAAGGTTCGCAGCAGTTTTTTGTCCTTGTGTTTTTGGATAGTCGATGTTTTAAGCTCCCCTAGAAACCAAAAGTGAGATTGTAATTCTCCAGTTCTCCAAAAATTGTGATCAGCACATCCACCATTGTCTTTCTATTTATTTTTCTGTATATTAACATTTCACTTTCCTACCTGACTTGGTTGCAAGTCAACATTGATCCTGCCATAAACCTATAATCTAAAGTTCTAAACTGAAGACAGACTAAAATCTGCAAGATTTTCGTAAAGCAGCAAGGAAAGCAATAGTTCCAATGTTCAGCTTTCTAGCTTAGGATAAAACCCATTCTGCTTTTCCAAATCACTATTCATTTTAGATCAAGGAAGACACTCATAAGCACAAATTCAACCAAAATATTATTCATAAGCAACAAAAGCAACAGTTCAAGTACTAAGGGAATAGTCTTTTCAAAATATGGTCCAAGAAATTTGGAGGATTTCTTGTACCAGTTGTCCACATGGCGGCAAACATCTATAGTCCATATTGTGAAAATTAGGAAGTTTTTTATTCTAAGCATCAATTTCCAGGGCGATGGTTAGAGCAGTGTATCAAACAAAATTTTGGGTATTCTTTATGACCCCATTTCAGAGATCTTATGCCATTCCCCTAAAGGTGCAGGTGTGGACGTGGCAATAACATAGCCACAATAAAACTGCACAAAACTCATGTACGTGGATTCTTGCATGTTTGCTTAAAGCACACCTCAGTACTATTGCATCTAACTCAATGCTATTATATCTGCACAACAAATGGATCATTCTTAATGGAAGCGAAGATGTCCTGAGCCAAATTAATTCAATTAAAACCAACATTGACAAGAATCTGTTGCAGTAAGAAGATACCATAGAAATTTCAATTTGGTATTCTCTGTATTGATACAATACAAGAGGAAAAGTTACCTTTAATGTATTGGATATATTTTATACACTGTTTAGAAGTACTAATACCAAATACTCAAGAATGTATTTCACAGTTACAAAAGCAAATAAATAACATACACCAAAAGATTTTGCACTAAAAAATTAGGCATACGATGATATATGACAAACCACAACTCAAGGTACTACCCAAAAGGTCATCTACCTGAGCCATGAATCGTGGAAGCATGATCCCAAGCAACTGTTCTAGAACTCGATTTCCCGTTGATTCAATCAATTCCTCTGGTATTGCTCGAAAAGCAAATGGTATCTCGATGACAACCTGAAGAATTCCATAGTTAAAAAGATATATTAGAAAAAATATATGTCCCGTGGCATGCTTCAGATTCCAACTGCAAGAATGATTACCAATAGCCACCTCTATAGTTGTCTCCGATTTAAGTTGTTCAACTGATGAGTTGCCGTTACTAGTACTGCAGGAAATTTTATTCACCATAGAAGCTGCATTTTGCATTCAAGATAAAGGGTCAAATGAGCCTTAATAAGCATATATGGTAAAATAAAATCCTATCTAACCGCTTTTTTTATTTATTTGTAGACTGTAATTGCTGAAAGTGATGGCCACTGGAAACTTCAGTAAGAACTTAGTGAGAATGGATGCGCACCAATAGCTACAGAGTGGCTCTCGCAATATAATTCCCAAACGTCAAGAGTTTGACTGTCCACCAATGGTATCAATGTAGAGGAAACTTGGATAGGAGATGGAATTACACAAGTTCTACTCTAGTAACAAAAATGATTTTTAAGAGCTGAATTGACATGTTGTCCACAACAACCACACAGCAATGGGGATTCAAAGCACCCAATTACAAGAAAGTGAGGATGTGCAAGAAATCAAGAAGAACCAGACCATAGTAATGATTATAGTTGCATATAGCAGGCAATGGTCCTTAGCAAAGTATGACGATTATAATATTAGTTTGTAGTTCTAACAAATAATGATGTTAATTGTCAGTTTGACCAAGAAATCAGTTAATGCACGCATCCACAATGGAAGCTTGGAAATGCATTTGTCCATATAAGTTTTAAGAGGGAGATTAGAACCAGAGGCTTGCAAAATGAGAATACTTATTCAAGTTCACATGCTAAGAATTTTAAATAAAAACACCCAGATTGAATTATTTGGGGTCTCAAAGTTTTTAGTTTTTTCTTTTTTGTCTTTACTTTGTGTGTACCTGACCCAACCGCTCCCTTCCCCCTCAACTTCACAAATGGATGAGCAAAAAAATGGATTCAAGTAAGTTTGGAAATGAATTTCAAAATATGTTTTTCTTTGATAAATCCTGTAGTACAATGGTGTTGGACTCAACCAAGTCCCTAGGCTTACCTAGGTCTCACAGATTCACCTAAATTCTATCCAAGCACCACAAGTTAATCATGAAGAACAGATATTCCCACAAATCATCTAGATGAGAGATATTTCCACATATCACCTAGACTGGCTAGTTGAGTCAACTTGAAAAGCACCATGTCAACAAGCCACATTTCCAGACTTTGATCCATGTATGCCTCTGAAAACGAGGTTTGCAAATTGATTCTCGATGACCCTTATGTTTTGAAACCACTGGAATTGGGACACAATGAGCACAAAGTCATTGGTGGTCCATCATCACAGACCTTAAGATTAAACACAGGATTTAAACAACCAAAAAGGTTCCCTTCTATAGTAAAATAATCAAAACATCTTAGTGCATACAATGTTAATAAAAAGCGCGTGCTTGTTTGGAGATCACAGTTTGAAGCACTGCAGCTCACCAGATTATTTGGGGACCAACAATTTTGAAAGCATTATCTCAAAGTTAACAGGGTATAAGATTTATCAAGTCAAATACATGGACACTTCCTTGTATAAAATGAAATAAATTGAACATTGACAAATCCCCCCCAGAAAAAACATAGTTTCGGTAGGTTGAAGTGGAATTGTCAGAGGCTTCTGTGGACATTATCGAGCAATTTTTACTTTAAACATGGGCATCTCAATAACTATAAATAAATTAATGAAGTACTTGCAAAAGGGATCCTGCTTTGGATTCAAGTAAAATCCTCTTGTCCAGAGAACGAGCAAAGTATTTGGGCCTCCACAGCAGATCACATAAATATCATGATGCCTGGGTTTTGTTTATCAACACAAACGGAAGTGGAACTCAAGTGATCAATTTTTATTGTCCGAGGATTCAACTATCTTTTGGTCTAGAAGATAACAATATGAAAACGAGTAACAAGAAGTTGTATGCGAAAGGTAATACCTATATCTATTGATTTCAGCTATATGCCCACAGACCTAGTTTCCTCCCACAACAGACAGAAAGAAAGATTGATTAATGGCTTCAGATTACAATTTTCAACCAAAAAAAACAAAAGAAAATAAGAATCGCAATAACAAGCATGTCCATTCATCAGTGAAGAGGTGCAAACCAATATAACATTTAGTGGATATATGAGAACACCATAGAGAAAAAATCTCTCTCAAAAAAAAAACTGGAGAAAAAAATATATAAATGGAAAGAGCAAACCATACCTGAGAATTTTTCATTCTGTGCAACCACAAAAGGGGAACCTTCAAGCTGTTCGCCATCCATCACCCAACAGTAATGAAAAAAGAAAAACCCGCCATCAGAAAAACAATGATAAAAGTGATAAATGAAAAATAAGAAGATGACAAAGAAAATAAATAATGGCTGCATCTAAACAATCTTCCCCTTCTTTCTTCTAGGGAAACAGTTATCAAAGAAACTAAAAAAAAATTGGGTATTTAGAATACCAGATTGTGAAGCTAGGCTGCATTAAATAATATACAAACCTCTGCCATGCGAGAAGATGTGTAGCCATCAAAGCACTCGTGACCATGGCAGAGGCAGTAACGAGAAAAGAAAACCAGTGGTAGCAAGGAAGAAGCTGTGAAATTGTGTATATTTTTCTTTCTTTTATTTTGTAGATAGATACCCTTTCATTGATCATATTGGCTGTATTAGGATATTTTTCTTTACTATTTTGTACATCACACAAGCTATATAATGTACACCAACATATATGGGATTTTCTCCCATAAGGAAAATACAAAAAAGACAGGATTTCTCACATGTTATCAGAGCCTGGTGGTAGACCTCTTTGTCCAGGATCAGTCACCGGCAGTGTGAAACGGTTCACTGTACCCAGTCCCTAAAATACCCTCAAACCACCATTTGAATCTAACGCTCTACAAAACAGCACCGACCGAAAAAACCCATCTTTCTCTATTTCATTTTGGTGGTGCCATCATAGGGGTACCAAAGACTGTAGCGTTATTTGCCTCTTGGTCATTGGTCTGTTGCTCTTTATCTATCTCAAATAATCAAACAAATAATGAGAATCAAAAACACAAGTGCTTGCAAACCACATTGAGCCCCTTGTCCTCTTCAAGATTCTCCATGAAACATATTTGGCATTTGAGGCTACTGTTTTTGTCTTATTGAAGAGGGAAGACTGAGTAATGGAGTTTGGAATCCTAGCTAGGACACCATCTCCTGGTTAGAGTTGTGGTCTTGGAAAAGACGCAGGGCACTGCTTCTGAGCCATTGATTAGGGCAAATCTAGGCCACAAACCTCTCCCAAAGGAACCTTGAAAAAAAACATCTACAAAGAAAGACCTACATCTTGACTGCTAGAGAGATTACAGGATCGACGATCACCCATCTGATCTGAAGCACTCTTAACTCGGCTTGAATTTCTTTGAACATAAATGGCAGGGTCATGATGGCTCTGCTGAAAACTTGCGGAGACAACTGTATAACTGAATTTTTAAAACCAAGCACAGGGAGCTTGTTTAAGCCCATAGAGTGCCCGCCTTAGTCGGTAGACTCTATTATTAAAATCGAAAATCCAGGAGGTGACTTCATATAAACTTCTTTTGCAAGATTGCCTTTAAGAAATGCATTTTTGACATCGAGTTTATAGGGAGGCCATTGGAGAGTAGCAACCATAGAAATCGCGGTGCGCACTGCAATCACGTGGCCAACAAGAGCAAAGGTTTCAGCAAAATCAATCCGAAATTGTTGATTATAACCTTTAGCCACAAGTCGTGCCTTATAGAGCTTGATGTTGCCATCAGCTTTTGTGTTCATTTTGTACACCCACTAGCAACCAATGGCACTTTTATATTTTGGAAGAGGAACAAGATCCCATGCATGCATTTTATCAAAGGGGGTCAATTCTTCTACGATGGCATGTTGCTAGTCGGGCTATTTGGCAGCTGCTTTACGCATTATTTGTTATATTCGAGACCTACTTGATCGTGCTATGTTGTTCTCTTCGCCTTCTACTCTTAAGTTTCATGCTTACACTAGCTCTGATTTTGCGAATGCCATTTCTAATCGGAAGTCCGCTACAGGTTTTTGCATTTTTCTTGGAGATTCCCTTCTTTCTTGGAAGAGTATGAAGCAAAAATGTATTACTCAATTCACAGCCGAAGCTGAGTATCGAGCTATAGCAAAAACAATGGCTGAGATTGTCAAGCATCATTGGTTTTAGATGACCTAGATGTGAAGCTTGTTGCACCAACGCCCTTATATTGTAATAAACAAAAGTGCAATTTATATTGCCAAGAACCCAGTTACATGAGCGCACCAGGTATACTGAAGTAGATAGTCCTTTTGTTCAATAGGAATATTTAGCGTTGACGATCCCTCTTCCATGCATCCCATCTTTTGCACAACTTGTTGAATTCTTTACGAAAGTGCTAATTGTTTCTCAAGCCTTGTTTCCAAACTCTCAATGGTTCGCTTTCAACCATCACGAGTTTGAGCGGAAGTGTGAAATTAGGTATATTTTTCTCCTATTATTTTGTAGATAGAATAATCTTTGCTTGATCATGTTATATGTATTAGGATATTTTTCTTTCCTATTATGCACATCGCTGTATAATGTACACCTCTGTAACATACATGGGATTTTCTCCCACAAGGAAATTACAGAAAAGACAAGATTTCTCACAGAAGCAACATCATAGGAAAATAAAGTGCATACAAAGAAGCATGTAATGCAAAACATTGATATAAGTTCCCTCTCATTTCTTCAAGCATAACAAACACATTATAAAATCAAAAAGAAGAAAAAGAGATAGAGTGAGAGAGAAAAACCTTGCAAGAGAGTAGGCGAATGCAGCACCCTTTGGGCTCCTCCTCAACTCGAACCAGAAGAACAGGGCAAACTTCAAACGCAAAGAACTTGAATCGATATACATAGCAACGAAAGGTATTGTCATCGACACGCTCGATTCTCTCTGCATCCAACACTGAGTACTGGCTAGCCGGGAGGCTCATGTAATCAGCTGCAATTTCCCCAGCAAACCCAAAATGAAAATAAAAACTCATTCAATCACGCAAAAAACCATTATTACCCATTTCCTCTCCAACCCATTTTTTAGTGTCTTTTACTTGCTTAAAATGGGTTTTCAATTTATATCTCTATATATTAAACAAAGAGCAGAAGAAAGAGAAAGAGAGAGAGAGAGAGAGAGATGGTTGACCAAGAGGGCGCCGGAGCTGACGAACTTTAACAGTCTGTGTTCGACTAGCGGAGAAGCGAGCTCTTGGTTCAATGCCAACTGGTTGTTTCCCAATAGAGGAAGAAGAAGCGTCTCTAGGGAATATTCTGCTCCTCAGAGGGTCAAAAGAAGCACAAACACGCATGGCATTTCTTCTGCTCCTTCCGCCATGGAGCAAGGAACATGGAGGTAGCAGAAGCTTCGTTGTTTTGTTTATAGGGAGTGACAAATTCATAGCCATTTCCTACTTTCCAACGCAATAAGAGGAGAGAGAAAGAGAGGGAAAGAGAGAGGTTTTAGCAGAAAGAGAGGGCAGTTTTAGCCCAAAACAGAAGGTAGACGTGTGTTTCAGAAAGAGTGGGAAGAGGTGCGGTTTTCATAAGAGAGCGAGAGGCGCGGTTTAGACAGCCAAATTGTGGGTTTGAGAGTGGACAGGGACTGAGAGTCTCAGATGCACCCACCAAATCCGATCCGAGACCCGCCGGGTAATACCCGATACGGGTTCCGGTATGGGTCCATGGTTTAAAAAACGGATCGGTGATCCGGATCGGGCTTCCAGAAAACCTATTCAGATCGGCCAATCGGCGATTCGGATCGAAAATCGGGTGAATCGGTCAGAATAAAGTTTAAAAAAAATTCAAAAAAATTATTAAAATTCATTATAAATATTGTTTTTTACGAATTTAATAAAAAATGAGGGTACTCCATTAAGAATTTTCATGTTTTTTAATAAATATGCGAATATTGATATGTTCTTTCCCTGCATGAACCGCCATTCAACATTTAATTTACAGCATTTCGTGCTCATCCCTACACTGTTGCTGTTGGGATTCGATATGTGAATAATATGGCTGGGATAGAGTGGCCTCAGAATCATCATCTCTCTCGTTTTCTCTTTGAATAATATGGATTAAAAAAAAAAAAAACAAATTTTCAAAAAAATTGATCATGGATTAAAAAAAAAATCACAAATTTTCAAAAAATTCTATCATGGATTACAAAAAAAAATTCGATCATGGATTAAACAAAAAAAATCACAAATTTTCAAAAAATTCAATCACGGATTACATAAAATTCGATCATGGATTACATAAAATTCGATAAAATTCGATCATGGATTACATAAAATTCGATCATGGAATACAAAAAAAAACAAACAAAAAAAACAAACAAAAAAAACAAAAAATTCAATCGTGGATTACAAAAAAAGAAAAAAATAGTTCGATCATGGATTACAAAAAATTCAATCATGAATTACAAAAAACTCTATCATGGGTTACAAAAAAAGCAAAAAACAAAAAATTCAATCATGGATTACAAAAAAAAAACAAACATTTCGATCATGGATTACAAAAAAAAAACAAACATTTCGATCATGTATTACAAAACATTCGATCATGGATTACAAAAAATTCTATCATGGGTTACAAAAAAAAAAAAAAAACAAAAAAATCGATCATGGATTACAAGAAAAGAAAACAAACATTTCGATCATGGATTACAAAAAATTCTATTATGGGTTACAAAAAACCAAAAAATTCGATCATGGATTACAAAAAAATCGATCAAGTATTACAAAAAAATCTATCATGGATTACAAAAAAAAAAAAAAAAAAAAAAAAAAAAAAAAAAAAAAAAAAAAAAAAAAAAAATAATAATAATAATAATAATTCCGAACGGAATCGCCGATTCACTGTTCGGACTCGCCGATTCTGTACAGTGAATCGGCGATTCACTGTACAGAATCGTCTGGTTCTCTCTAGAACCGGACGATTTCCGTTTTTTTGGGCGATCCGGTCCCTTTTCACTATTTCCGAGTCGAACCGGGCGAGTCCGGTTCGACTCGGCGTTTTTTAAAACGCTGGGTCCAACATTACCATCCGGTTTCGGTTCAAGGCTTACACTCAAATACAACTCAAAGTTTAGGTCCGGATCTAGTTGGACCTAACCCGTACTCGTAAACGGTTAGATAAAATACTTCAAGCTTATTTAATTAGGTTCATTGAGGATCGTATATAGTAAGAACTCGTAGTTATCTTTAGATATTAAACGATAAATGAGACGGCTTAAAATCTAGTGGTGGTTATTTGCGACTTTGTTGTCAATAATATGGGTATATGATGGTAAAAATAGGGAAAAGTAAAAAATTAAAAAACAAATACCAATAAAAATAAAATAAAACCCTCTTAATGAGGGTAGCAAGGACCTCCACTAGACTCAGGACCCGAAGGGTATGGGTCCAACTTTTAGACTCGATGGATCGGGTCCGAATCCAAAACCTGGACCCGAATACTTTTCGGGTCTAGGTCCGAGTCCTGTCGAACCCGACCTGTTACTACCCCTAACCTCCATTCATCCCCTTTGATAATATTATCCTCCCAAAACGTGATCTAACTCTGGCCCTCCATCACCAGCCATCCCAATAATCCACATGAACTTGTTTATATTGTCACCATATGGACTATATTGTATTTTCTTTCTATCAAGTATGTTGGTATTCTAGGAAAAGAGCTTGGGCTTAATTGGTTAGTGTTTGATGATTTGCAACATTATGTCTTAGGTTCAATCCCTATCAAGAGTAAGGGCCCTCTCCCCACTGACTCACCCAAAAAAAAAGTATGTTGGTATTTTTGTAGCTAGGAAATTATGATGGGTCATTCCACCCTCCTGATCTAGATCTGGACCAGGATCCACTCTCCTGATCTAGATCTGGACCAGGATCCACCCTCCTGGTCTAGATCTGGACCAGGATCCACCCTCCTAGTCTAGATCTGGACCTGAATACCAACATACCAAGTCCGACGATGAGGGCATCCAAGACCTTATCGAGTTAGGCGTGGTCAGGAAGTGCTTTCATGCAACGATTGTATAGTAATGTAATAAAGCAATCTTCAAAAACCATAATTAAGCACCCTAATTTTTTAAATAAACATTTATATAAGTGCAAGGTTTTAAACAATTAAGTTAGGCGCACCTCAAAAAATTCATTAGAAGAGATTGTTTTGATGCTCAAATATCCTCAAATTGATCATCTTGACCTCAAGATGCATGGACATAAGAAAAAAATAGATTTCAAGTTTTGAAAATAGTGCATCTTGTAATACATTTTCGGACAGTCAATTTTCAAGATTTTCAAGTTTTCATAGATATACTCGATCTACACTATTTTTGAAGTTTTAAATTTAATAATTAGATATGAAATATATTTTAAGGCTATCACAAAGATTCCCAATATTGAAACCACATTTCTCGACATTATTTGAAGGTGTGTTTTACTTTGAATGTTTAGATCCTCGGCTCTATACAAACTGCACCCTATTTTTAGACCTATACTATTGTTATTTTGATGAACAATCACACGAAAAAAAAAAACTTTAAAATGCGCCCAAAAAAATATTTTTTAATCCACTTGATATAAGCTATCCATTTAATGAGATGGTTGATCTAGGCTTTAGAAATAACTTTTTCATTTTCTACATCTTGTAGATAGTTTTGTTTATCATTAGATAAATAATGCTAAAAAGTGATAAATGATTTTAAGTTCCAAAAGAACTAGATCTTAAAATTCACCAAATGAATAGTCTAGATTCACTAATAGAGGGAACACACTTTGACTATATATAAAAGGGCCAATTGGATTTCATTTTTTTCTAAATTGATTGGTGGGATGAAAAGAGTGACTATGCAAAATTAAGGTCATAGAAATTCCATAAACTAAATTTTCTAGTAGTGTGGTTCCTTATATTAATAGTTGAAAAATTGATCTATGTGGGCTATAGCATAGTAGCCCACATAAAACCTCTACCGTCCAACTTGGTTGGATGGTGGAGATTGCAAGAGCCAACTAAGTGGGACAGTGGTGGGCTAGCTCGCATAAGAATCGTATCGTCAATAGTTTTAAAACGAGTTTTTTTCTTCTTCTTTTTCTTGAGTCAATCGGTGGGGAAGACAGACTCCTACTCATTTTTTCAAGTAGATTAAGAGTTAGCTTGTTGAAAGTATTAATATTTTTTCAAGTAGATTAGGAGTTAGCTTTTTGAAAGTATTAGTAAGGTGAATGAAAACCATGATGTGGTAACTAAGATATGAAGGTGCTACCATCCTGACCCAGCCCTATTCCCAAAACAAGTTCAATAGAGGCAGTAGAAATCTCCCTATGTGAGACTTGAGAATGAGTTTTCCAAACGCAAAGAAACATCATATTTTTTATTATTTTAACTTCAAAAAGTGTCTTAAAACACACTGATCCAATTTAGTAGTAGCCAATATAGAGGATGAAAATGATTCCTAGTTAAAAGTGGGGATTGATATGGTTTTGATAGGATCATATTGTTCTACCAAGGAACTGGGAGAGTCGGATATGGACATATCCAATTGTCCGATTTCCAAACCCATTTTATTTTCGCTATTATTTTCAAATTTTATTTGTAAATTTAGAATACTATTATTATTATTATGATTATTATTATTGGAATTGATTCCCACATTAACCGTCCCGGATCAATAATCCACATTAGTCCAATGATTGATCGAATTTTGCCTCCCTAATCCAAGTTTTAAAACATTGGTTTCAAATAAAAGTAAAAATTTAAAACTTTCTATGAACATTGTATTTAGAAATTTAACATTTTTTAGACTAAGGGATTTGACGAATATTATGTTATTTATTGAGTCTAGCTTTCCTTGAATGTACCAAGACTGCAATCAAATTCACATCTTTCATTATTTTACTTTTATTTTGAAGTATAAATAAAAAATGTCATTTCCTAATTTTTATTTTAAATTATACTTATGGTTACTATTTTTAAAAAATTTAATGATGGATGAGGTTTCATAGGGCCAAGGCTTTATGAAAACAAAATAAAGTCTCACCTATCAATTTCGGCAATGAAAATCTCCATAATGGCTCTAAAATTAAAGAAATTCAAAACTCAAAAACTAGTACAAATCTGACAGATCTATGAACACTTACTTTTAGGGCGAAATGAATGGTCTAGATAATAAATTATATTATAATATAATATTAGACATATTATATATTGGGTGTGATTTGTATAGAGTCGAGGAACTGTGTGACATTTATGTGTGATGGTGACCTTCAAAGACGGGGGCCAAAGCCTCATCCACGAGCCATAACACGGCATGCATAATGATAGGGGTTTCAGGAAAATGAATCAGCTTTTAGGGTGAAGCTTATATGTACGAGAGATACCCATTTGCACCATAGGAGCTATGGTCGCATCAGGTCTAGGTAATCTTCGTACGTCTCTAGGGGAGAACTTGAAATCCACAAACTGGGATTACGACCCCTTTGCTCATTGGCTAGACTTTGGTGACCTACTAATGAGCCCCTGCATGGATTGTGGGTCATGGGAAACACTGAGTCGGTTTGATAAAACAAATGTGAATTGTGGTCCACAATTGAAGGTGGAGTGCCCCAACGCTTATTTATTTCATTCCTAGACCATATGGATTATTTTTTCATCTAATGAATTTAATTATGTTTGTTTGTTTCAATGATATATGATTTTTAAAATTATTATTTGAATTTTTCTAGATCTCTGGATATTTTATTTATCAAATTTGGATTATAAAAACAAAGATATTGATTTTAGATTGATTTAAATATTCAAATTTGATTTTATGGATTTTTAAAAATTATATAATTAATCTTAATAAATTTAATATTGCATACGATGCCCAATATGTTAAAGGACCCACCATTGCATGTGAATGGGACCCATGAAGTACCACCTAGGATGACACACCCCACCATAATGAAACTTTCATTGTGTTAGTACAAGCTTTGACTTGAAGAAAAAACTTTAAAGTGTTTTGGAAAGATTTTGCCTTGTAGAAACTTTCAAAGAATTTTTGAAATGCATGTTAAGGCTTATGCATAAATTTGGTAAGCACTATATTATGAATGAAATTATTTTATTTAATTTTTATTGATGGGAAAATGGTTTAGGAATAGAGAATAAATGTTTTAGCACCTTCCATAATATTAATGGGTTATTTATGAAATAAAGGGCTCAAATATCTCACCCCACAAGTCACCCAATATCAATGGTTCATATTCGATCTCATAAGAAAAAGCAAACCAAGGAAAACTTTAAGAAACCCTAATCTTGTTCAAGCACTATAAAAATAGGATTGATCCCTAACCAAAATCTCTACACATTTTCTCGTATACCTAATTCCCATCTCTATCTTTCACATCCCACAAAAGGGGTAAACCCCTCTTAGAATATCTCTTTCTCTCTTAAGAAAGTTTCTCTATCTCCCTCAAGAAACTCAAAGGGGCACACCCTACTCTCTCATCTTTGATATTTCTCTCATGATGGTTCTCTTAACCCCCTCATGATCTCTCATCTCTCATTGGGGTTTTAGACTATAGGGTTGTAGTAGAAAAAAAAAGTATTTCACCCAAACTAGTTTGTTAAGGGGATTTACCTAAGGGTTTGATATTTGTGATGACAGAGTTCATAGTTTCATTAGAGGGCTTGTCCTAAACTTGCTTTTTTAGTTGAGATTGAAGGTTGATCGCTGATCTCCCACCATCAGATGGTGGTAACTCAATGTAGGGTGTAATAAGCCCGGTCTAGGTAATCTCCACACTCTCTTTTTGTTTCTTGTCATATTTAATTATATTATCTTTATATTCTCAAGCACAATAATTGTGATTTTTTTTTTTTTAAAGAAAATTAGTTTAATGGCATCAAGGTTTTCATGATCTTAGATTTGATAGTTTTATTTTTTTTGAAGCAATAGTTATTGTAATAAGACTACTTGTAAGTGATCTTTGCCAAAAGAAATGAAAAAGAAAAGAAAAGGGGTGAAAAGAAGAAAAATAAAAAAATATATCTCACGACAAGATCACATTAGTCTTCCATTAATTGGCATCAGAGTTATTGATACTTCGTGTCATTAGCTGTCTTTTCTCTTTGTTGAGTCTCGATCAAGCTTGAGAGTGAGATATAAGAAAACTAATGACCTTTGTGGTCACGTAATACATCCACGGTTAAGAATTATTGGAATATTTAAATACGAAAAGACACTATGCAGAATGGGTATTCTGGACAATTTTGGAACTGTGATATGAAAAATATAATGTTGTATTTTTCTATTGCATACTTCAGTGATATTGTGTGTATTTGAGAGTATTATCGACCTGCAAAATTCAGTGGGGGATTCTAAGGGAATTGAGTGTTATGGACTCGTCAATGAAGGGTGTCAGTTCAAACCCTGCAAATCCAAGAATTATCCATTGAGTTCCATAATTTTTCCCACCAATCAGATAATTTTATTTCTAATTGAAATTTGGCTGTAACTTATTAAATTGAGTCTAATTTCAAGCTAAAATAACTTCTGTAACTTATTAAATTGAGTCTAATTTCAAGCAAAAATAATTTCTTCAAGAAATTCCTTGTGATTTGAATGATATGATCTATTTATTGAAGGGTGCACAAGTGTTGTTTTATGAAACGAAAACTATTTTAATGACTTGGAAGTCATGAATTTATTTTCATTCTTAACAAAATGTTTTATAGCCCACAACTGGTTTCTAGACTTCAATTTTGAGTCTATTTTCTAATAAAATTTATTTAAGAGAGAAATATCTATCAGAAGAGATGAATAAAAATTTTGGATTGAAGAGATGTCATCTTGAATTTTCTGCAATTTGGTGTGTTCTTCATTGAGACATGGATAACAATATTTTTCAATCCTAATTAATAGAGTGATATGAAGCTCGTAGAAACATAGGTGTTACTATTATGTGTTTAATTTCAAACAAAATTAGTTTGAAAGGGAAATTTCATGAGGGTAGAGAGAAGATATAATTTTTACTACATAATGTTCATCTTTGAATTCTGCAGTATGATTTATTTTGTGACATGAATGCCAATTATTTATTTCTCTAAATCAAAGTATTGTTTGGGAATCACACCATGATGTTATGATTTGGTTTTGATTCTAGTTTTCAATATAAAATATTTCCGGAATAAACAAATTTTTTATTGAAAGGAGCTCAACATGATTTTCTACTAAGAAAATTGCATTGTGGCATAAATATCACTAAAATAAAGACTCACTAAATGGTATGATCTAGGGATGGAACTAAGCATTATTTTATATTTTTTGAGTCTATTTCAACACCCAAAGGATTCAGATATAAACCCTTTATGAGTTGCGAGATATCTTATTTTTATCATATGATGCTCATGTTTTATTCTACAGTAAATTAAAAGACGTGGTATGTCAAGGCACATTGGATTCCTTATAATGGAGAACATTTTTTTGGGGCTCATTTAAAAATATTTTATTGTGTGCCATGAGTATGGTTTATTAGAAAAAAAAAAAAAAAAAACTTCAAAGAAAGGTAATACAGAGTTAGCAAGATATGATACTCTATGTGAAGAGTATTCGATCTAGGAATAACATAAAACAGAAGAAACATAATATTTATTAAAGCATCTTAGTTTCTTCAAAATGAAGGGATATAAATAGAGGCTTGGTACTGCATAGAAATGCTAAAGATAAGTGGGAGAATCGAATTTGTGATATTTGAAATGATGAGATGAA
Organism: Amborella trichopoda; assembly: GCF_054954075.1. Taxonomy (NCBI): domain Eukaryota; kingdom Viridiplantae; phylum Streptophyta; class Magnoliopsida; order Amborellales; family Amborellaceae; genus Amborella; species Amborella trichopoda. The sequence goes on from NC_142342.1 coordinate 34,009,074, forward strand.
AAAGATTATTTCTTCATGGTGTGAGAAAGAGAGAATTCAAGTGTCGAAGAGATGGACACTTCGTGACATGTGAAATTAATGAATAATATATTATCTATCAGTTGTGTGCTCTTCGAATATCACAAAAGCTTGTCAAACAAGTAAAAACAATAAATCAAGAATGCTTATGTATCATACTACATGATCTATCTCACCTTACATGGTAATGTCATATAGGGAAAGATGATTCAGTAACCCTTTATTTTTAAATTTCATATACTTCTTTAGTTTTTTGGCTATTTGTTTTATGAATATATATGGAGTGTATGAACGTTAGGTAATAAATGTTAATAAATTTGAAAGAGCCAGTTTTGAATAACCTGTGTTTTTGTGCCTTATTGTGCTTGAATATGAACTACTCAAAGTAGTGATTTGATTGAGGGCTTTGAGCCTAAGTATGAAACATGAGACATGGGTGTAGCTCATTCAAATATGTAAGCACGAATGAAGTGTTACGATGAAACTCGGTCTTAGTGACTATCATCCTAATAATGTCTCTAATATGATGTGTTACATATGATAATGATCTCTTGATAAAGTTACCATATTTGTCAAAAAATAAGTATTTTGTCAAACCTTTAATAACCATTCTTTAGTCATGCTTTATTTTGGATAAAATTATAAGATGATATTTATGATTTGTTTTTGTGGCCATGAACTTGACTTGGTAGAAAATTAATGGTGAATGCGGTAAAATGATTTATGAAGGCTAAGAATGTATTTTAAAATTAAATTGGATGATTTGAATAAAACTTAAGTCTATGAATATAGTTTTAAGATAACCACATAGTCTTGTAAGGTCCACTAAGTATTTATGAAAAATCATTTTAAACTATGATACGATTATCTCACTATTGCTTGTGAATGCATATATATATATATATATATATATATATATATATACGAAGTCAATAGTTCAATAGTTTTTCTATTAAAGAGAAAAACATTGTGTCGTGAAGGTATTTATAAAAGTAGGAGAAAAACTGTCATACACTAGTTTTTAAATACCCATATGCCTTGATTCGTGTTTCTAGTTATTTAGAATCCTCGATTACCTAAGACCTTGAACCACAGTGAATGTTGTAGGATTGTCAACTTGTTAGGCTTCCTTGACACATGTTGTGTTGATCAGATAACTTTGTTTGTATAGATTTACTACCAAGACAATTAATGTGGTTGAACCTTTGTGGTTCATGAAGGTTTTGCATATTGTGAAACCAACATGCATTGAATATTACATGAGACTTGTCATGCTATCTCATAATATATACATAAGAATGTTGAGAATATATATATTATATGTGCAATAATTGAGTGGGAGTTGTTACAGTCCCATGTTTCTTTTAGCTGTTTGGATATTCAGATATACAAATACAAGCTATCTCACGGATCCAAATAATGCGAAATCTACATTTGGATACATGTTCATGCTTGGAGGGGGTATCGTTTCCTAGAAATCAAAGAAACATAATGTGGTAGAATTGTCCACCATGGAGGTAAAGTACGTGACGTGCTGTTTGGCGATCAAGGAGGCCGTATGGATTAAAAAATTTCTTAATCGACTTGATTTATACCTCGTATGTTGTGAGGCAGTAAGGATTTTATGTGACAACACAACAACGATATGCGTGTCAAATGAGGCATGATTCCATAAGAACTATAAGCATATAAAATCATATTTCTATCATATTGATAAAGGAGGTGATATTAAGAAAGATCCAGATAAACTAAATATTCTAGTAGGAGCTCCGGCTAGTATTTGACAGGCCATCTGAAACAACAGACTATAATGTTATTCACCCATTGAACCCAAATGTGTGGCGTTGGTTGTATAGCTACAAAATGAAGCAGCTTGTTTGCAGAACTCCTTTGAGTCCATGAACATACGGCCCCATGCAATGAGGGTACATAATGATCTTCTGTGACAACATGTTCATAATTTACGATGCGATATGAAAGATGAACTACGACCACTTTTGGGATGAGAACCGAGCAATAAAGAGAAAAAGGCGTTGCCTCTATAAGTCTTTTTGTGAAAAAATTGATGACAAAAGCCATGATTAATATAATGAGAAAGAATAAATGAAAAATTGGGAGAGAGATGGGGATGCGAGAACATGAGGAAGAGAGAATGTAAGGCCTTCAAAGGCCAAGTGGGAGATATTGAGTGAGAATGGCCATTAAATGTCTTATAAGTGCTTGTAAAATAAAATGATATAGTGGAAAATGAACTCAGTGGGAGTGTGGCCCCTTGTGGACTATACTAAACAAATGATGTTTGCTGATATCGGACTGAGCTTGACGAACTAAGTCAGTCGGTTGGGAAAAACCTATGTTATATGGGCATAGAAAACTATTCGATAAGGGTTCTAATAAGTCATCCTTTGATGAGGTCGGAGTATGCCTGGATGAGTGAGCCGAAGGACTATGTGACCCTTGTATATGATGGTGGCCTTTATAGATGGGGCTAAAGCCTCATCCGTGACCCATTACACAACATGCATAATAATAGCCATTTTGGGAAAGCAAACCATATTTTAGGGTGAAGCATATGCATGTGCGAGAGATATTCCTATACGCCATAGGAGCTGGAGTCGCATCAGGTCTAGGTGAACTTGGTACGTCTCTAGGGGAGAACCTGAAATTTACAAACTGGGATTAAGATCCTTTTGCTCATTGGTCAGACTTTGATGACCTACTAATGAGCCCCTGCATAGACTGTGGGTTATGGGAAACACTGGGACGGTTTGATACAGCAAGTGTGGACCGTAGTCCACAGTTAAAGGTAGAGTGCGTCATCATTTATTTATTTAATTCCTAGACTATATGGATCATTTTCCCATCTAATAAATTTAATTATGTTTGTTTTAATGATATATGATTTTTAGAATTATTATTTGAAATTTTCTAGATCTCTGGATATTTTATTTATCAAATTTGGATTTACAAAAACAAAGATATTGATTTTAGATTGATTTATATATTCAAATTTGGTTTTATAGATTTTTAAAAATCATATAATTAATCTTAATAATTTTAATATTGCATGGGAGGCCCAATATGCTAATGGGCCTAGCATAGCATATGGGTGGGGCCCATGAAGTACCACCTAGGGTGATACACCCCACTCTAATGAAATTTTCTTTGTGTTAGTATAAGATTTGACTTGAAGAGAAAGCTTTGAAGTATTTTGGAAAGATTTTGCCTTATGGAAGCTTTGGATTTTGAAAATGAGCAATTTGTCACCATATTAGTTTTTTCTGAAATTTTAATAAAATTAGTTATATATGCAGTGGCAATCAAAATATGATATTAAAAAAAAAAAAAAAACAATTTACATCAGTTTTGCTTAAGGGGATTTAGATACTAGCTTTATTTCTTTTCCCCTCAATCTGAAACAGAGTTTTGAGTAGACTAGGACTTAAAATCTATGTTAAATGATGTAATTTTCCTATAGATATTATCATCTAATAATTCTAGAGAGAGCTAGGTTTGTAGTGTAGTGAGAGATTTGGTTTTATTTGTCCTTGTGCACGCATGAGAGAGAGAGATGTTTGTGCACGTGAGAGAGTGTTGAGTCGCGCAACGGAAATTCACGTACACAAAGAGCATCCATCCATGCACATTTGGAAATACACAAACGATACCAAGCAAACATCCGAAACCTAAGTGGAGTAAAATTTTAGAGGGAGAAACTTGTATACATTAATAAAAACAACAGAGTACAATACACACACGCATCATATTGGCTACAATGGTATAGCCTCTACATGCTCACTGTAATTGTACACGCTCTACATTACTAACTGCCAATTGTAACCTGATCCTCACTCTATTGAGGATGGATTCCACATCCAATTAAATTAGAAACCTCGACTAATCTTATCATCTATTAACTTCTAATTTGTCTCTGTCTCCTACACGATCCATCTATCTCCACAGAGAGTCCTACACGATCCATCCATCTCCACAGAGAGTCATGGACAGAGTGAGAGATAGAGAGAGAGTTGTGTGTGAGAGAGAGATTCTAATATATTTGAAACTTGCATAACAAATTTAAGAGGCTGCTCCAGGCTTCATTGGCATTTTTCTTTGCCAAATTCCTTGATTCTGATGTTTGCCTCTTTTGAATCAGTTCAAATTCTCTTGTTTAATGTTAATTCATGGCGCTCTCTCTCTCTCTCTTTATACAAAAATATTATCTCTCTAGATCTCATAAAAAGTTTATATAAGGGCGAGGCCCTAAACAATTAAATTAAGACGCACCTTAACAATTTACTATATGAGATTGTTTTGATGCTAAAAAGCCCTCAATTCCATAATCTCGACCTATACATGAGACTTGTAATGTATCATCTAGACTGTCGATTTTCAAGATTTTTCAGTGTTAATAGATTTGCTCGATCTACACTATTCTTGAATATTTAAAATTTATAACTAGAGACGAAAATAAATTTTCCGGCCTTGAGAAGATTTTTGATACGGAAACGTCATATTTCGGCACTATTTAAAGGTGTTCCTTACTTTGATTGTTTGGAGTCTCAGCTTTATACAAACTACACTGGCTTTTGCTAAGAATACCTCTCTCTATCTCTTATTGTTGTCTTTTATGAGAACTGCCCTGTTTCTTACTCTGAGTTTTCCTTGAGAATTAACTCCCTTTCTGTGAAAAGAATGGTCTCTCTCTAGCTCCAACAGGCAGTTTTTTTTATGAAAGTGAGAATGCCTCGTTGTCTCTCCGTTGCTTTCAATGGATGTTTTTTCGTGAAAATCTTTCCCCCTCTCTCCGGTTTTTCAATAAATGCCTATTTGTTTCACCATTGCTCTAAATGGATTGTTTTTCCATGAAAATGAATACAATCTCACTCTCTCTCATGAAAATGACTATAATCTCTTGGGGGTGTTTTTGACAAAGGATGACGATTCTATTGGGCTAGGCTTTATAGAAACAAAATAAAACCTCCCCTCAAATCCACATCCGGAAAGTCCTTAGGGCATCAAAAGTCTTCATGATGGCTTTAAAATCGATTTTCAACACCGACAATAAATTCTGAAACTAAAAAATTGGTATAGATCCTAACTCTTATTTTCAGGGGGAAATGGATTGTCTAGATGATTTGTTGCAATATACACTATTTTTAGAACTTAAAATCTTCTTTTTCTTTTTTTTATAACCATAATGTTCAAGTTGAGATGATTGATTTAAATATTTTTTAACACTTAAATTACAATTTTTGATGAATTATGAGGTGAGGCTTTACTTATTTTGATAGGGCTTCTGCCCTATCAAAACAAACCATTTTCCTTTGAACAAATTGTTTTTTTTATTTTTCTCTCCTTACCCCAAGATTCTAGAGAGAGACGGTAAATGTGTTCTCTCGTAGCAAAGTGGTTATTTGCATTTAGGGGGTTCGGATTGGGTCGGGTATTTTGGTCGATGCCGATCCAGACCTGATCCAACTAATTATATGTTCGACCCAGAACTAATCTAGGGTCGGTCCGGGTTCGGGTCTTGGGTGGAGCTTGGGAATGGAAATAAAATATATATAGCAACATTTTATATACTTATTAGGGTTTTGTTAAGCTGTTGTATACCCTTAAATTTCTCAACATGTTTAGACATGTAGATACTTTTGAATTGTAATACAAAATTTTTCAAGTAAAGGTAGTTTTGGTCATTTAGAATGATAGAGTGAATATTTCTATAAAAAAAATAGTGGTATTGTATTAGTAGTTGAAAAACAATTAATACATACACCATGGCTGTTGTGTCATTATCCAATATTGTTAATGATTGTTTTTGTTTATATTAGGAATTTTTGCTTTATTCTTGACTAATTATTTAAAATACCCCTAAATAAAAAATTACAACACTATAGAATAAGAGCATCTAAGTGTTAAAAAATGATCATGACATTAAAGGTATACACCATCAAATAATGTAGCCTAACAAAACCCTACTTAATATTAGTAATCGATACTAATATATAACAGTTGGGTTGGATTGACACTGACCCAACTCGACAAGATCTAAACCAAACCTCTCAAGTTTGAAATATGGGCCTAGACTCTAACCTAGTCAAGTTGGCCCACCAAGTTCACATTTCGACCCGACCCGTACCCACCTCTATATGCCCTTCTTGAAATCACCTAAAAGACACCTAAGGGAGGTCCACAATCAAAATACAAAGGACTTGACAATCGACAATATTTTAACAAAAACATTTTGGAATTTGTTTTAATTGGTCTTTAAATCTTTGTTTGAAACCGGGGCCGACAATTTTTTTTTTTTTTTAAGATCTTCAAATCGGCATTTTAAGATAATTTGGAAAAATAATAATTCATGAACACTAATAATCCCAAAAAAATGATGAGCACCAATATAATTAAAAAGAGTAGCATCAAAATTCATATCATAGAGACCATAATTTGACAGAAAATATTTCTGAGCATTAATAAACCCACAAACAAATTATGAGCACCAGTAGAACAAAAAAGAGTAGCATCAACAATGAATGCACATAAATCAGAAAAATTGGACAAAAAATATTGGTGAGTTCTAATAATTCCACATAAGAATTGATGCACGCACATCAAATTTAAAAGAAGAAATATATAATGCAAAAAGGGTTAAAGAAATTAAAACTTTTTTTTAATGTCCAAGAAATTAAACCCTACCTTGTTAGAACATGAGATGAAGGTTTTCTTTTTTAATGGCAAGCCCACGTCACACAAAATAATACCAATAACTCATGCTAATTGATCGCGGAAAGAATCCATGCTAATTAGGATAAATGGGGCGCACTACCCTGCCCATAACATAACATAAAATTCCAACTTAACTCCCGTAACAATAATTTAAACCCACTTTAATCCGTTTCCACTTATTAACCCAAATTGACTAAAATCAAATAAAAATTATGACACGGTTTTTATGAGTCCACGGACTCACATGTCAAAATGCGGGCTCTTCAATTATTTTTGAAATAAAATTTGATCCTAATTGTTAGAGAACATATAATGTTTAACATGGACAGTATTAATTTATAAAGACATATAAATTTAAAAAACTAGAAATTATACTTTTTGGAGAAAAAAATTGAACCATTGATTTTACTTTTTTTTTTTTTTTTGAGGACTGTTATTTATGGGTAATAAGTGTGCACTTGGGTACCAACCAATTTTCCTAATTTTAAAAAAAAATATTCAGGCCATCTCCCTAATTGGCTTGAACATAATATTCATACCCTAAAAAACATACATCACAAAAAAATTGATAAAAAATGAAATTCAAAGAGATTGGATAATTCTACAAAAAATTGACAAGTATATCATCATCATCAAAGCCTTTTCCCAATTAATTGGGGTGACAAATTGATGAAGGCATATATCACAATAATTCAAACAAGAAAAGAAAATCAAAGAGCAGTAGGAATCGAACAAAAAATTGCTGAACACCAATAAAATAGTTTGGAGATGTAAATCAAGGAGGCAAACCTTGTATGGCACGTGGGCTAGGACAGAAAGCCATGAAACCAAAAAATCAAAAGCTTTTGTCTATAGAGATGAAGCTGAGAGAGAGAGGGACGGAGACAGGGGGAGTATAATACCGAATGAATTGTAAAAGGAGTTGAAGGGCCTTTAAATGATGAAAAGGAAGACATGGATCCCATGCGTCAATCTCTTTTGTTATAGGTCATCTAAGTTGGTTATGAAATGGAGTCCTAAAAGGTTTAGGTTTAATGCTTAACAGAGTCATACTAGGATTTATCTTACTGAATTCTCTAATAAATATTTGAATATGCATAAATAGGATATTGACATATAAATTTTCAATTAAATGTACAAATATTCATAAATTAGATATTATATAAATTTTCAATTATGTCCAATCATGAATCTAAATCTTGCTTCTCTACTATTTTTCCTATTAGAAATTCAAATAGAGAATACAGCTTTTATTTGTAGTAGTTAGTTTTAGTGTAGCAATTTTAAACAATTATCAACAAAAGGGAAAAAGAAATTGCATGAAATTAAAAGATTTGGATTAAATTGCATATTAGTCTCTCTTTAAGAAAGGGAGACACAAGCAAATTTTAGTTATCTTTTCATTGTGTAGAAAGATACAAGATAACAAAAAGTTTTAATATTATATTAGAAATAATTAAATTTTACCAAATGGATAGGCAGAACACTCACAAGCACCTATTGTAGGGATAGGCGGAACACTGACGGGCACCTAGGAGCTCAGCAACATGGAGGGTGTCTCTGTAGCGGTCACATACTTCTCGTGTCCAGCTGTAGTAGTCCCGAATGAAACTGGTATCCCCTACGCATTGAAATTCCTCTTCATGCCATTTGACTTATCATAAAACGAGTGGCCTAGAAAAGGGAACGACCCTGAACTAGTGGCATTTTTATGTGCAAATTGGAGAAGTAGATATTTTTGGCTCGAACCCTGATGGGATCGATGGGTGATCTCTCCGCATTCTGCGGAGTCTACCAAGAAATTAATAAAGGCGGGCCACTAATGCTCCATCAGGTATTAGCCATCATCGTCACATATGGGGTCGTGGCGAGGGAACTCGACACCGATAAAAAATGGATTTTAAAAAATTGATTTGTGCCCAAAAGTATTTTTAAACTTTCTAAAGAGAATCGTGAAAATGTAAAAATAAGTATTCACGGGTAAAACACTTTTCAATATTTTCTAAAATGATAAAAACAATGAAAAACATATTACAAAACTGGGTTTTATATATTTTTTGAGTTTTCTTTTTTAATACCTAACCGGACTACCAAAACCGGATCGGCCAATGCCTCCTTCCAGTTTGACAGGCCCAGCTTGCAAGGTCTAGTGCATTAGATGTTAGTTGTACAATCCCGAGGTCTAGTGCACTAGATGTTAGTTGCACAATCCTTTACATCATAAACCGGATCGGCGAATGCTCGCTTCTGGCCCAACTTGACTGGCCCAGTTTGCGAGATCAGGTGCTCTAGAGGTTAGGTGCACAATAAAAGTAGATCAGGACGACAAGGAGCAAGCAAAACCTTACTGTTTTTTCTTGTCTTTTCTTTTTTTTTTTTGGGTTTTTTCGGTTAAATTTTACTAAAAATTATATGCCTGATAGAGAACATGAAAGCATAGCGCCTTAGTTACATTGAATCAATAAGCATAGCATAAAAGTGGATACAGATGAAGCATTTTATTGAACAATATCGCATAGCATTCTGATACAAATTGCTGCAATGAAAGAATGGCATACACATTACAATCGATGCTTTGAAAATTAAAAAGAAAACAAAACAAAAAATGAATGAGTTACTTCAAATCAAATCAATGAGAAACCAAAGTTGATTTGACTACTAAATCTCAGAACCTGGACATTATCATTTGGTATCCCCTGAATCCTCCTTATTCTTCTGGTCCTTTTTAGAGTTGAACTTGAAAGCCTTGGAAAAGAAATAATTCAAAGAATCAATTACAGAAGTTACAGAGAGAGAAAGGAAGATAAAATTAACAAAGAAAACAAAAAAGAAAAATGGGCACACATACCAACAATTTCTTCAAGCCATCTTTGATCTTCTGACACAAGCCCTTCTTCTCAGTCTCTTCAACCTCTCTCTCTCCTCCGCTTTCTGCACCATAGTTTACAACAGCCGCAACCTTAGCTTTCGCCTTCCCTTTTCCACGTTTCCAATTCCTTTTAGCGCCTTTCCATCCCCAATTCATGGGCAACATTTTCCAAAGCGCCTTCTGGTTTTCAGTTTCACTGGGGGGAGCCATTCTCTCAGATGGGCTTCTTTCTCTGTCACTTTCTCTCTCAAGAATTTCAAAGAAAAACACCAAATTTTCGTTGCTCAGTCTTAAGGCTGTCTTGGTCTATAGGTTTAGGTTGGGCTCTCTCTCTAAGATTAGCAGAGGAGCAAATCCAGAAGCTGAAATGTATTGTAATGGCTCAGTAATCAGTGTTGTTGGGTTTGGGCGGGCTAAGAACCAGAAAGGTGTCGATCCAAACTCCCTTCCTCCCTGGCAAAGAACCCCAGATGGGGAAACCACTACTCTGATTGGGTTCTTTATGCCAAGAATGTTCTCTCTCTCTCTACGTATTTCAACAGAGAGAGCCCCAAATGTCGAAGAGTTGTGCCACTTTTTTATTGCTCTGATCTCTCTATAATTTCCAGGAATTCTGTTGTTTCAGTTCTCAGTATCTCTCTCCCTCTCTCTCTCTTTCAGTTCTCACTCTTTCTGTATCTCTCTCCCTCTCTCTCTAAAATGTCCAAGGATTACTCTCCTCTGTCTCTCTCTTCAGGAATGCTAGGAAAGAGAAATCAACACAAACTATGCTTCTCTCTGCACTCTTATAAGCTCTACAATGGCATTGCTTTTGGTCATTTTCGGGATTAAGGGCGCGGTTCGGAAGTGGGAGATCCAAAGTCACACGCCCACATTTCTTAGTCCTACACCAACCTGTAATTTAGAACTTAGGCTTCCAATAGCTACTAACGTCAGAAGAAGGTTAGATATACAAGCTACCCTTCCATATGCATATGCCTATTTGTAGGAGAGGAAACCAAAAAAATAAAAAATAAAAAATAAAAAATAAAAATAAATAAAATTAGATGTACCAGCTACCTCTTCCATAAGCCTTAAAGATTTTGAGCATTTCCTCCCCTTATACATTTTTAGTAATACGCATTAATATCTTTCGGATTTGACATCTTCAAAATAGTATGGACCTGGCCAAATCCCCATGTGTAAAAATGCGGGCTTTTTAATAAATCTATTTTTGAGATGGATTTTAAGACTTAATTTTTAAGGTACATCTAATCTCTAACATGGAGATCATGAATATGAAAAATAAATAAAATTTAATACTAAAAATAATGATTCTAGTAAGATAACATTTGGATAGTTAGTTTTCATTGTTTTTAGATGGAACACCTACTTGGATCCATATTTATGATGGATGCTTTACACTTTATAGACGGCAGATGTAGCAATGCACTCCAACCAGCATGAATCAATTTTCCTAGTAATAAACCACATGATGAAGTAGATTTTAAAGGTGAGGTATATAGAAGGTGCTCACCTTATACTATACAAGTAAGGTGCACCATTAATTTTAGCAAAAGATGTAGTTTTGGTATTCGAAACCTTATGTGCCTTTAAATTCTATGTTCAAGCTTAATTATGAAATTTTAAATTTCAAATATGGTGCATATAGCGTATTGATAAATACTACAAATCTTAAAAATAGACATTCTAGATAACTTCTTACATGATGTACTATTTTTTGTATTTAAAAAAAAAAAAAAAAAGGTTAACATGATCAATTGGAAAGTTTTGCAACTTCGGAGCACTCTTTTCTACTATCTACTAGATTTTATGGTGCACCTTGCTTCTATAATATAAGATTGCTACCATATATAAACTTTTCTAAATTTTTCTTGTTCTTTTTTTTTTTGTAAAAAAGTAACTTTTTTCATTTATCACTAAAACCAGATACAGTAATGCACAGTTTCAAAAAAACTGGCAACTATTACATAAAAAAAAAAAAACAACAAAGTACCTAAAGTAAATCAAACAATAGTTAAAGCATTACCAGAAACTCCTACCTTCACAAGATTGTCAGCCTTGATATTGCTCTCTCTAAACACATGTTTAAAAGAAAAATGCAACTCCTTGCATACATCAATCAATTCACAAATCAGACAATATAATTTCCATGGAAATTTTGTCTCCCATTTAATGCACTTCACAATATTCATTGAGTCCCCTTCAATTGCAGTAGGCATACCAAATTTGTTGTTCCACAAATTTCTTTATGCCAAGAATGTTCTCTCTCTCTCTCTATATATATGTATTTCAATAGAGAGAGCCCCCAAATGTTCAAGAGTTTTGCCACTTTTTTTTTACTGATTGCTCTATAATTTCTAAGAATTCAGTATTTCAGCTTTCAATATCTCTCTCCCTATCTCTCTGTTTCAGTTCTCACTCTTTCTATATCTCTCTCCCTCTCTCTCTCTCTCTAAAATGTCCAAGGATCCTGTTCTTTCAACAAGGAAGATTACTCACCTCTCTCTCTCTCTCTCTCTCTCTCTCTTCAAGAATGCTACAAAAGAGAAATCAACACAAACTATTCTTCTCTCTCTCCACTCTTATAAGCTCTGCAAACACATTGCATTTGGTCATTTTCGGGATTAAGGATGTTTATTTGGTAAAAATTTTTAGAAGTGGGAGATCCAAAGTTACGCGCCCACATTTCTTAGTCCCACTGGAACTTGTAATTTAGAACTCAGGGCTTCCAATAGCTACTAATGTCATAAAAAAAGTTGGATATACAAGCTTCCCCTTCCATATGCATATGCCTATTTGTGGAAGAGGAAACTCAAAAATAAAGTTGGATACACAAGCTACCCCTTCCATATAGCTTAGAGATAGGTGCCCATCACACATATTGCATAAGCTGCATGTTACTATACAAACATATCACATCAAAAGTATATCAGGCAGCTGCCGGCACCATCATTCACACAGTAGGTGCCCATTCACATATCACATAAGCAGCATATTACTATGTGCATATATCATATCAAAGGCATATCAGGCAGCTGCCGACACCATCATTCACACAGTAGGTACCCGTTCACATATCACATAAGCAGCATATTACTATGCTCATATATCATATCAAAGGCATATCAGGCAGCTGTTGGCACCATCATTCACACAGTAGGTGCATTTCACAAATAGACAACTGCCAGTACCATCATTCATACAGTAGGTGCCCATACATATCACACAACATATGCCCATGAATCACATAACTGACTATAGAGGTCTATCACATAGCACTTATCGTAATCATAACATATCACATCACACTACCAATGGGAGACCTATTGCATAGTGTTTCACACATTCTTTATCATATCGTACTTTCATCTTATCATAGCGGGCTTTCATTTCATAACAAAGCACATATTCATTTCATAATAGGGCCAGTATTCCTTTCATAACAGAGCAAGTGTTCATTTCATAACAGAGAATGTATTTCTACATGTATTCACATCATAAATGAGCATATCACATTCTTATCATATCACGTCCCACTACCAATGTATGTCCCATTGCATAGTATTTCATATCACAGTCTTATCATAGCATATTTCACCACTAATGGATATCCCATTGCGTAGTGTTTCATATCACATTCTTATTATAACATATTCCACCACCAATGGATATCCCATTGCGTAGTGTTTCATTTCACATTCTTATCATAGGCATGTCTTATCAGAGCACGGTCTTATCAGAACATAGTTTTATCAGAGCATATTTTCATCAGAGTACAGTCTTATCATAACACAATTTATCAGAACACAGTCATATCATAACACAATTTTATCAGAACTCAATCTTATCAGAGCGCATTACGGCCATGCAATATGCACAAAGCATGCCGACAGAAGCGCATATCACTTAGCTTGCCTTAAAGTCATGCTCACATATCACCACTGAACATTTATCCTAGTCATGCCTGATTACAATTATATACATTTCATATTTCATAAGCATTCAATAATTTCTAAGCATTTACTATTTCATAAGTATTCACTATTTCATAAGCATTCGATAATTTATAAGCGTTCACTATTTCATAAGTATTCACTATTTCATAAGCATATCTTGTTACAATTATGCAAGCCCAATAGTTCATAACAGGACAGAAATTTTAGTAGGATAGCCTCTTAGAAAATTTGGCCTAACTTCCATTCCATAGATAATTTAGTCATGGTCCTAAAACCAATTTGAAAATAGACTTATCTACCTTTCTTTTAGAAGTGGTGTGACCTTAATCAGAGACATATTGGTTAGTGAACAACCTTCCATAATACATGCAATAGTTCTAAAAATTTACGACAACTCACAATAGTGACATAGTTATAGTTACAGAGACATAATTTCCAAATTATAAGGAATTTCAATATGGTGTCAAAACAAAATTTGAAGTAGACATGTCCATATTCTATTTAAAAGCGGTTTGATGTTATTTGGACACTATTTAGTCAGTCAAACATTCAGTATAAAATAAGCAACAGTTCTAGAAATTTCACAGCAAAGGTTTGGCACACCTCATAAAATAATCAACAACTTTCAAACTAAAATGGATAGTAATACAAAGCCTTTTTCATCTTAATTTAGACATGCAGGGGTACTCTTCCACAGATTTTCCTGACCAACCGAGTTATTTTCAACACTAAATTCCTCTTGCCAATGAGGACTACAATTCTGTAATAATAGTGCACAAACAACATAATTTCACTAGCATGCAGCCATATTCCTATCAAAATCGCACTTATATTGTGCCAAATTTTCATGCTTTAATCAGAACTATAAAAACATGAATGTTAGATCCACTTACATGTGCTCAAATGTGTTCTAAAATACCCCACACAGGTCACATCCAAGCTCCTCAATAATGGTCCGAAGGCGTGAAAGCTCTAAGTATTGAGAATGGGTTCTCATGGGTGAGAGTAAGAACAAAGGCTCAGGAGAGCGGAGAAGGGTAAATAAGTCAAGAGTGGGAGGTGGCAGCTTAGATTTACCACATGGCACACACTATGTCATGCAATTGAACAAGTGGCATACAAAACAACATGCAATAGACAAGTGGTACCTAAGGGCATGCATGGGCTCGGTAGGGTCGCACACGGCGACATCGCACCTTGCACGCACAACGGCCCTCTCTCCTTGCTTGCACGGCGGTTGGCCTTCTCGAATAGGTATGGTGTCTGACCTCTCTTTCACGCACGATGGCTGACCCTCTCTTTCACACACGACGGTAACCTTTTACATGCATGGTAGCTGGTCCTCTCATTCACGCACGACGGCTGGCCCTCTCTTTAATACACGACAGTAAACTCTTATACGCATGGTGGCTACATCACACGCATGTCAGCTACATGCACGGTGGCTATCTCTCCTTCACGCACGACGACTTCCTCTTACTGCCACATGTGTTCATTTTCTCCTGCTCTTACTGTCGTGTGCACTCTCACTCTCTCTCGTCTTCTCTTCACTACAGCGCGTGCTACTAAGCCCAGAAAATCTGGGTCATTATATCATCCCCCCTTTAAAAAATATTTTGTCCTTAAAATCATATATCTGCTAATCAGCTAACAGGGGGTTCGACAATGACATTCTTCTCCAAACAATCTGCTGACGCACGATCACACAACCAACCTATGCCTAGGGGGCGTCCAAAATCCTAAACATCCAAGAGAATCAAATTTATGGGCAACGCTCTACCTCCCAATCGTAACTCACAGTACTTAAACTCTGAGCCAGTCACTAGCGAGTCCCCTAAAAAGGTGTGCACATGGTAAGGTATGATCGAGAGATACAGATTCAAAGTTTAAGTGACATGCAAAATGTGATGCTATAACAAAGCAAGAAGGTAATCAAGATCAAACAAAATTCTAGCTTCTCTACCACAAAAAAGAGCTTACCTCTTATCATTGAAGTAGACGACTTGGCCTCTTGCTCCATAGGTGTAAATACCCGACCTAGAGTCTTTAGTCTATCTTTTGGCTTCGTCACAGGGCAATCCTTGATCAGGTGGCCAGGCTTGCCACATCAATAACGCGTTCTCGGCTTCTTATAGCATTCAGCCACAGAGTGGTTGTTTGTCCCACAATGTGAACATGCCAAGTGTCGGTTATCCCTTACATCGTCTATAAAGGTCTCATGTTGTCCTGATTTACTCCTCCCCTAAATTCTCTCCTAAGAGGCGGCCGAGCCTTCTCTTCAAAACTTTGAGACGGTGTGGACCTTACTTTTCCTTCTCTCCTCAGCTGAAACTCCTCACAATCTCTCTCTATCTTCATAGCGAGGTCTACTAACGGGGAGAATGTGTTGAGATGGGCTGATATTACTCTCCTTCCGATATCTGGCCGGAGGCCTCTTTCAAACTTGCTTACCTTGTGCGCTTATATATTGAGGATGTGAGGCGTGTACTAAAAGAGCTTTGCAAACTTGGCTATGTATTGCTCCACTGACAGTCTTCCTTGTTGCAGCTCAATAGATTCTTCTTCCTCTTTGGGACAGACTCGGGAAAATATTTCTCGTCAAATGTTACTAGGAAGTTCTCTCAAGTGGCCTCAGTCACTGTCTCCCTCCAGGCTTGTTTTATCGAGCTCCACCAATGCTCGGCTTCCCCTTCCAGCATAAAAGTTCCTAATCTGGCTTTCCCTAATCTGGCTTTCTACTCATCCGAGCAGTGCAAAACATCCAAAATCTTCTCCACTTGCCTCCTCTATCTTTCGGCTTTCTCTATTCCCCCATGCCCCAAAAATGCTGGAGGTGCTAGCCTCCTAAATTTCTCAATTCATCCATTATCAGTCTGGTTTGGGGCAGGGGTAGCTGGGGCTAGTATATGGTCTTTCATAATTTGGGTCATAACCCGAGTGTTCTAAAGAACTCTTCGAAGGCCTCCGTGTTTTCATTACTGGACTTTGCATTGTTGGCACGAGTCCTCGTCATCTTGACTTAAAACAGGAACACCCAGTTACTAACCTATCCAAAACCACTCTAAGGACATTTCTAGAACTCTATAGGCCAAGAATCCTATCCCGGTTGCTCTGATACCATAACTGTCATGACCCCAACCCCTAACCCCCTATCGTACTAGCCGGAGGGTTATAGAGTGAGGGATCACGACTCGAGGTAGAGAATGCCACTCAGGTGGGAGTGAGCTCAACACATTTGAAAAGAAGGAAATCAGAGCAAACCATAAAAGAAAGCAAAAACTTCCACTAAAATTATAACAAAAGCTGGATAAATTAAAACCAAAAGTCATATACAAAAGTTATATACAAAATCCATAACATTACAATTTGTCCAAGGCATCAAAGGCCCATCAATAAAATACATAACTTCACCATAAAACAACTATATGGCCAACTGCCATCTAACATCTACAATCAAGAAGGAAGTTCTCTCGTCGAGCGTAGACCTTCAATCTGCCAGTCACGATCACCATCCATTCGTCCTCAACCTGCGGCTATTAATCTACAAGGATGAGAGGAAACATAATGAGATATAAAGCCCAGTAAGTAGATCCAGTATCATGCATCCCTGTCTATACACGGTGGCTCATGGTTATACTCAAGATTCATGTAAGTATCAACATAGAGTCATATATCACAATTGTATTAGCTGTATGTAGTGAGTGAATTTCTTTTATGGTGGAGCAATCCCAAACAGCTATCAGATCTCATATGAACTAGTAATTTATTACTTCCCTTCATCATAACAAATAATATAATTACCAGTAGACAAGTACAACAGCCATAAACATAATTAACAGATACTAACCAACTCACTCCCTAAATCACCTACTCCCAAAGTAGAAGCTCTATTCATCAGGCCAAGCCATTCACATTTCTTAAGACTTCTACCATCACTCAGGAGAGAAGATAATAACAATGAGTAATCCCATTCATAATGCCTTCACACACACGCATACAGTCCCCAGCGCGCTTTGGGGTTTTTGATAGGCTTATGCCATGCAAGACATGTAATTCTCTCTTTTATCATTTCATAGAAATTTTGGGGGGTGCGACCCTCCCAACCCACTCTTCCTAACTCCCTTTCCTATCATAGAGGGTTAGGGAAATATGGTAGCTGGAGGCACCATTATTCACACAGTAGGTGTCCTGCCCAGCAAGCAGCTGCCAACACTATCATTCACACAATAGGTGTCCATTCACATATATCACATAAGTTGTATGTTACTATGCGTACATATCACATCAGAAGTATATCAGGTAATTGCTGACACCATCATGCACACAATAGGTGCCCGCTCACATATCACACAAGCAACATATTACTATGTGCATATATCATATCAAAGGTATATCAGGCAGCTACCGGCACCACCATTCACACAGTAGGTGCCCGTTCACATATCACATAAGCAACATATTACTATACGCATATATCATATCAAAGGCATATCAGGCAGCTGCCGGCACCATCATTCACACAGTAGGTGCTTTTCACAAACAGACAGCTGCAAACACCATCATTCACACAGTAGATGGTCATACATATCACACAGCCTATGCCCATGAATCACATAGTTGATCACACAGGTCTATCACATAGCACTTATCATAATCATAACATATCACATCACACTACCAATGAGAGACCCATTGCATAGTGTTTCACACATTACTTATCATATCATACTTTCATCATATCATAACGGGCTTTCATTTCATAACAAAGAACATATTCATTTCATAATAAGGCCAGTATTTCTTTCATAACAGAGCAGGTGTTCATTTCATAATAGAGCAGATGTTCATTTCATTACAGAGCATGTATTTCTACATGTATTCACATCATAACAGAGCATATCACATTCTTATCATATCAGGTCCTATTACCAATGGGTGTTCCATTGCATAGTATTTCATATCACATTCTTATAATAACAGATTCCACCAACAATGGATGTCCCATTGTGTAGCGTTTCATATCACATTCTTATTATAACAGATTCCAGCACCAATGGATGTCCCATTGCATAGTGTTTTATATCACATTCTTATCATATGCATGACTTATCAAAGCACAGTCTTATCAGAACGCAGTTTTATCATAACATATTTTCATCAGAGTACAATCTTATCAGAAGTATGCCGACATACTTAGCTTATCAGAAGTATGCAATATGCTCAAAGTATGCCGACATAATTTCATATCACTTAGCTTGCCTTAAAGTCATGCTCACATATCACCACTGAACATGTATCCCAGTCACGCCTTATTACAATTATGTACATTTCATATTTCATAAGCATTCAATAATTTATAAGAGTTCACTATTTCATAAGCATTCAATAATTTATAAGTGTTTACTATTTCATAAGTATTCACTATTTCATAAGCATGTCTTGTTACAATTATGCAAGGCAAATAGTTCATAACATGACAAAAATTTTAGTAGGATAGCCTCTTAGAAAATTTGGCCTAACTTCCACTCCATAGAGAATTTAGTCATGGTCCCAAAGCTAATTTGAAAATAGATTCATCTACCTTTCTTTTAGAAGTGGTTTGACCTTAATCAGAGACATAATCATCAGTGAACAACCTTCCATAAAACATAGTAGTTCTAGAAATTCACTGCAACTCACAACAGTGATGTATTCATATAAAAAGGATATAAGTTCCAAAATATAAGGAATTTTGATATGGTGGAAAAACAAAATTTGAAATAAACACATTCCTATTTCATTTAAAAGTGGTTTGAAGTCATTTGGACACTATTTGGTCAGTCTAATGTTCAGTACAAAATGAACAACTGTTCTAGAAATTACTGCAACTGATAATAGTGACATGTCTACACAACCAAAGGCATATTTCTTAATCCATAAAGAATTTTGACATAGTTTCATAACCAAGATCAAAGTGGGCACACCCACCATTCATGTAAAAGTAGTTTGAAGTTATTTGGACACTATTTGATTAGCCAAAAGTTCAATATAAAATGAATAACAGTTATGGAAATTTCACAGCAAAGTTTTGGCACACCTCATAATATAATCACAACTTTCAATCTAAAATGGATATAATACAAAACCTTTTTCATCTTAATTTTGACATGTAGGGACTCTTCTGTAGATTTTCATTACCAATAGAGTTATTTTCTGCACTAAATTCCTCATGACAATGAGGACCACAATTCTGTAATAACTGTGCACAAACAACACAAGTTCACTAGCATGCAGCCATATTCCTATCAAAATCGTACTTATACTTTGCTAAATTTTCATTCTTTAATCAGAAATATAGAAACATGAATGTTAGATCCACTTACATGTGCTCGAATGTGTCACAAAATCCCCCACATAGGTCACTTCCACGCTCCTCAACAATGGTCCCAAGGGTTGAAAGCTCTAAGTGTTGAGAATGGGTTCTCAAGGGTGAGAGGAGCAAAGGCTCGAGAGAGGGGGAGAAGAGGTTTAAATATGCCAATAGCAGGAGGTGGCGGCTCGGATTTGCCACGTTGCACACATTGTGTCATGCAATTGAACAAGTGGCATACAAAACTGCTCGCAACAGACAAGTGGCACCTAGGGGCATGCATGGGCTCGGCAGGGTCGCACACAACGGCCCTCTCTCCTTGCACGCACGGCAGCTGGCCTTGCCGTTCACGCACGACGGTTTGCCCTCTCTTTCACGCATGGCGGTAACCTTTTACACACACGACGACTATCTCTCCTTCACGGTGGCTTCCTCTGACTGCTGCGCGAGTTCATTTCCTCATGCTCTTACTGCCGTGTGCGCTCGCTCTCACTCTCTCTCTTCTTCTCTTCACTATCATGTGTGCTACTAAACCTAAAAAATCTGGGTCGTTACACATAAAATTTACCATTTTTACTAGGTTCCCAATTAACTTTATCCTCCAACTCAGGATGATAATAAATTTTTTTAAGAAGATCCAGACATTGCATATATTCGTTCACAACCTCATTACTAACTGTTCTATAAGAACAAACTATATCCCAATTTAAAGTGAAACTATTACCTTTGACCATCTCATAAACAAATTTACTTTTCGAAGTAACTTTAGCAAAAAGAAGAGGAACTTGAATCTTAAGAGCAGAATGACCAATCCATTTTTGCTACAAAAAGTTAACATTGTCAACTTTTCCTACTATATTTCTCATATTACCTAAAAAGAAGATTCTATGGCCTAGTATTTCTTTCCAAATGGATGATATACCTTTCTTCCTTAAACCTTTTGCCATAAATACCATGCTCAATATCCTCCTCATACTTCTCCCCTAAAATCCTGTGCCATAACTGATTCTTTTCTGTTACACATCTCCACCACTATTTAGTTAACTAAGCAGTATTCATAATCTGCATCTGTTTAATATCGAAACCCCCTTCATCCATTGGAGTGCACACTTTATCGCATTTAACAAGACTGTATTTCTTCTTGCCATTCTGCTCCCCCCACAAAAACCTTCTCATCAAGTCCTCAATCGTTTTTTGCCACACCTCTCGATATTTTAAACAAAGACATAAAGTATATTGATAAATTTGTTACCACAGCCTTTATCAGTGTAATTCTGCCCCTCAAAGACAAAAGTCCAAATTTCCAAGAGTCTAACTTATATTGGATTCTTTGAATGACTGGATCCCACAAAGCCACCCTATTGTAGCTATCTGACAGTGATAAACCCAAATATCTAACTGGAAATCTACCCACTTCACAATTCATAGAATCAACAAACTGTCTGACTTTGCTGTCCTCATAAGCAACATCAATAATATGTGTTTTGTTCAAATTTACCTTCTGCCCTGTTAACACTTCAAAAACTCTAAAAAATATCTTTAATACTGTGATTTGAGCCTTATTAGCACCACAGAATTAACGTATCATTTGCATACTGCAAATGTGATACATTAGTCCCATTATTCTTAACCTGAAAACCACTTAACAGACATTTTTCAACCACCGAAGATAACATCACATCGAAAACTTCTCCCATAATTGTATACAAAAGGGATACAATGGATCCACTTGACGAATCCCTCTTGGGGCTTTAAAAAATCCTTTCGGTTTACCATTAGAATTGAAAAATTAGTTGAGCTCAAATAACCTTCCACCCATTTTAAGCATTTATCTCCTTTCATGGTTCAATAAGATCTTTCATTCCACTTTATCATATGCCTCTTCAAGATCAATTTTGCATACAATACCTTCTTTCTTCTTAGCAATTCGGGAACTAATAACTTCTTGAGCACATAAAATACTATCCATGATTTGCCTATTTTGAATAACGGCTGATTGACCACCTTTAATCATCATAGGCAAAACACATTTAAGTCTCTTAGCTAAACATTTAGCAATGATTTTGTAAAGGCTGGATAGTAAACTAATAGGCCTAATGTCCCACAAACTTTCAATATTACTCTTCTTAGGTATAAGAGCAACAAAAGTAGAATTAATGCTAATGTTTAACACACATCTGTCATGAAATTTAGTAATCATCTTACACACATCAGTTTTGACAATATCCCAATATTGCTGAAAAAAAACCTAATGGAAAACCATCAGGCCCAGGAGCCCAATCACCTGCAAGACTGAAAACAACTTCTTTAAGTTCATTTTCAATGAAGATTCTTTCAAGCCATACACAACTCTCATTACTTATGGAAAGGTATTTGATTGAAATTTTATTTAGGAACCTCAATATACGTAAAAGCATCCTGAAATTGCTTTACAATAGCATTTTGCAATCCTATCTCATCCCCCTCCATCATCCCTTCAATCTTAAGCCCTTGAATACTATTTGATCTTTTCCTTGTATTTGGAGTTGCATGGAAAGACCTAGTATTCAAGTATCCCTCTTTAAGCCATTTGAATCTTGCCCTCTGTTTCCAAGGTATTTCATCAGCCCAAATCCAACCATGTAGTTCAGTCATCAACGTGCTTCGAATCAACATATCTTCCCTTACAGCAACACTCGAATTGAGCTCCTTTCCATCTACACATTGAATTTTCTCCCTCTCCTTTCCTCTTATAATTCACCTTATGCACTTTTCTCCAATCTAATAAATCCTTCTTCACTCTTTGCATTTTCTTGGCAACCACATAACCTGACCACCCATGAACATATTTGCTTTTTCAAGCATCTCTAACCATCTCAGTCATAGCCTGCTCTTGACTCCAATCCATTTCAAATTTAAAATAACCTCTACCCCTTGTCAAAATCTCATTTTCCCAAATTAATGGAATGTGGTCAGATGACATTTGTGTAGAGTTAGCTCAAAGGGAATGACTCTGCCCACTCCATAGTAACCAAAAGGGAAAAGTTTATATAAGGTTGCAACCCTAAAATGTAGAAGTATAGATGAATCTCAAAAATCCATCGCAAAAGGTTGTTTTAATGTTGAAAGACCCTCTAATTGATCATCTCGACATCAAGATGTATGAATGCGTAAAAAAATGTATTTTGAGTCGCAAAAATAGTGCATCTTGAAACACATAATGTAGACTGTCCATTTTCAAGATTTTCACATGTTTATAGATCTACATGATTTTAACCATTTTTGGAGTTTAAAATTTTATAATTAGATATGAAAATACATTTTTAGATAATACTAAGATTGTTTTTACACCAAAATTATATGTTATAATAAAATTTCGAGGTGCGGCTTAATTGGATTGTTTAATTGGGTTCTCATTAAAAATCCTAATTTTTAATTTTTTTTTTTTTTTTTTTTTTATAGAATCCCTTTTTTTTTTTTTTTATAGAATACCTTTTTTGCTTTTTTAATAAAATACCATTTGCCTTTTTTGTTTTTTTATAGAATAGCTTTTGCCTTTTCTGTTTTTTTTATAGAATACATTTTTGCCTTAATTGGATTGTTTAATTGGGTTCTCCTTGAAAATCATACTTTTTAATTTTTAATTTTATTTATTTTTATTTGTTTGTAGAATACTTATTTTTGAATTTTTTTTAGGGTGTGGTTTCAATGAGGTTGCAACCTTAAACAATCCATTTAAGGTACACCTTCAAATTCATAACATATAATTTCGATTGAAATATTATTAAGATTATCTCAAGATCTATTTTCATATCTAATTATAAAATTTTTAACTCCAAAAATGATTAAAATCAAGCAGATTTATAAAGATATGAAAATCTTTAAAATGGATGGTCTAGATAATATGTTGTAAGATGTATCATTTCATACATCTTATCGAGATAATCAATTAGATTTTTTTATAGATTTTATTTTTATAGATTTTTTGTATTTTTTATAGAATATCTTGATAGTTCTATATTTTCTATATTTTTTGTTTTTTTTTATAGAAAACCTTCATGGTTTTGCGAGAGAAAGAGAGGAGCGTGCCGTCGAAGGCGTAAAGTAAGATTTTTTGTTTTTTATAGAATACCTTCATGGTTTTGGGAGAGAAAGAGAGAAGAGCGTGCAGCCCAAGGCGTAAAGTAAGATTCGGACCCATGGCCTTAAAGCCCATGAACCACACGCTACCATAACAACACTTTATGCCGTCGTTAATACGGTCCGTCCATGGACAAATTTATGCAATTGGACGATTTTAAGGATGTGGTTTGCACACGGTTGCAACCTCAAATCGTCAAATTAAGGTGTCCCAAATTTTGTGATGAAATGCAATTTTGATGATAAACAGTCCTAGGGTGGTGTGAGGATCTATTTTTATCTTTAATAATTGCAAAATTTTAAACTTTAAACATGGTTCAAATAAAAAAATTTACTGTTCTATTCCATCTCTCTATTTTATTATTATTATTATTTTTTATTTTATTTTTTTTCCCTTGGTCTGATGTTTGTAGCAATGTATTACTTTTTTTATTTTAATTCTTTTTATTTTCTGTAGTTTGTAAGGTTATCCAATAGGTTGGAAGGATATTAGGGGTCCGTCCAATATTCCAAACATCGAACTACCTTAAACTTTACCATTCTTCCATATTGTCTTAGATCTCTGGATTTCAAAAAGAATTTGTTGGTCTGATGTTTATGACAATGATCCGCATGACGTATGATTTATGTAACATCAGACAACTTTTCCAATGAAACCCGATGTCTAGAACTTCTGACCATTATGCCTACTTCAAACTTTCACAGGACAAACAATATGATATTTCAAATATTGTATCGCTCATAATAGGGCTATCTGATATTCAAAACATCATATGACCCTTAAGATACTTCTACATCACACCCTACATATTAAAAAAATAAAAAAACATAACATAAAAAAGTAATTTGAAGTTACAAATATTGTATCCAGGGAAAAAATTAGAAAAAATTAATAAACATAAAAGAGCAGGATATCAGCGTAAAACATGAAAAAATTGGCCTATACCATAATACAACCAAAATATCACAGCATGCGCATAATTTTTCAAAAAAGCAATATCTCACCTTAGAACCTCATCCATACAGCACTTTGGGTACGAGAAACCTATATGATGATTTACAATGTACATTACTTTTCGGGGTCGAAATCTTTATTCTTTTCACATCTAATAGTCAATGTTGATATGATCAATTTGAAGGTTTTTTTATATTGAAATTATATTTTTTGGTGAGATTTGAGATGCAACTTTATTTTTTCCCTTAAGGTTGCACCTTTTAAACCTTTAGCTTATTTAAATCATTTGTTGCATACACATACTAGGTGAGTGCTTCCATATCAAAATCGTGTGGGATTTGGATATAAAAATTTCCGGATCATCTTTAGTCAAACTCAAGATGAAGTTCAAAAAAAAAAAAAAAAAGGAAAAAAGGAAACATGATATGTAGTTCGAAGAATGCTTCAAATCAATTTCCATGAAGACACACTTTG